>NW_026591086.1:1848719-1959360 GCF_907164565.1 Psammomys obesus
AATAAATAAATAAATAAATAAATAAATAAATAAATAAATAAATAAATGGGACCTCTTGAAGCTGGAAAGCTTCTGTAGAGTAAAGGACACTGTCAGTGGAATGAAATGGCAGTCTACAGATTGGGAAAGAATCTTCACCATCCTACATCCAACAAAGGGCTAATATCCAGAATATATAAAGAACTCAAGAAATTAAACACCAACAAACCAAATAATACAATTAAAAAATGGGGTACAGAGCTAAACAGAGAATTTTCAACTGGAATCTCTAATGGCCGAGAAGCACTTAAGGAAATGCTTAAGAAAATGAGTTGCCAGACACGTGGTTACAGGATCTTTTTGTACAGCCTCTGAGAGTCTCCACCCAGCAGCAGATCGAAACAGATGCAGTAACTCACAGCCAAACATTGGGCAAAGTGTAAGCAGTCTTGTGGGAAAGTGAGAGAAAAGATAGGAGGACCTGGAGCTCCACAAGAAGACCAAGAAAATCAACTAACCATGGACCAGAGAGGTTTGTGGAGACTGAAGCACCAACTAAGGACCATGCATAGACTGGACCTAGGTCCTCTACACAGAGGTAGCAGATGGGTAGCTCAGGGTTCATGTAGGTTCCCTAGTAAGGAGAGCCAGGGCTGACTCTGACATGGACTCTGTTGCCTGCTTTTTGATACCCTTGCCTTGGCAGAGCTGCCTTGCCAGGCCTCAGGGGAAGAGGATGAGCTCAGTCCTGATGCAGGTTGATAAACTGGGGTGGGTGGGAATAGGGGGGCTCTACTTTTCTGAGGAATAGGAGAGAAGGGATCAGGGAAGAGAAGGAGATTGGGACTGGGAGGAGAGAAGGGAAGGGGCTATGAGTGGGATGTAAAGAGAATTAATCAATTAATTGAAGAAGGAAAAGAAGAAGCAAAACAAGAAGAAGAGGGGAGGAAGAATTTTGGAGTCAAAGTTCCAGAGCACCCAGAAGTACTCATGCAGGGGAGCCACAATTGTGTTGTCCTCTGATTCTGAGCTCCACCTGAGTTTGTGATAATGATCTTGGCAACTCCACACCAGCATCATTATTTGAGTGTGATAAAGCTAAGGCAGAGGCAGCAGAAACAAGAGACAGCGATCAGACATCTGGTGTGCTGTACCCACTCCAGGCACAAACACATAAGGGGTTTTCATTCATGGCTGTGTTCTATTCCACATTAAGAAAGCAAAGTCATCCTCCTGAATGCTCCCCTTCTAAAACGTTGTGTGAGCAGAATAGGGAAGCCTCCTCCAGACAGCAGGACTCCAGGGAAATGCTTCACCAACTTCTGCCCAAATACAGAAAGGGCCAAGTTGAAGTGATGATGAAAACACAGAGAAAGGGTGTGAAAAGCTGAAAGACATGAAGCACCCGGCTTCATGTTAAAACTGTGGTTTCCTCTCACAAATGCATGCTCTTGTAAACTATAGAGTTCGAATGATAGAACACATTAATGTAGAGACAGTTATAATAAAAGTTTCTCTCCCATGTGGAGTGTTGGGAGTAGGTGAGGCTGTGGTCTGTGTAATGGAAGTGATGCCTTGAACCAAACTTGTTTTTAAATGTACTACAAGGCTGGAGCGATGGCTCAGCAATCAAGAGCAATGGCTGCTCTTCCAGAGGATCTGGTTTTGATTCCCAGTACCCACATGGTGGCTCACAACCATCTGTAACTCTAGGTCTAGAGGATCAGGCTCCCTTTGTTAGCTTCTTTGGGAACATACATGCAGGTAAAACACCCACACACATGAAAAATATATATAAATAAAATTAAAAGAGTCCACTTAAGGATAAAGAGTTAGCTCAGCAGGTAAAGGTGATTATCACAAGAGCCTAACAATCTAGCTCTAGTTCAAGAACTGCAGTGAAAAGAGAGAAATAACTCTGACCTCCATATACAAGGTGTGGTATGAACACACAGACACACACACAGACACACACACACACACACACACACACACACAATAGATAAAAATCTGCCTATTGAGGTAATAAAAAATTATCAAATGCCCCTCAAATTTTTAAAAATAAGCTCAGCTCATAAATTTTGTACATTTTTGTGCAGAATACATAGAAATCAGGGGCTGAGTGTGCAAAGCTCTGGGCTCAGTCTTCAGCAGCAAGAGGAACCGAAAAACAACAGAAGACACAGCACACTGAAATCCTACAGTGCCCACTCACCCAGGTGGCTCAAACTAAAAGCCTCAACAAAATCAAATATTGAATGTGGATGGGGATTGGAGCAGGTGCACACAGCTTGGGAGGAACAGGCAACAGGTGCTGGAGCTAAACCCGGTCGGCCACACAGTGGATCACAGAGCCGGGTGATACCTACGAGAAACCAAACCTACTCACCACAGACGCAAGAAAGAAAGCGTGTCGTGCTCCTATCCCAAACGCCCCTAAACTGAGAACAATCCAAATGTCCATCATACCGAAAAGGAAACTTGCTAGCATGTTGCCTCATCGCCCATACACTGGGACACCTACAGCTCTGAAAATGGGCAGGCTCTGGCTCAGTGCAGCTGTGTAGGTGGTTCTTGCACACACGGTGGAGCAAAAAGCCATCTGCAGCAGCACAAGAATGGTTGATCTTTACAGTCCAGAGCAATAAAACCTGCTTAACAGTGAAAGGCGTGGGGTAGGAGTGACTTCAGCACAAGAGTAATGAGGCCATTCTAGAGTCCTTCTTGATTTTCTGGGAATAGTGACAGCAAGCCAGAAGGAGTGTGAACTCATTAACATACAAAGGCGCAGTGTTTCTGCTGTAAAGGGTTCTCCCCAGGGAGGGGAGAACTGTCCTTACTGAACAGACATGTTTGAAACAGTTTCTACACAGCTATGGAAGCTGTCACATGACCGAAATTCAATATTAACGGGAGAGCTTATTGAAAGATTTAGCTTCTTATAAAGGATTTGTTTCTTCCTAGCAGCCGCCCACCTGTTTTCAAGACTGAATAAATACGCCAGCATGTGGTTCACTTCTGAAAGTTAGTAAACACTGAGAAACTGGTTTCGAAGCATGTGGCCAATATTTAGTAAATGTTTGAGCTTTCCTTTCCTCCCAAAATAACAAAATGACTTAACAGAAAACTAGGGACCAGGTGTGATGGTTCACATCTTTAATTTCAGCACCTGGGAAGTTGACCCAGAAGGACAACAGCTAGTTCAAGGCCAGCCTGAGCTACAGAGGAAGACACTGTTTTACACACACACACACACACACACACACACACACACACACACACACACACACACACTCACTCACACACACAGACACACACACACACACACTCACTGGTGTGTGTGTGTGTGTGTGTGTGTGTGTGTGTGTGTGTGTGTGTCTGTGTGTGTGTGTGTGTAATAAAGCCAGAAATTTAAAAATTGTTCAGCACAGCATTTATTCCTTTAACAGAAAGGAAATCAATATTGTAGATTTTATCTATTTCTTAGCAAGACAATCATAACAGGAGCATGTTGAGCCTTATGTTAAAAAGGGTATTTTTGAGGGAAGGTATTTTGACAATTGTTTACTTAAAGGACAAAAGGAAATGGACATGTTCAATCATCAACCAGGGAAGTGAGGGTGGTGGCTGCAAAAACCCACCTTCCCATACAAGCTCCAAAAAGAAGCCAGGGAGAAGGCAGAATGGAAACAATTCCTAAGCACAGCTGGAGGGGGTTTGCCCTGCAGAGTGAGACTCAAGGTTTCATCTACGACAGAGAATCAGGACAGAATGTGACTTGGTTAAGACTGTACGATGGAGAGCTGGAGAGTTAACAGCTCTTGGTACTCTTGCAGAGGACCTGAGTTCCACTCACAGCACAAGAACAGACATGTTGGGACATAGCCTTCTAACTCCAGCCGCAGAGGATTCAGCACTCCAAGGGCCCTGCATTCGTGAACACATACCCGCACACAGATACAGACACGTAATTTAAAAAATCTAAAAAGAAATCTTTTTTTTTAAAGGCTATGTATTTTGAGGCAAACTAGTGAGCAGAATTTCTTTCTCTCCCATATGCACAAATGCAGCCTCTGGAGCCAGATTTCCACACTGCTTGGAGAAAATAGATTTCTAGTGGCCCCCAACAAGCATGTTCAAAGACGCAAGTGGAAGCAAAGAAAGAACAGGCTGTTGGGTCACCTGGCACTTGCAAAGCCACCAGTCTGTTGTGGGTTCCTTATATTGCGATGTGCCAAAGACTGGACATGGACCCGCCCCTCCCAACCCCCAGCTTTCTACCCTGTGAGTCAAAAACTGGATGTGGAAGTTTCAGACTTTTTGTTAATGGTGAAAGGTTTATGAACAGGAAAGCAACAAAAAATTAATTCAAAATCAGACACAGAGGGAATCCATGGTGTTTCTGGCATTGCTACCCTTGTTGCGCCATGAGACATCGCCATGGCCGTGGTGATAGACAGCACACACACTTTTCATTGTGTGGCAATTGCTCCATGAAGCACTCACGAATACTGCCAGAAACATGACTCAGACTGAGGCTACCCAGCAGCAGGAATTTCAGCATGTTTCAACCCCTACCATGTTTTTTTGTTTTTTGTTTTTTGTTTTTTTTTCTGTTACAGAAACAAAATTATTTAATTACAGAAAGCAAAAGCTCTTCTTGCATTCCTATTATCACACCTCTAGGCAAGTAAATACCCAATTAGAATATCTTTGAATTGGATTGTGTTAGAACCTTCTCTTTTTAAAGTTGCTGTTGGGCCTGGGGAGGTGGCTCAGAGGTTAAGAACCCTGGCTGTTCTTTGTAAAGGTCCTGAGTTCAATTCCCAGCAACCACATAGCAACTTGTAACCATCTGTGAGTCAATCTGGTGCCCTCTCTCTGGCCTGCAGGCAGAATGATGTATAAATGACAAAACATCTTTTTAAAATTATTTTCGAATTTCATTTAAAGAAATGATGGTTTGCTTTATTTGGGCTCTGGATTAAGGTAGAATTAAAACCATTTCTGAAATGATGCTGTATTACTTACTTTTCTATTGCTGTGTTAAAACACCATGACCAAGGCAACTTAGAAAAAGGGGTGTGTTTTGGGCTTACAGTTTCCGGGGACAGAGAGTCCATCATGGTGGGGCAACAAGGCAGCAAGCAGCAGTGATGCTGGCTGGAGCAGCAGCTGAGAGCTCACATCTCAAACAGCAAACAGGAAGCAGAGAGCACGCTGGGTATAACGCCACTCTTTTGAAACCCAAAAGCCTACCCACAGTCACACACCTCCTCCAACAAGGCTGCAAGAATCCTAATTCTTCCCAAACAGCCCCACCAACTGGGGACCAAACATTCGAACATCTGAGCCTCTGACGGCCATTCTCATCCAAACCACTGCAGCTCGTAATCATACTTTTGCCATTTTTTACTACTCATTTATGTGGGGAGGGAGTCTCAATAGTGATGATTATAAAAATCAAAATATTGACCAACTCTGAAACGTATGTTGAAGGTGCTGTGTATTCTGAAGTATCAAACATCCAGCCAAGATTTAGCACTTTATGTAAAAAAACAGCAAGCACATCATCTTGTTAGGTAGGTTGAAGATGAAAGCAAATTAGTGTACTAACAAGATGATTGAGATTTGCTTAAGATAGATTTCTTCATGGTGTACTATCAGAAAACATTTGCTAGAAATGACTATTTCTATATTTCTAGAAATGACTGTGTGTGTGTGTGTGTGTGTGTGTGTGTGTGTGTGTGTGTGTTGTGAGTGGTTGAAAATGTGTGAGAAGCTGTGGCTCAGAGAAAGGCTGAAAGTGAGATGAGCGCTGTCCACAGCTGTGGTCCTGATGGCCGAAACGCACGGAGAGAGAGGCCCATAGAAGTGGCAGCTGGACAGAGGAGTCATATTGCTAAATGGTAACTGAACTTTCAAAACAGTGTCAGGAGAGCTTGTGGATCTTTCACTCCTGTCCCTTGTTACTTTCACTCCTGTTTCTTGTTACTTCATATTACTCATGTGTCAGCAGTTTTTTGGGCAGAGGTGGGTGAAGGGTTCCTCTGCTGTCCCTATTCTCATTACCCTGATCATGCTTTGCTGTTCTGTTTACCCTGAGCTTCAAAATCAGAAACTTCAGCAGAATGACCCTGCTTTCTGAATGTGCATTAGAATGTAAACTACGGATTTATACCCTAGTAGTAATGAAACAAGACACTGGAAATGATAGCCGACTCACTCCTAAATCAGAAAATGAAGAGCTTTAGAGTCTTTTAACAAGTAGATGAAACTGAAGATGCCGCCTCGTGGTAGAACGCTTGCCAGATGTGTCTAAGTTCCAACCCCAGCAGCAGACAACGGGCACACAAATGTAACTGTGTCATGGTTACCTGTGAGGAGGATGACACATACTTTTCCCTGTGCTTATCCACTCACGCTGTTTGAGTTTCACCATGCACACGGATTCCTAAAAGCACACGTAGACTTACACCTTCTTACACAACCAAGACCATTTACTCTTAACCTGTTAGGCGACTCCAAAGGTAGCTTTAATATGAAATGTGAACTTGAAATTTGAGTAAGGTTCGTGAAATTTCGATGACTAACAAGTTAACAAATCCGAGGCCCTTTGCTCATATGAGATAATCAGAATCCCTCATCCAGAGACACAGAAAGATAGTGGCTGCTTCAGAGGGATGGGATTTACATGTGATTCTCTCTATTGCTATCAAGACTGAAACTCTAACATGCTAAAAAAAACATATAAATTTTATTTTATTTCTTTTTGAATGCATGAATATTTATGTGCATTTAAAATGTATGTATTATGTACATATAAGCATGTACTGGTGTTTACAGAGGTCAGAAAAGGGTATCATATCTCCTGGGACTGGAGCTACAGAAGGTTATACCACCATGTGGATGATATGAACTGGACTCAGGTCCTCTATAAGAGCAGACTGATCAATGCTTTTAACTGCTGGTCCTTTTCTACAAACCCCAAGTTATAAATTTTAAGGTATATGAAGTATGTTTCAATAAATCTATAAAGAGGAATTTAGAAAACAAAATCCACAAATATAAACTGAATTATACTAAATGTGTGACAGATAACCTATACTATTGTAGCTATTAAAACTCTATTATCTAAAAGTTCTCTAGTTTAAAAAAAATACAAGCTGGGTGTGGTGGCACACATCTTTAATCCCAGCACTCAGGAGGCAGAGGCAGGCAGATCACTGTGAGTTTGAGGCCAGCCTGGTCTACAAAGCAAGTCCAGGACAGCCAGGGCTACCCAGAGAAACCCTGGTTTTTAAAACCAAACAAACAAAAACAAAGCCAGGCAGCAGTGGTGTACACCTTTAATCCCAGCACTCAGGAGGCAGAGGCTGGCAGATCTCTGTAAGTTCAAGGCTAACCTGGTCTACAGAGCGAGTTCCAGCATAGCCAAGACTGCACAGTAAAAACCTATATTAAAAAAAAAAACAAAAAACAAAAAAACAAACAAACAAACAAAATAAAAACAAAACCAACTTATGCTGCAAACTAGGAGCCTAAAATCTAAATACATAGCAATTTACCATCACTAGCACAGCTATTATTGAATGTAGCTGTGAAACTGAAAGTTCCCCTTGCTGGTGATTTCTGGGCACACAACCAGTGTGCCCACTAGGGTTTGAACAACCTCTCTGTTGGTGAATTCACTACTATCACAGAAGAGTGCGCTTTAGAAAATGTGCTTCAGACCTAAGAGGGTTGGGCTATAGCCAGCTTAGTCTACTTTGCTGGGTCAATCTAAGGGGCTAAAGCCCAGAAACTTGCATTTTCAAACAATCTCTCTAATGTCCCTGATTTCACCAGATCAGGGGATTAAAGCCCCATGGACATCACTGATCTTTCTAGCAGCCCCCAAATGGGATCAAAACCCATAGAGCCTCCTCTTTTATGAACTGCATCACCTTTCATACTCTCAACCATTTCAATAAATCTGAAGTAAAAAGTAAGTTGCAAGCGACCATTTTTGAAGAAGTGTGAGTCTTGAACATGAAGAAAATCCTTAAGATGCAATCTTTGGTCTTTGGTGAAGAAGATAAGTCTCAGAAGTGATACTTAAATCGAATTTACTTAAATATAAGTGTTGCAAATCCCAAGAGATAGCCACCACCCCTAGGGCCACGTTGACCAGCTCAGGCACACAACAAAGGCAACCCAGAAGGTCCATGTGAGCTGCCAGAATTCAGTCCGGTTAGTCCTCCAACTTAGCGCCCCTTACACTGTGAGGACATGGGAACGGCTCCTCCTCTTTCAGTTAGCTTGGGCAACTCTGGCGCTGGCTCCGAGGAAGTTGAACATCGTAGCCACCAACTCTGGAAGATCAAAGTCATGCTTCCAGCCCCAGTCCTTCCGGGCGTTGCTGTCATCTAGGGTCATGGGCCAGCTCTCCGCTGGGGAAAGACACAGGAGAGAACATGGGGTTACCCAGGCTCTGGATTGTGAATGATTGGACACATCTTATATGAAGACAAAGAAAAGGAAACCTCGTCTTTGACTGGGGCAGAACTAGCACATGCAGGCCCACCTCCTCAGAAAACACTGGGCACCTGCACTGGGATTTTCATGTTATTAAAATCTTACACAGATTTCTAAGGGAACATGCTCATATCCACTACTTTGATCGCTTCTGTTTCTCACTGCTTTATTAAACTGTGAAAAGGTTAAATGGTGCGGGACTGTTTCCTGTTCTGGAACCTTTCTCCCAAGGACCTGTTTCCCGTATGGAAGCATCTGCCAGCAGAACCCCGCCGCTCTTCAGCCTTAAAGCCTCCCCACTGGGGTGGCGTGGGGATTCTCAAACTCTGTTTTGGTTTAACGGAGGCTGCCATGGGGACTCACCTATGGCCTGCCTGAGAGGATCCACACAGTAGGTGATCTGGAAGTTGGGCGCGTGCTTTCGGAGCTCCTGGGCCAGCTCGTCGGGGGTGAAGCTCATGGCGTTGATGTTGTAGGTCCTCATGGACAAGCGCTCTGCAGGGGCCTCCATGACTTCCAGGGTGGCCCTGAGGCAGTCGCTGATGTACATCATGGGGAGCCTGGTGCTGGCCTTGAGGTTGCACTCAAATGTGCTGTTCTTTGCTGCAGCATGGAAAATCTGGACTGCGTAGTCTAAAAGAGAATCCTGGCCTGTGGGTTTTCTCAGCAAGAGGGAAGAGCCTCAGGCAGGACTGGGATGCCGGCTCTCCAGAGCTCTGAATTCAGAACCTCTTTAGCCTACTAAAAATGGAAGGGTCTCCCCCAAAAAGATCTGAATAATATGGGCTACATTCAAGATTCACTGTTATACACAGGTAACTGAGAATTTTTTTTTAGTTACTGTATTTTTTAGAGCCAGGGAGGAGGGAAAAAAACACTCCTACTTTACATGTCTCATGAAATATGAGGAAACTAAGGTGGCCAGTTTATGGACTAAGCAGGGTCTCCCTGAAACAAGGGACTTTAAAGATAGAGACTTACCAGTTGTCCCTCCTCCGAGCTGGGAATCTGCAGAAATGATTCCAGGATACCTCAGGCACCGGAAATCTAAGCCATACCGGTAGTAATAGTACTAAGAAAAAGAAAGAGCTGGCTAAAAAAACCCACACTAGTAATCTTATAGGTCAGATAAAACAAAATAGCCTTTTCCTAAAACATGTGCAGTTAAATTAAAACGTTCCTCAAGAGAATAAGCATTTGGAGCCTGCAGGATGGCTCAGTGGGTGGAGGCACTTGCCACACAGCCTGGTGACTAGAGTTAGATGCTCAGAACCAAGATAAAGGCGGAAGGAGAGACTCCACAGTTATCGTCTGACCTCCACACACATGCCGCAGCAATTTGTGTGTGCATATACACACACACACACACACACACAACATGCACAAACACAACTTTTAAGAGAAAGAAAATTCTGGATTTTCCAGAATTTCTACGTTTTTCACTTTTTAGTAACATTCACTTTTGGTGTTACATCAACGCCGCACATGATAAAAGCAGCCTGCAGGTGGCGCTCTGCCCCCCCCCCCCCCCCCCCCGCCCCCACCTTGAGTACTGCAGGCTTGCTCCCCTTCGGGGAGTTTGATGTCCAGGAGCTGAAGGGGACACTGACTACAGTTTACTATAAAGAGAGTGAAAGCATGGTTGAAATTGTCCACAGTAAAAAGTTTCTGGGCTGGGGAGATGACTGTTGGTAGGGTGCTTCTGGCACAAGCACGAAGAACTGACGTAGATTCTTTAGAACCCACAGAAGAAAGCAGGGCACAGCAAAAGTCTGTAATCTAGCACTAAGGAAGCTGAGACAGGATCCCCGACCCATAAGCCTGGCCTACTTGTTCCAGATTCTAGTAAGAGATCCTGTTTCAGGATTTAAGGTGGAGAGGAAGTGAGGAAGACAGCCAACTTCTGGTCTCTATACACATGAATACATACACTTGTTCTCCACATATATTCTCTCCCTCCCTTCCATCCCTTCTCTCTCTCTCTCTCTCTCTCTCTGAGAGACGTGTAACATCCCACCAGTAAGCAACTGCAGTGTTGAGAGTCTTACAAATAAGATGGGCAGCAAGCACAGATGGGAGCAGTTTCAAGGCCGAGTGTCCAAAAGTACTAAGAGTTACTAACCATGGCTGTGGACAAGCAGCAACCTATAACTTAAGAGTTCTTCAGTGCCTAAAAGGGGCCTACCACGGACAAACGCACCAGCTAAATAATCATTTCTGGGGTGCAAATGTTTCCCCCCAAATGAAGCACGAAGTATCTGAGGCAAAAAGAATGGCGTTAGACATGTGGAATCATCTCTCCCTGAATGTAGAGCATTCTTGCTGAGAAATGCTACTTACTTCTCCCATGAGCTCTGCATGGACCTTGGATACCCCATAGATGGTCCTGGGCCTTTGAATACAAAGATCAGGCGCAGGGTTCTGAGGAGAGGTAGGTCCAAAAGCCCCAATCGTGCTGGGCACAAACAACCTCACGCTGTATTCGGCTGCAACATCTAGAATGTTATGCAGTCCTGAAAGGAATGGACACCATGAAAATCTGGAAATAAAACTTCTTGCCAAGATCGGGAAAAACTCTGCCCCATCAGGCCAGAGCCGGCAGCTCACCAGTTATATTCACATCTCTGGCCAAGGACATATTTGCTTCTCCGGCAGCACTCAGCAGAGCACTGTAATGGAAGAGCCAGCTGATACGGTGGTTCACCACAGTCTCACGAAGGTTCTTGTAATCCAGGATGTCGGCATAAACAAACGGGCCTGGGAGTGCAGAGGTTGAAGGGCTGCATGCCTTGAAGAGCTAAATGGATCCCCTGTCCCCTGCCTTGAGACGATCTCATTCTCATCCTCTCTTGCCCTCCTTCCCCACCCTTCCTTTTGGAGCAGAACCTGCTTATGTAGCCTAAGCTGGACTGCGACCTTGCTGTCCTTCTGCTCCAGCCTTCCAAGCACTGGGTGAACAGCCACGCTCTATCTTCTTGGTCTGGCTTTCTCAGAGTTCTTTGTTGTTTGTTACTATTTATATGTATCTGTGTGTGTGTGTGTGTGTGTGTGTGTGTGTGTGTGTGTATCCAGGTGCCCATGGGGGCCAGATGAGGGTGCTGAAGTTATAAGTGGGAGTGCTTGTGAATGTGTATACCTGTGGAGCCCTAAAAACGGTTTTGAATCCTCTGGAGGTGGAGTTACAGGTGGGTGGGAGCCACCTGATGTGGGTGCTGGGAACCAAACTTGGATCCTCTGAAAAGTCTCTTTACTACTGAGCCATCTCCCTTCATCATATTCTTAATATTCTTCATATTCAAGTTCTTATTTTTTGTTTGTGGGTTCTTTAAGTCAGTCAGATAACCAAAAACTCAAGATAGGAATAAAAATAAAAAGACCTTATTTTAAATAATATCAAAATACATTACTCCAAAACTTGAGGTGCCATAGAGCACCTATTCCTTGTCATTTGAACAGAGCAGCATTGAAGGGACACTTTTAAGCGAGGACCATGCCCAGTCCCTCTTTGATTCCTGCGTGGACCCCAGGTGCTGCCTCTTTGACTGTATTTTGAAAAGTAAACCATCAAGGACTATCCATATCTCACCACTGTGGAAGACATGATCAGGGGGCTTCCTTATGTCTGATAAAATCACATTGTCCTTCCCAAATCGTTTCCTGTAGGGAAAGAAAAGCATCGCCCCCCAAAATAGTCAGCAACATCAAGAATACAAGTCTTAGGTAAGTGATTCAAATGGGCACTGCAATTTCTGCGCCTTCTCCAGTCACCTCCTCCCTCTTCGCCATTGTCATGCGCCCCTCAGCTTTGCCTCCCTGAATTCAGACCTTCCTTTCTTCCCACAGACTGGTTCTCTACTTATGCCCTCCTCCTGCTGTACTGGTCACCAGTGCTACCTCCGTATCCATGGCACTTCCTCCTCTCCCTCACTCTCTTATCCTGCTGTTTTCAGCCCCAGAGGATTCCCTTCCAGCTCCTATAAGCATTTGCCTCTGCCCTCTGCTCCCAAACAACTAAAAGGTAAGTGATTCATTTGGGGTGATGAGTCTCACTCTACCCAAGTTAGGACTGAGAACAAAGAGCTAGGGTTGTGACAGGAGGCAAAATAAAACGTGTTTTATGCAGCTCTTTAGATGTGACATCTTAGAAGCAGAAGGAGTCCAGAGAAAAGAGAACAGATGGTTAATGCTGACAGAGACAACTGTACACTCTTAACTTAACTTAGTTTTGAAACTCTTACCTCAAAAGGTTAGCAAGTCCTACTCCCAGCTGGCCAAGACCCCCTAGGTGAAGAAGAAAACAAGGTGAGACCCAAGTGCAAATCTATTCTTAGAGCATTAACAATGAACTAAGACTCCTGCAGTCTTAGTGAGCTAAAGCGGGTGAGGCGGGGGGGGGGGGTTGTTGAGCTGATGAAGTTGCTGCAGACCACGCCTGGCATTGCAGTGCACTCAGAGCATAGGATAGCCACTGTCCATCATGGACTGGTATCAGTGCAGGTCAGAGTTTTGGAGGTGCCCAAGATGAAGAGGGAAAGAAACATAAAGTAAATTTCATGTTGGGCCCAGCTCCAAACAGGAGAGCAAGAAGCCTTTTGACAAAAGGACAGGGGACAAGTTGGTGTGGTAGTACACATCTCTAATTCCAGCACGTGGGGTGGGGCAGAGGCATGTGGATCTTGAGTTCAGGGCCAGTCTGGGACAGCCAGAGCTCCACAGCAGAGATACCCTGCCTCAAAAACAAACAAACAATGAGAATTCATTAAAAAATAAATGATACTAGCTTCTAAACTTGGAAGCCAGAGCAAGGGAGCTAGGAACACATTTAGAGGAGGACAACTGTAAATTTCAGGCAAGACACTTTGGCATGAAGATAGAGCAGCGAGATTCTCTGCCAGTTAACAGAGGACAAAAACCCATGGCCTTAGAGATGTTTTCCTAGTGGAGACAACGAATGAAAGAAGCACACAAAGAGCAGGATAGGAAAGGAGTGAAAACATGGTAGAGGAGGAAGAAATAAAATGTGTCAATCAAATGAGAGGACAACACGGAGTGTGGAATGAAGAGGGGGTGGGGCCAGGTACTGCATATTCTGGAGAAGGAGGAGCTAGGAGTGGATCTGGTGGTGATGAGCTCAACAGCAACAAGGAGCTTGGACAGTGCTTACAGCCATCTTATTTCCAGCAAACAATAGTGCAGAAACAATTTGTGATGGGCAACTCTAGGCTTAGGCTGGGGAATCTGGCCAAGGAAAGATGTGCCTAGGAGAAAGATGTGTTCTAGACCTGGCACACTTCCTGTCCACTCAAGTTTTGCTGCCATTACCTGATATGGGAAAAAAAAATCAAGTTCCAGGACAGCTATTTGGCCCCAGGAACCTAGGTCCCTTCAGAAAACAAGATTTTGTTAGGGAAAGCAAACATAAGCAACAGTTATGAGTAAGGGTAGCTGAAGACTGAATATGTCAGCCAGAACCACACCATTTTAGTTGAACTGCTAATTACTGAAACTGAGAGACTAGGCATTAGACAGGCTCCCTGGTAGGCAAAGAGGGAGAGAGACTGTGACTAGGTAACAAAGGTGGTGAATTTTCAAAATGGCTGGCTTCTTCCTCACCTTCCTGATCCCAGGCAAAGGCCTTGTGGGCTTTTCTTCTGTCAATAGGACCCCTGAACAAGGACAGACTCAGAAAGTTCAAGGCCAGTTTACACACAGTTGTGGGCCAATCCTAAATTAGGGAAGGAAAACTCTTCAGAGCCTTTAAAATCCCCTGCCCTCAAGAAAAAACAAGATTTATGGCTTCCCAAGTCTCCCTTCTGTTATTCTCCCTACTTTGCAGAGGGTCCCTTTCTCTGTGTGCCTGTTCCATGTGTGTTTCCTCATAAAAAAGCCTTTCTTCAACTGCTGCTTCTGTCTACTGTTTGAGATTTCTGCTGCTACCTGCTGAGCTTGAGCAGTTTTCTGCCTTTTAATTCTTTAACTAGCAGAGAAAACAAACTCCATCAAGGCCCCTAGATGGTAGCAAAACTACAGTAACTTGGTTTCAGAACTAAAGTAATTAATTTTTCTGGATTCCTGTCTTCCTCACCCTCACAGCTAATTAAGAGACAGCTAAGTTGCAGGTGTGAGCTATAGGCTGCTCATCAACTACGTGGCATAGACCTTTTCCCACCCTCTGAAACCTGTAGGAAGGGACCCCCACTCTGGTGTTTATGTCTGCACTCTCCTCAGAGCCCCTGCTATGCTGTTGTCTCCCAGTTGCTGTGTTAATAATTCTTCCGATAAATCTCTTGCCTCAAAAGAACAATCCCTTTGAATCCAAACCCAGAACTTTTAAAAAAAGCCTGTGTCTGATCAGAAAGGGATTGCCACCCGAATGAAAAGATATTTGTGATCGTAGGTCTCGCTCATGGACTTTCTGCAGTGCGGCCATTAAATCCGGTGCTAGCGGTCTGACAGCACAGCACACTCCTAGCCAACAAGAAGCAGGGCAGAGGACGCCAGGCTCATGCCAACGACGAGAAGGAGAGGGACCAACCTGTGATCAAGACCCGGGGAGGCTCTTCTTTGGAGAACGAGGTGGAGTGGAAGCTGGCGTCTGCTGGGATTCCATGTGGGGAGCCGCCTAGAAACCGCACAGGCAAGACAAACCTCCAGCAGCCAGAGGCTCTGCTCTGTGCTGTCCCATGGACCACCTGTTTCAGCATCCCAAAGACCAACATCTGCTCTTCTGATACCCTGGAAGACAGGAAGGATGGAGTCCATCACTGACCTTATATCTATCCAACCCCTGGATAGAAACAGGCTGCCCCCTGAAATCATTGCCAGTTCAGGAGCAAAGCCTTCTTTTGTGATTTTTGAAATGCAGCAGACTTAACCGCTGGTTTTCCCATAGGAAGCTAGTCAAGTGCCAGCTTTGAGTCAGGCCCAGCGACAAAGAGATAAATGTTCACAAAAAGCCTAACCTGGCATAACACCGAAACCAAACCAGATGCACAACCAACAAAACCAAAAACCAAAACAAGCCAACCACCAGATCCAGTGAGAGCTTGCAATCTACAGTTGCTATCAACCTGTGCATATGCCATCTGAGAGGACAAGCAGGTCCCAGGCTTAACAGCCAAGCATTGGCAATCTGTGCTAACTCTTTAGATGTTATCTTTGAAATGAACCAGACTAGAAAAGCAGATAGCTAAAGAAAAAGACCTGGCAATATTTAGTAAGCTGTGAACAGCCTTTGTTTGACTCCCACATCCTTTGAAAGGCTCATTTCAAAGAGCCATTTTTTTTCAGTGTTTCTAAGACCACAAAAGTACATTTAATTCCCTCCTATTCCTTGTCCCCACCTTCACTATCAGTTGACAGCGGAATTGACAGTGGAATCTTTCTTTGTCTTGGGAAGTTAAGTGGTTCAGACACATGATTTGTGTTCACACTGTGAACTGAAGTTCCCGGGGGGGGGGGGGAAGGGCAAGGGAGCCACACTTACAGTGCAGAGTGGAGAGCTGAGATGTTACAGAGCCAACTTAAATTTACCTTGGGTTGTCATTAGTCTCTGTAATTGCCAGCTGTCGCCCACCACCATGTCTAACTTAACACCGACTTATCAGGTAAATCCTTTCATAGTGTGGCAACTTATTAGACCACTAACTTCCACCAATCCTAAAGCTAAGAGTGTCATCAGGTTGTATCCAAAATATAGCAAAGATGTCTCTTCTTTGCTCTAACCCACCTACCTGTCCTTCCCAGTAGGTTTTTAAAGAGTGCTTTGATTTAGGACATTTTGTTCTGTAATGATGAAATTGTTTCTCTCCAAATGTGTCTATGACCCAAGAACACAGGTTGAGATATTCCAAATAATGTTTCATGACTGTGGGCAATAAAAGCTTGAGAAAACGTTTTGTGCCCTTATGAGTCATGGAAGATGAGGATCTTTTTCTTTCTTTCTTTCTGTATGAAAAGTTAAGGTGGTTAGAATTCCTGTGGCTGCTGGGGCAGGAGGACACTCTGCAGAGCTGCTGAGGCTCTTCATACCTGCTGACTCATAAATGAGCCTGGAAGACAGCCTTCCCATCATGGGCTCATCACTGGCTTCACTGCTTCAGTTAGCATCAGAAAAGAGGTAACCAGTGCTGTCCAGTGTCCAGGGAAAGTCCGAGCCTTCCCTTAACCACCCTCAGAGGAATGCCATTGGAAAAAACCTCCCTGCAGCCAAGACCAGGTAAGAAGTTGTGAGTTGGTTATCAACAAGTTCAAAAGGCGACAGAGGCTGTGAAACCACTGCATTCCCCCAGGGCACTGAAATGCAAGGACAAATTCCAATTTCCAAAAGCAAAAGAATGAATCAGTTGAAAGGGTCAAGAAAAAGCAAACTCCAAGAAAAAAACAGGTTCATGCTGTTGGCCTCATCACCCCCACAAGGAAAACACAAGGAGGCAACTGATCAGTTCTTAGCCAAAAGCCAAGTGTTTTACCCTGGCAGCATGGACAACATACACCTGTTCTGACTCAACAAAATCCACTAATAGTCGACACTGGTCATCCCTCCATGCCACGGGCTAGCAGAACTGCTCTGTTCTGGGATGATTGTGCCTGCTACCCTGCCCTCCAGCTTGAGGATCCATTGTGGGGATAGCTTTAACATGGAGATACCAAGTCAGAGCAACGTAAACTCCTACTCTCAGTGCTGCTTTTCCAAGTAAAGACTGCTGTCTTGTTACTGCCCACTTCATCATGACACAGCCACATGCTGCATAAAGCCATTTATGCTCCACAGTAGGCCACACAGACAAAGGCAACTCCATAAGATAATATGGTGAAGGAAGAGAAGGTATGTTATAACCGACTGGGTGAGCGATGAACTTACCTACTAGTGCTTTCTTCATGTGTCTCCACTGTTGTGCGCACATGACTAGACTCAAAACAACAGCCCTCCAATGTCAAGATGCCTTTACACCTTTTTTTTGAGACAGGGCTCATTCTGTTCTGGGACTCAGAGATCTGCTGGCCTCCCAAAAGCTGGGATTAAAGATGTGTTATTACCACACCCAGCCTCCTTTTCACTCTGAACAGTTGAGGACTGAAAGCCAGGTGTGGTATCTTTAATCCCTTCACTCCAGAGACAGAGGCAAGCAGATCTCTTTGTTCAAGGCCAGCCTGGTCTACAAGTTTTAGGACAGCCAGGGCTGTACAGAGAAACCCTTCCAAGTCTTGGGAAACAAACAAAACTGTGGACTGAAAAGTTTATGTGAAAAGCATCATCTGTCTATTTTCTGTATTAAATATTGCTAAAATTATTTAACGAGGTATTTATTTTTAGTAATTCTTTTGATGATGGTGACATACACACATTTATGAAAGAAACTGTGTTTTCCAAAGCAAATACAGAAACCATGTAGTAAGTAAGAAGAGTGCTATTGTCAGAGGTCAGCGGATTCTCATACTCAATCTGTCTTGAGTTTTCATTGAAGTATCTCAAGAAAATGCAGACTCACGCAGCAAAGTGGTGGGAGAGGTGGATGTTTCTAGATGTGCACCTTTGATACTTCTCTAAAGCTCAAGGGTTAACTAACCCTTAACTTTGTGTGTATGTTATCTATATTCGTTAGGACCAGTATGCCCATATCTGTATATGTGGAGGTCAGAGGTTGAGGTTGGGTTTCTTTCCTCCATCCCTCTTTCAGCCTTTAATTTCTGAGAGGGAGTCTCACTGAGCCTGAAGCTCATCAATTTTGCTAGGCCAGCTAGCTAATGAATTTCAGGGATCCTTCTTTTCCCACTACTCACCTTCCTCCCCAGCATGGACCAGGAAGTGTGGACAATCAACATCAGGATTTGTGGTTTCTGTAGATGGAATCAGATTGGTCCTCATGTGTACATGGCAAGTAAACCGAATAAAACGAAGCCATCTCTTCTCTCCTTTACTTCTCCTCAAAGGCTAGCTGCACGGAGTATCTGACATGCCATTAGGCCACACCATGCTACATTTATGTCTGTCTATCTATCTATCTATCTATCTATCTATCTATCTATCTATCTACCTATCTGCCTTCTATCTATCTACCTACCTACCTATCTGCCTATCTACCTATCTAAATTATTGTGTGTGAGTGTAGAGGGGGATATTGTGAGGCAGGGTCTTACTATGTAGCTCTGTGGCTGCTTTGGAACTCACTGTGTACACCAAGCTGGCCTCGAACTCAAACTGATCCACCTGCTTCTGCCTCCTTGCTTCTGCTGGCACCTAAAGGCGTGCACCACTACACCCAGCTCTAACATTTTTGAATGATCTTTTAGCCCCATTTTTAGCTCCATGTGCTGGACTTTTGGAAAATGTTCATTTGGTGAGTTATGAACTCCTTTCAAGTAAATGTCAGTACACGTCACTGAGCAATGTCAAAGCCACGCTGGCAAATGCCACAGAACGCCTGGGTGTTGGGGATGAGCACCTTTACTTGTTCCTTTACAGCAGAAGACTACTTTGTTCATTTTTTAGAATCCACCTGCCAAATTCTCGAGTACGGATAACCATGTTGTCAGTCCTTCCAAGCGAACTAACGTTCCATCAGCAAGAGTTGATGGCCCGGCTCATGCTCCAGTCCCACAAATGCTTTGCCACAAGGCAGCATCACATTTGAGAGTAAGACAGGAGCTTCGTGGGTGCCTCCAGTCACCATCCAGCGTCCTATAGAAAAATCTTCAATTGGGAGCCAAGGCTTCAGAAAATCAAAGGTTCTTCGGCAGCAGTGAAAGTGACTAGAGACAGCAGTTACTTTACTTCTGTTTGAACCGGTCAGGCAACTGCTACAGCACATGCCTGGCCCTGCAAATGTTTCTTTTAAAGACTCACTAGTTTGGGATAGGGTGTGCTGGAGCCTGTCCCTGTGCCAGTGCCTAAGTGTATGTATGCATATGTTTACCAAGTGTGTGAAAGTAGGACCCGAAGAGGGCATCAGCTCCCCTGGAACTGGAGTTACAGGCCGTTGCGAGCAGCCATGTGGGTGCAAGAACAGCAAGCTGTCTTAACTGCTGAGTCATCGCTCAGCTCCCCAATTCTGCCTTTTCATTGGCAGCATATGGCCACCAGGAATATGATGACCCCTGGCAGTGTGCTGAATGGCCTTAACTGAGACAAAGGCACCAGCAGCCCTGAATTCCTCTGAATCATCAACACACATTCACCGCAGCTCCACAGAACGTCGGAAGGCAACACTTGGACTATTTGGTTTCCAACCATCTACTAAAAGTCTCTCCAGCGACTGTTGTGACATGGATTCGTGAGCACACAAGCAGCACCGTGGATCCAAGCACCACTGCAAATTCGTCCCCTTGTGAGGGAAGACACACTCCTCACATAACTCAGTATGCATCTAGGTCTCCACCAGTCAGCGCGCCTTCAGAGAGTAGAAGAGCTATGGTTCCCCGCAGGGTGCTTTCCCCTCATGCGAGACTCTGCCTCTTCATGACAATGTGATTTGGTAATTCGTCCAGCTTGATGCTCAGTCTGGTAACCTGTCCAGCCTGATGCTGCAACAGCTAGTCTGAAAAATCTACAGTAATTTGGGACTTGTAATGAATTTGAATTAGCTAGTTAAGCCATTCAAGTCACCCTTCTCAGGGGACCCTAAGTAGCTTGTGTTGAAATTATGCTCCTGACATCACTGTGTTAGAAGATCTATGGGGCGGCAGAAAGCTGAGGAACACTTTCAGCTCCCTTACTCAGTTGTGCCCATCTCTCTGGAAAAATTCCCCTTCATAAGTCAAGGAACCAGCTCAGGGGTGACGTTCCTGGTCACCCTTTCCTGCACTCACAGGCACAGATAGCACTGCCAACTGTGGGCTGAAGGTCAAGTTTTCTGTTATCCCCTGACAGGCCAATAATTCATTCTTTAGCAAAATATATATATAAATATATATCCTTGTATTACAGTATTATTAAATTTAAACATAATTTGACATCACTCGAACATTTAGCAGTTTTCCAGTCACAGTGAAGTACACTGCCTTTTGATGCCTTTCTATGTGGATGCAGGAAAACTTGAATCCAAAGCCACAGGAGATAAGAGCAGGCTTTAAAATGAACAGTAGAGCAAACCACTTTCATCTCTGGAAACACATAATTAACCCCAAACCCTAGAACCTTGCAAAGTTCTAGAAACAGAATATTCAAGGGTACCTCTCATTAGCCACCAGAGGTCAAACTTAGTCCTAGATCTTCTGAGAAACCCCTAAGGCACCAGGGAGAAAACGAAAATAGCATTCTTCCTCTAGTAGTTTGACCTTGTGGTCTATAGAAGAAAACAGGAAACAAGTTAGGAGCCTCCCACAGAAGGGCCTCTGAAAGGCTCTGCCCTGCAGACTATCAAAGCAGATGCTGAGACTTATGGCCAACTGTTGGGCAGAGTGCATGGAATCTTATGAAGTAAGTGGGAAATAGTAAGATCTAGAAAGGACAGGAGCTCCACAAGGACAGCAACAGAACCAAAAAATTTGAACACAGGGGTCTTTCCAGAGACTCATACTCCAACCAAGTACCACGCATGGAGATAACCTAGAACCCCTACACAGATGTAGCCCATGGCAGTTCAGTGTCCAAGTGGGTTCCATAGTAATGGGAACAGTTCTAACATGAACTGATTGGCCTGCTCTTTGATTACCTCCCCCTGAGGGGGAAGCAGCCTTACCAGGCCACCGTGGAAGACAAAGCAGCCACTCCTGATGAGACCTAATAGACTAGGATCAGAAGGAAGAAAAAGAAACCCTCCCCTACCAGTGGACATGGGGAGGGGCATGTGTGGAGAAAGGGGAGGAAGGGAGGAATTGGGAGGGGAGGAGGGAGGGAACTAGAGGGAGGATACAAAGTAAATAAAGTATAATTAAAAATAAAATAAAAGGTCTCAGGGATCTCCAGGGTTCCCCAGACCACACTCTGAGAACAGCTTTTGTCCCACCAGAAAGCAAATTTACACAGAGCAGGGCTTCTTCGTCCCTCTTTGTTAAAGTCAAACAGTAGACTGTGGACTCTCTCCCAAGCACTTTGCAGACTCTAACTGCAAAGCATGACAAAGAGAGGACAATGCATTCTCCACAGCAAGCAACAGAAACTTTCTTTTCCCTCAGGAACGCCCGCTGAGTGGGGACGGCACCAGTGACCTGGGGCGTGGAGATGGGCTCTTCGCTCAGCAGGATTTGTATGTATTTGCGCTTGGGTGCAAAGGTCTCACAGGTGCTGCTGTCGCCCAGGCTTCCTTGAGAAAGGACTCAGGTGAGAGGAGGTGCAGTCAGAGACAGCGTTTGCGTCTCCAGAGGGCAGCTCCAGCAGCACTGCCAGCGTGTGCATGGAGAGCAGAAGCTACGGGGACATCCTCGGACACAAACGACTCACAACTCTGCTACTGCCCTTTAAAGATGTATTTGCTTGTATATTTTATCAATATGGATGCTTTGTCTGCATGCATGACTGCACACCAGATCCCATTATATAGACAGTTGTGGGCTACCATGTGGGTACTGGGAATTGAACCCAGGACCTCTGGAAGATCAGTCAGTGCCCTAAATCTCTGAGCCCTCTCTCCAGTCCCACATTACTAATTAAAAAAAAAAAAAAAAAAAAAAAAAAGCTTAATATGGTAAATCTATTGTTAGCTGCCTGTAACCACAGTCAAACAAAAGAGTTTAAGGAGCTCCCAGACTCAGACACCACCACCACCCAGCCAGGGCACCAGGCAGACTCCAATCCCTATAGTATACCTTACCAAAGAGAAAAGTTTCTGCCTTGTCTTTAATTCTGCAAAGCAGAGTTCTACCCTGTGCCCAGAAACCTGTCCATTGGCAGCATCCTCACACTAGTGTCCTCTCCCCACGTTAACCGGTACTGCCCGCCACACCCACCTCACCCCCACTGGGTTCACACACAATTGTGGGCCTTCCCTAACCAGTAAGGAACAACATGTCAAGGCAGTATACGCTTTCAGCTGTACCGATTTCACCTTAAGGGCCATGGAAAAGCCAGGCACTTCCAGTTAACTGCCGAGCCTTGTGAACTACCTGCTTTCCAGAATTCATATTTAACCTGACAATCCTCCCTCAAACGGAAATCTGTTTCCATTTTGCAGGATCAAATGTCCAAGGTAAGGTGGACATAGAAGAGCAAAGGAGGTGAGCCATCTTCTAACTCCCAAACCTGACTCAATCCCCAGAATCCACAGGATGGAAGGAAAGAGGTAGCTCCCAGAAATTGTCATCTGATCTCTACACAAGTACCTCAGCAGGCACATACCCACACACATGAGGAAGAACGGGGGATAAATATTTTTTTAAAGAAATAGATGATCAAGCAGACTCGTGGTGGCGCATGAATTTAAACCCAGCACTCCGGAGGCAGAGGCAGGCAGGTCTGTGAGTCGAAGGCCAGTCTGGCCTTCCAGGTCAGTCAAGGCTACACAGAGAAACACTGTGTCTCTATAACCCCACTCCAAAAAAAAAAAAAAAGTCAAAGAAAGTGGCAGGTTCAATGACACCTCCTCCTGGGGATAAGAGCCAGGTGGTGCACCATCAGGCTCTTGCTGAGCTTGGGTAGTCTCCTTATCCTCAGAAATTGGACAACAGTGTCACCATATTGAGAGGCTTTAATATAAGCAGACAACCTAGGAAAAGGCATCTGTCCATGTTAACCCCATCCATGTCATTTTAAAAATATACATAAATCGGGAAAGTCTGGAATTTACATAGTGATTACTGAAAGCAGAAAAGCTTCAGGAGTAATCTCCAAGGGATTTTGGACCCACCCCTGTCCCGCTGTCACCTGCTGAGGTTGGGAAACCTCAGGAGAAACCTGGGACAGCTGGGCCTCCGCCTGCCCCCTGGTGAAAAGGGTGTGGGGGCCCTCCCAAGCCTCCCTTCTCAGAGATCGCACCCCAGATTACTGGACAAACCAGTTTTCTGGGAACCACGTGCCCACTTCTATTCCTGAGAGACAGAGCACTGCTAAGAGCAAGGGAGCGGGAGGCGGCTTACCACTCCGGGCTAGGAGGACACCCACCTCTCGCCTCCCGGGTCCGCGAAGCAGCAGCGCCCTTCAGTCACTCGGGCCCCCAACCCAGCCCGGGGTTGCTGGTCGTCCGGAGCCCCGAAAGGGAATTCAGTTCCCGGGCACTGACCTGAAGACGTGGATGACTGGATGCTGACGATACAGCGCAGGAGAAAGGAGCAGCAGCACGTGCGGAGTCAGGAGTTTGGTTCGGCCTTTTATCCTCTGGAGAGGACCCGCCCCGCCGAGGAAGCCCCCCCCCCCCCCCCCCGCGCGCCCCACCTAACCTCCACCCCGGGATGCCTGTGAGCCAAACCCACACCTGGGACAGAGCTGCCCTGGAGCCAGCACCAGGACGCGGTCACTCCCTCTCCGCAACTGGTTTAACAGGGGTTAAATTCGGGACTTGCAAGCCTCAGCTGGAAAGATCTGCTGCCAACTCCTGTCTGGAGATGTAGCACAGCCGGCAAGAGCCAAGCACTCAGTCGTTTCTTGTTCCCGTCTGGGAACACCAGTGTGAAGTAGCTTTCAAGACAAGGGCGAAGCAGGATGGGGCATTGTCTGGAAAGTAAGGACTTAGAAATTCTGAGTGCCAGCCTCCACCCAGACCCCAGCGCGCACGCCTGACCAAGTTCCTGATGGGCTTCCATCTGGAACTGGAAAAGCCCAGATATGGGTGTATCTCTTTTGGTGGTTCAATATTGTAGCTGCCCTGCCCAAGCAAAAGTATTTTACACTTAATTACAGGAGATAAGGCAGGCATCAGCCACTGCTTGCATGTAGGGGCTGGAGGACAACTTGAGGAGGTCCCGGGGATTGAACTCAGGCTGTCAAACATCTTTAGCCACTGAGCTATCTCTCAAGCCATTACCTGGAAGTTGGACTCGGGGATATGAGGTGAATTTCCCAGGAACGGCTGGAGAGAGACAGAGAGGCAGCACCAGTGTTAAATATTCCCCAAGGCTGATTGACTTATTAACTGACGATGGAAAGCCAATTAGAGGCCAGGAGCCAAAATTATCTCTGGATGGCCATTTATTACCCGTCCCTCCGTGTGACCTAACGGCCTGTGACTACTAGGTAAATGCTTTTGGAATGTACAAACACGACCCCTAGCTTCCGCCAACTCTGTGCTGGTTAGTTTTTTGTCAACTTGACACAAGCTAGACCTATCTGGGAAGAGGGAACCTCACCTGAGAAATTGCCTCCATCAAATTGGCCTGAAGATAAGTGTGAGGAGCATTGGCTTGATTAATGATTGATGTGGCAGGACCCGGCTTGGGCAGGTGGGCCTGAGAAGGGTAAGAATGAAGGCTAAGTGAGCCCAGGGAAGCAAGCCAGGAAGCAGCGTTCCACCATGGTCTCCGCCTCAGTTCCTGTCCTAGCTTCCCTTCACGATGGATTATAACAGAGCTTCTCAACATGCAGGTTCTCCACCTTTTGGGGGTCGAATATCAGATATCAGCTATTTACATTATGATTCTTGACAGTAGCAAAATTACGATTATGAAGTAGCAACCAAACAACCTTATGTGTTTATCACCACGACATGAGGACCTATATTAAAGGGCCACAGCATTAGGAAGGCTGAGAACCACTGAACTATGTGCTGTAAAATGTAATATACTTTCTTCCCCCACTTGCTTTTGGTCATGGTGCTCATCACAGCCACAAGACAAGTCCAAATAAGAATGCCCTCTGAGATGGCTGCCAGCCACGTGCCTGCCCTTAATTAAGATGACTGGTAAAGTTATGACTCCACCTTTTTTATCTCATAGTTAAGATGGTGACCAACCTGAGCATCTTTTAGATATATGCCCAGGAATGGTATAGCTGGATCTTGAGGAAGCTCTGTTTCTAATTGTCTGAGAAAGCAGCAGATTGATTTCCAAAGAGGTTGTACAGTTTACATTCCCACCAGCAGTGGAGGAGGGGGTTCCCCTTTCTCCACATCCTCTCTAGCATGTGTTGTCTCTTGAGGTTTTGATCTTAGCCATTCTGATGGGTGAAATCCAAAATATGCTCAAGTACACAACAAGGACATTTGCTCAACCATGTTCATAGCAGCTTTGTTCGTAATAGCCATAACCTGGAAACAACCCAGATGCCCCTTAACTGAGGAATGGATACAAAAATTTTGGTACATTTACACAATGGAACACTACTCAGCAACTTAAGGAAATCATGAAATTTGCAGGCAAATGGTAGGATCTAGAAAAGATCATCCTGAGTGAGGTATCCCAGAAGCAGAAAGACACACATGGTATATACTCACTTATAGGTGAACATTAGACATATAATATAGGATAATCATACTAAAATCTGTTCACCTAAAGAAGCTAAGCACGAAGGAGGACCCAGGGTAAAATGACCAATTCTCACTCAGAAAGGCAAATGGGATGGATATCAGAAGAGGGAGAAAACAAAAAACAGGACAGGAGCCTACCACAGAGGGCCTCTGAAAGACTCTACCCAGCAGTGTATCAAAGAAGATGCTGAGGCTCATAGCCAAACTTTGGGCAGAGCAGGGAATCTTATGAAGGAAGAGGGAGATGGAGGGACCTGGAGGGGACAGGAGTTCCACAGGGAGAGCAACAGAACCAGAAAATCTGGACCCAGGGGATCTTTTCTGAGACTGATGCTCCAACCAAGGACCATGCATGGAGATAACCTGGAACCCCTGCACAGATGTGGCCCATGGCAGCTCAGTATCCAAGTGGGTTCCCTAGTGAGGGACTGTCTTTGACATGAGCACAGTGGCTGGCTGTTTGATCACCTCCCCATGAGGAGGGCAGGTAGCCTTGCCAGGCCACTGAGGAGGAAAATGCAATTAGTCCTGATGAGACCTGATAAGCTAGGGTCAGATGGAAGGGGAGGAGGACCTCCCCTATCAGTAGACTTGGAGAGGGGCATGAGAGGAGATGAGGGAGAGAAGGTGGGATTGGGAAGGAATGAGGGAGGAAGCTACAGCTGGGATACAAAGTGAATACACTGTAATTAATATAAAAATTTTTTTTTAAAAAAGATGGTGACCAACCATGTGTTTGTTTATATCCCAGAACTGGGTTGTTCGACACGGTTTAAGATTCTCTAAGCACAGATTTTCCATCATAACCCCAAGTTATGAGTTTGAAGTTAAACTTTTGTCATAAGTTTAAAGGTAAATACTGTGAAACCCTCAGTCACGAAGGATACACAGGACTTGGTTTATGCCAGGAGTACTGGAACCAGTTCCCCTAGGATACTGAGGGACAGGTGCAGTTAAGATGAGTGCATTAGTGTGGGACTTAACCCAATGAGAAAGAGAAAGGAGGGGGTACTTGGACACAGATACACACACAGATTTTTTTTTTCTCCATAGCGCTGGTTAAAGCAAAGATCTGGCAATGTGTCCAAAAGCCAAAAAAATTCCAGGAAGCTACATTTAAATTGCTAATAGGGAAAGAGTTCTACCTGCAACTTGTTTTCAGAGTTATTTTGTGACTTTTTCCTACCATTTCCTCTCTTGCTATCTTCCATGCTGAGATGTTGGGTGTCTTGTTTTTTCTAGTGATATATTTTTTATTCCCTTCTCATTTCCTACTGTTTTTGGTATTTCCTGATTACAATGAGACCATGGTAACTACGATGATCAAGGCTGTCAATGTAACAGAATCTGAAGTCACCTAGGGGGCAAGCCTCTGGGCACAACTGTTGAGGGATCACCTAGATGTAGTGGAAGTTTCGGTTTCTTTAAAAACTCAGTTATGCGAGACCAGCCTGGTCTACAAAGTGAGTCCAGGACAGTCAAGGCTACATGGAGAAACCCTGTTGCAAAAAACCAAAAAACAAAACAAGATAAAAAACAAACAAACAAACAAACCCCAAAACCCAAAACAACCCCCCTCAATTATATTATGTAAATATGTTTTTGTTTTAATCCCAAGTGTGGGATATGGGGCTGCCTTAGTGTATCCACAGCTGATAATTGTCTTGTAGGGGCTTAGAGAGGGGTGTGGTCTTTACAGCTGGAGTTAGTGGAATTTTGAGGGTTAGAAATACCAGAGCCGGGAGAGAGCTCCAAGAAAGAAGGCTGCAGCTCCCCTTGCTGTTGCTGGTTCATCCTTCTGCTGTGTTTGCTGTTGCTGGCTTGCTGGATTGCTAGATATCCTGATGACCGAGATTGGTATTGTCCCAAAGGACCTGACGACCCTAACCAGTTGGAAGTAGTAAAGAGACTTATGTCCCTTCTCCTCACTAACCTTCTTTCTCTCCTGCCTAGTGTTGGGGTGTTGGAAGGTATTAGGAGGGATAACTAGTGGAGAAGGGAGGTAGAGACATAAGAAACCAATAAAGTATATAAAAAGTATGCCAGTGCTTAGATGAGGCCAGCCTCTGAGCCGGCCTGAGGAGACTATTTTGGTTATGTTAATTGAATGAAAAAGACCCATCTTAATTGTGCACAGGGCCATTCCCAGAACATGTGTTCAGGTGTCAGTGTGTCCTGGACTGTACAGATGGAAGAGACAGCCAAGCTGCAGGTGGCGGTGCCTCTGCGTTTCCCGGATGTGGATACGATATGGCCAGCTGTTCAAGCTGCTGCTGCCCTGACCTTCCTGTCACAATGGATTGTGGATTGTTCCTTGAACTGTGAGATACAATAAACTCTTTCTCCCTTAGGTTTGTTTTGCCAGGCCATCTTATCACAGCAATAAGAAACAAACAGTAATCTGGAGCTATAAACAAACACCATTTGAAAGAATGTTCAATAGCTTAGGAAACACTAACCTCAACAGCATAGAAGCTCCATTCCTAGGTTTCTCTGTTTTTCACTTTCTCAAGTCTTTAAACATAATACATTAAACGTTAATGCATTTCTTTATTTTTGCAAACATGTGAAGTCACAGTCCAAACTGCAATTGTTCTGATTTCTCTACTTACCCTCTCCTTTACTCCTATCAAAGATAAACGTTTTCCCACCCACACTCAAGTTTTCTTTTACCCTTTTATTTCATCCTGTGAGTGTTCTTCAAAGGCCACACCTGGTGGTAATCAACTCCTTAATATAGATTAATAATCTTGCTTTCACTCACATATTTAAATAATTATTTACAAATTAAAATCACAGTAGCAATGATTTTTATATTTGCGCTTGTAATCACATACACTTAAGACTTTTTTTTAAAATTCTCCATATGGGTTCAAATAATCATTCTCATGCATTCCTTGATACTTTCCAGATGATTCACTTTAGTATTTCTGTAGGGACCGCCCATTGGTAACAGGTTTCCCTTTATCTAGGAATATCTGGATTTCTCCCTTATTTTGGACAGATATATGCATCTCAATTATCATATACTTGACCTGTGGGCTCTGTGGCTTTTGATGAGAAACTAGATGGTAATTTCTCACTGAAGACTAGTAATAAGTTTTCCTGGTGTGTGTGTGACTTCATGGCTTCAGTATAATGGGTCTTGGTCACAGGTTTGGAGGCTGTTAGGCTTCTTGATTTTGTACTTATGCCTCTCTTTAAATATAATGCATGTTCAGACCTTCTTTCTAACTCTTCTGCTCCTTGCTGGGACTCCCATTATCCATAAGCTGTCTACTTGATGCAGCCCCATGGGCCCACTCATATTCTCTTTCTCTCTGCTCCACACATTGGATAACTTGTTCTTTACCTCTGCTGATCCTTTCTTCTGCTGGATCAAAAATATCTCTAAACATTTTCACTAACTGTTTCATTTCAGTGTAGTTTTCAGATCCAAGATTTCCATTTTCTTTCTAGAATTTCCATTTTGCTAAAGAATTGTTTAGTACCCTGTCAGTGATTTCCTTTAACGTAAACACATTTAAGAAAGCTGTTTACTTGTTTCATAAACCCAATGTTGGGACTTCCTCCTGTTATTTTCAGTTTATTATGTTCTTGTGAATAGTAATTGATTTCTTATTTCTTTGTATTATATGGGCTATTTGATCATAATGAAAATCAGATTCTCAGTCTTCTCTGGTGTTTGTTGTTGTTACTGACGGCTCATTCTTTGAGCCAAGCATAGTAGCGCACACATGTATTCCCAGTATTGGTGTGACAGAGATGGATCACTGGCGCTTACTGGTCAGATGGTGTAGCCAAATGGCTGAGCCAGGTTCTGTGAGAGACTGTCTCAAAAACTAAGGTGGAGAATGACTGAAGAAGACAAATCAGGTGGAATTCAGGCACGCGGGCACACACACATAGAGTCCCAGACTCTCTCTCTCTCTCACACACACACACACACACACACACAATATTCTGTGCCCACAAACTTGTTAGTGTTTACCATGATGTTACCTAAACCAATTATGGGGTGATTTTCTCATCTCATCACGTCTCCTACATTTAATACCTGACATTCATTTCATCCAATGACTTATCTGTAATTACACGTTAATATACACAATCAGTCATTAGTATCTATGCTACACAATCTTAAATGGAAAATGCCTGTTTATGGGAAATTATATCTGAGGCTTACTTGCATATACTTTGGCAAAATAATGGTAGTAATGACACACACAGAGCTTGTGACAGAAAATTCAGGAATGAGCCAAGTGCGTTGGTGCACGCCTATAACCACAGCACTGAGGCAGAGGCAGAGGCAGTGGCAGATCTCTGTGAGTTCGAGGCCAGCCTGGTTTCCAGAGGCAGACTAGGACAGCCAAGGCTACACAGAGAAAACCTGTCTCAAAAAAAAAAAAATTGCAGGAATGTCGCTCCTGAATGAAGAACAGTGTGGAAGAGATCACAGTACTGTTTCACAGATCTTAATTTAAAAAAAAAAAAATACACACACACACACACACACACACACACACACACACACGAAGAGATGACTCAGCATTAACCAAGCACTGGCTGCTCTTCCAGGTACCTGGGTTCTATTCCCAGCGCCCAGGTGGCAGCTTGCAACTGTCTGTAACCCCAGTTCTGGGGGCGCTCATGCTCCCTCCTGCCTCTTTGAGAACTGCATGTGGTGCATTGACATAAGTGTAGACAAAACACCCCTACCAAATGCTACTACTACTATGACTACGAAGAGAGACACAGGAATGTCAGCTGAAACACAACCCGGAGCCCTCACAAGTATCTCAGAGGTGGGAAATGCGTATTCCACATAGCAGCATGTGACATCACTATTGTTTAGAAATTTAAGGTCAGCATCAATGTAACAGCCCTGTGAGGCAGAGGGAGAACATGACGCGAAAACACCGTACCCTGAGCAGTACCACACTCAACAGGCTGTTTCTCAGCGTGCTATATCAAGTGACAACCCGACTCAGGGTTACTGGCTCCAGTTCGATGGCATAAATCAACTCATTGCTAAGTGAATGGTACAGGCAGAAACAAAATATTGTGCAGACTCACCAAGGCTTCGAATTTTCCCTAAGAGTGTATGTGTGTGCGCACACGCGTGTGCACAGACAGGCTTACAATATAAAAACTACTCCGTACAGCACTCTCAAGTTTCAGCAGCGCATACACTTCAAACCCGCTTGCTGTACAGTGCAACTTTATTGTGTAACACATGAGTGACAGTGCACTTCGATCCAAAGTCACATTCACATACAGAGCGCTCAGCCATTGAAGAAATACATATTCTGTTTCTAAATTAGGCAAAGTTGTGCAAGTACAATTATCTTTAGTGTAAACCTAGCAAATCTCTAAGGACTAAGCAACAGGGTTCTGGGTGCACTTGTGGGAATATCCCCGCCTTTCCCGAGATGTGCTATTTAAAAGTGAAATGGCCAGCGCCTGGGCACAGCAGATGCAGGAATGCTGCACGACGCCATCTTATGACAAGCCACACAGACTCCTTGGACTTACAGGCTCGAGAGGAAGGCTCCAAAAGTCAGCTCCGCAAGGCGTGTCCCCGCAGGAGACACACTATGTGCAAAATCTGCGCACCTGCAGGGCTGTTCATATTAAGTCAGATGAGTTCAGGGGTTTACAAGCTAGTCCTACAATCTCGGGCTTCCTCTGGGGTGGCTGCTCAAAAAAAAAAAAAAAAAAAAAAGAAGAAGCTGCTGTGGACAGTAGATTATGAGAGTAAAAGCAGAAGCAAATTGATTAGAAGAAATAAAAACTTGGAAGCTTCCAGTAGAAAGGAAAATTTGCACATTGTACCATTTGCCAATGAGTATGAATGGAGAAACCAGTCTCTTCACATTCTCTGTTAGGATGATGAAAAACTCGAGACACTCTGGTAGTGGCTTAACGTCCCAGTTGTGGAGGGGACATTTCTTCACGCTGACACTGAAGAAGCCATCTTGAGGCTCAGTGAAAACCTAGGCTACAACCTGATCCAGACAAGCCCAACGACACCATCTGTTGGTGAAGGCCAAAGCTCCCAGAATCAGGTGGAGGTTTGGGGTGGTGGGGAGTGGGACTACCCTAACCCTGTCCATTTCCTGCCCAGGAAGAGCTTTTCTGAGGCAGGTGCTCCCCACTTTCATGCAGTTGTCACTGGCATCTGAGTGGACAGGGCCTAAGCCTCAGCTTCAGATGGAAACCTAGAAGCAAACTCAACAGCTCCACTCCAAACCAGACCCCTCCAGTGGCCCAGGTCTCTAAGAATTAGGTGAGGACAAATGTTCTGCTCCAGTTTTCACACCAGGAGGTTAGGTTCTGGTCAAATCTTTCCTGTGATACTGACTTCATGTAACACAAACCAAATCCTGACCAAATCAAAGGCTAAAATTTCACTAAGCCCCACCTTTCAAAATGAAGCACAGCAGTAATACCCGATGCCAGGCCTTAGATTCAGAGACTTTTTATAGACTCTGGATATGGAATTTTCAGTGACCATCTGCTACCATCTTCCCAGATTTGTTGAAAAGATCACACTTAATTTGTGCCTTTTGACAGTCTAATTTTTCCTTAAAATGTGTTAAGACTAATACATTTTATTATTTCTGCTTTTCTTTTCACTGCATACAATAAAAATTACTGATGTCACTGTAAAGTCTTGCCAACAAAGAAGTTTCCAGTTTCTCAGATGATCAAGTAACTCTGCTTTTCCGGTTTTCAAAAACGTATGGATTGAAACTCAAGTATACTTGCACTGCTGACGGAGGGCAATGGCCGCTGAGAGTTTAGCAGAGTCTGTGGCCTATACTATCAGCTGACCCCAGATGTAGCCAGAGACAGTGCCACACGAGAACTTGAGGTGTCACTTGATTGCTACTGGCTGCTACATGGCCTCACTGGTGAACTATGCCTCCATCCTCTTCACTAGAGGATTTAGGGCCACGGTCATTCAAACGACTCAGCATCACACTGAACCAGTTTCCCGGGTGTAGCTGCAGTCTGTATTCACTGTACCAAAGAGAAGGGTAAGGACAGTGTTACTCCATAAAACCCCCAACTCACAGTGATTACACACCTGTGCTTGACTGAGTTCTTGAGATTAGGGAAATAAATGTTTGCATTATTAAATGGCCCTTGGAAAGGAGACTGATACTAAGGTTTGCTTTTAAAGCTGGTATTTGGATAATCCCTATTTATAAATCAATACTAAAATGCAAGCTTGTCAAAAACAGTAGTGATGGCTGTTTTCAAGGGAATAGAAGAACGGCAAAGGTACAGGAACAGCAGTTATGACTCTGGATTGTACAGGGAGTGTTTGTCAAGATGGGTGCAACGGCTGTGCAGCAGAGCTCTCCCTGACCAAGTATAACAAAGTCCCCATGTTTCTGTGCACAGAAGCCTTAAGGAAATCGCTTTTTAAAAAACCACAAAGGAAAACACCTCCAGATGGTTTTCCTTATGGATTTATCAACCGAGAAGTAGAGGACCCCTTCACATGCAGCTGAGACAGAAATAAAATAAATAAGAGAAAACATGTTGGGCAGTGGCGGAGTGACAGGGCTGGGGACTGGGCAGTGCCCCAAAGTTCAGGCAATTTCTTTTCCTAAACTGAGATGGTCAATTCACACAAAACAGGCCTGCAGCAGACAGTCTTGCTTGTGCTCCACTCCTCGGTGAGTTGGAGTAGGCCAAGAATAGAGCTGAGCTTAGAGGTGGCAGTGGGCAAAGCCACCAACAGAATGGGGACTGCTGATCCGGGCCTGACCTTCTGCCACAGTTCACTGGAAGGAGAAAGAAGACGAGGTGGGGCAACTAGAGGTTGAAGGCAGTGGCCATTTTCCAACGCTTCTGCAGGGCCCAAGGATCAGGATCTGTCTTCTCAACAGTCTCACTGGGTCAGGCTAGCCATTATATAGCTCAGGATGGCCTCAAACATAAAAATCCTCCTGCTCCAGCCTTCCAAATGCTGGGATTAGAGAGGTATCACCCCCAGCAGTTCTACTTTCAAAGCTCAGAGAAGGGTACAGAGAAACGACTATATACAGATGACGTTGACATGGCTTTAAAGTTACTCTGCAACTATCCTCTTCTAGAAATGACGGCATTTGCAACAGCAAGCACTTGGCAACTGCCATGAAACAGACACCTGGGAAGCACCAAGCCACAGACATGCAAAGATGCAGCACTCAGAGCTGAACACAGCAATTATGCTGCTTCTGACACAGCAAGGATTCAAGCAGCTGGGTCACTTTCCTAGGTTCCTCCTCCAGGGCAATCCAGTCTGCCTAACACAGAAAGAACAAGCTGGCAGACAAGATGGACTAACAAATGGCTCACGCTGACATGTAGGTCTTACTGTGGCACAAGTCAACTCTGAGAATATTGAAAAGTAAATCAAGTCACACAGGGGCAGCCACCAACCAGTGCAGTAAGAACTCAGCCCTTACGGGTGCTGTATGTGTTGTATAGTTCTAAACAGTGAGTTCTATGCAAGCGATGGCTTCATTCACTCCCATCACTGAAAGCACATTTTGTATGTATGGTCATAAACCTGACAAACCAATGCAACAGTAGCAGATGGCTACAGGAAGGAATTACTGCTTCAATTCTCGATGGCACATACTTTTAGTGTCTCCTTGTAAATTTACCTTTTCTTAATGAAATTATCACCTGTTACCCTTGTACAAAGATTTATCACAAATAACTATCGTGATTTTCCTTCTTGACAAAACAGGCTTTGTTAATCCAAAATCGTTTTAAAAAAGAACGATCATTTTATACCTGAGGGTGGAGGATAGAGGCAGGATGACATGTGAAAACATACAATTCTGGCTTCTCAACCATGTCTCTTTTGAAAACACATTTATACTTGAATGCAACTAAGCTGGCCCATGCTGTAGACGGATTCTTAACTAGTCTGGACCACTGTTTAGAAAGTGGTGACAGAGGACAGCCTAGGGCATAGGCTCCTGCTTCCAAAACAAAGGGCCTAACCGGCCATATCAGTGTGTGCTGGAGTGACTTCAACCTGGCAGTGCTGAGAAGGCCTTAACGTTACAGGGATCCCACGCCTATAGCCAAGTTCAAGGTGACCGTGTACATGGACTGAAGGGCAAACAGAGGGAGAGACAGACTCGGGCCTAGACAGGTCCTCAGGACAGGTGGGAGATCTTTCAAGGACTCTCTCGTAGCCCATCCTCTGTTTCCAATTCGGCCAACTGCCTCCTCAGGACATTGACTTTGGCTTGTAACTCCTTGTTGTATTCAATGATGTTAACCATTTCCTCATATGCTTCATCCAGATACTTAGAGGATCTGCTCCAACGTAGGAAGATTCCTATAGAATTGGGAAAGAAAAACGAAAGTAGAGGGTTCAGAGCAGCAGTATATGTCACTGGTAACTCCGTGCACTACTATACATTTCCCCACAGCTCGTTATATTTGTTTAGATTTTTCTTTTGCAGCACTGGGGCCTGAACCCAGGACCTTGCGCATGCTAGGCAAATGCTCTACTATGGAGCTACAGCAATTCCAGGTTTTGAGAAACAGGTCTCACTAAATGGCCCAAGCTAGCCTGAAACTTAGGATCCTCTTGTCTCAGTCTCTGAGTGGCTAGGATTCCAAGCATGCACCACCATATCTGGCCACCCTGTGCCTCATGATACTTCAAACCACAGATTCTTCAGTTACTCAAAGAATCCACACAGCAGCTAAGAAGTGAAGTTGTCATGGACTGGTTCACTGGTTATCAACCAGAAACACCTGCCACATGCTCATGAAAATAAGCTGGTACCTTACAGTGCCACAAAACTTCCACTTTCATTATATGAGTCACCAATTTTTACAATCGCTGACTCCTATTTTGGTCTGTAAGATGGCCTGAGTGAGTGGGACCATTCTCCTGGGAACAGTGATGGCAAAAGTAACAGCAGAGGCACAGGTTGTTACATAAGCATCACTCTCGTGGTTCACACACTCCACACCAGCATTCATCTTCCATCTCCACAGGCAACTGCTCGTCTCCTCAGACAACAACCACTGGCCCACTGTGGCCTGAAAGGGCAGTCACCTCAGGTGATTGCTTCCAGAATCAACCCCAGGTTTCCTGTTCTTGAATGATGAATCTTTTACATCAAATGACAGTGTTTGCTTCTAACCTATGCACACAAGCATCTCAGGATGTCTGTCCTACTCAGTGTGAACACCGTAAACACTCATGGCATTGTACTCCTTAGAGAATATGAACAAGAAATGAGCCTACCGCAGGTCAAACTTTTTGAAATTTCTAATCCACAGATGGTCCTGGCTGTGCATGTGGAATCCACAGACACAGAAGCCAAATGCTTGGAGAAAGCTGGCTCGTGTTGCTGTTTCTACCCCACAACTACACCGGCTACTTGTCAACTAGAAGTCACTGTTAATTCCTCCCGTGATGTAGACACACAGTGGTTGCTCCCCCTCTGCCACTTCCTCTCTCAACTTCCACCCACCTCCAGACTGGGCATTTGTCTCAAAGAGCTGGCCTCTAATTTCAGTGATTGAGCATGACGGTGGCTTTTAAGTAAACTGCCTCAGAAACAGTAAACAATTTTATTACATTTTATTTAGATGTGTACTTATGTGTGTGTTCATATGTGCACAAACAGGCATGTGCGTGAGTGCGTGCGTGACCTGTGGCTCTCTGTAACAATCCAGAGTAAGCAGAGAGGCTCTGCTGCAGGCAGCCAAACTCCTTCACAGATTCAAGGCACAGGGGCCTGCTCGGGGAACCTAGACATTGACGGAGGCATTTAGCTTCCCCGAATTCTAAGTGAGGAGGTGCCTAGCCTGAGGAAAAGGATGTATTCGGCAGACATGCCAAGAGGAACAAGAGGCAACCAGACAGAGAGAGCGTCACACGGTGGGCAAATCACTTCTATACACGAGCTACCCTGACAGCACACACATTAGAAGGAGCTGGCGTGCAGTGGCATAGGTGAGCTTATCAAACAGCTTTTCTGTACCCACGCTGCTGGCCTCAAAGTGACTGACCACTAGGTCCACTGTCCCGGGGAAATAAACACCTAATATACTGTATGTGACATTTGTCTTGTTTGTTTGTTTTTCAAAATAAGAGTTTCTCTGTGTATAGGTAGCCCTGGCTGTCCTGGAATCACTATGTAGACCAGGCTGGCCTCACACTCACAGAGATCCGCCTGCCTCTGCCTCCCAAGTGCTGGGATTAAAGGCGTGGGCCACTAGGGCCCAGCATGGTCATTTTTAAAAAACAAGCTTTGCTATTTAAGGAGATCAGTGTCAGTGGCCTGAAAAGTTGCACATGGAAGGGCCTCTTTTAGAACACACTTAGAAATGCATTACAAAATGCTATTCCACATGAAGCCTGGTACCTGCAGCTCCCACTGACGATATTTTGTGCTGATTTACAGAACCTACTGGAATGACTGTGTGACATTATTTTACACCCACTTAACTGTAATGATGCTTAAGAAATGAAACAGACAGAAACCTTCCCTGAGGAACTTGTAATTTGTTCACGTCCCAGCCATCTACCCCTGTTAATCTCTGCATGCTACTCAGCTGCCATGCCCACACTGAGAAAACATTAACACCCTTACAACAATCTGTGAGTTCAAAAACCAGCTGCTGTGGAATGGGACACCAGGCAAGCTCAGGGCACAGCAGGAATGGGTGAATCTCTGCACACACTGGGGAGTTACCTTCCCACAGCTGGAGACTCTGCGGAGCTACAGAAGGCCAGATGACCAGGTTGTTGGCTTCAAAGAGTGGATTGGTGAATTTACTCAGCTCGCTGGGCCGATTGACCCATGACCATAAAGACATCGTTTTCTGCTGTAACTTCAACTTACATCTGCTCAAGAAAGAAAGTCACCATTATAGTAGTTAATGGCTAACAACCACCCTTCAGTGCTCTCATAACTACTGCTACGCTCCGTGCGACAGAAAATAACTCTTGGTAGACAAACAAAATACTTTAAGATGAATAGATTTGGTGAAATTCCTAAACCTTCTGTAACCCAGCAGTGGCTGGGTCATGGTACAGCACTGTCACTCAGGGCCTGGGGACAGTTCCCAGGTAAAACGGGAGCCAGAAGACCTGTACTGAAATTATAATTGTAAAAAGATTCATTTTTTGAGTGTACATCTGTTGAAGTATATATATATATATGTGTGTGTGTGTGTGTTTAAGTGTGTGTGTGTGTATATATATGTATGCCCATGGATTCAATTGCCCTCAGAAGGCACTGGATCCCTGGGAGTTGGAGTCATGGGAGTTGTGAACCGCCCAATGAGAGTGCCATGAATACAATTTGGGTCTTCTGTAAAAGCTGTATGAGCTCTTAACTGCTGAGCCATCTCCAGCCCCCAGGTCATACTTCTGATGTCTTACTAGCTGCATATCTCTGAACAATCACCTACTTTTCTCTGGATCTTAGTCTCCTAACCCAAAGAGGTGGATGAGGCCATGCCTGGTCGTATGATAAGCTGTCTCCCAAACATGAAACTGTCATCATACATCAAGACATTAACATGAAAACGGCTGTCAATTCTGCTCCAGGCTTTCAAGCAGTGCATCAACTACTTTTAATCCAGCAGCAGAAAGTTTTGGTTAGGGGTCCCTCTCACTTAGCACACATTTGGCTCATAGGGCGTTTGTACTTTGTGTAATTTCATTAACTGCAGATTCCACCTTTTTATCAACAGTATCCACACACATCGAAATCCTAGCCTCTTTCAGGAAGTGACCTGGTATGAGCTCACCTACCTTTCACTTTCATTGTTGCCCAGGAAAGTTCCAAACTGGGAGGCATAAGCATGCTCAAAGAGTAAGATAAGGAAATGCTCATTAAATTCAAAGGAGCAAGGGAACTGCCGGAGGATCTGCCACACACAGTCCAAGAAGAGAAGAAACACGGGCGCTTCCCACTTCTGCTTGCTGTTGCAATAGGCTGACTGTGCACAGCGCTGTTGGAATGGGTGCCCAGCCTGGTGGAAAAGACAGAAATGTGAGGGTCCTGCCCTGACCACATTATGGCACACCCAAGAACACCAGTTCACGCAGTCACAGTGGCATTTCTATTTACTGGAATACCATAAAACAGGAGGCAGCTCCTGTCTAGGTGATTTTTTGGCTTAAAACAATTAAGAAAAAATTACAATTTCCAAACCCTTATCGAAGCTGTGTAGTGAGGATATAAACACAGGGACTGCAAATGTCCTTCAGACATCAAATACAAGGTGATGCTTAAGTAACGACGGAGTTATAAAATCCTCAGACTTGATTTTAACCACAGTCCAAGGCTTGTCTGTTAGTCATCATTACATGGCATTATGCTGACATTACACAGCAGCTAGGGAGAAATACATTATCAGGATAAGAGTCTCTAACCACAAAGACAGGACACGAAGGGAATGAATCAACTTTGTGAGTGAAAGGAGACTTAGGTCTCAAGTACATCATGAAAGTGATGACATTTAACTAGCTCCTAAGGGAGTGTGTAGCTGGAGCAGGATGGACAAAAGGCAGAATGCGCTGAAGTCCTGTCTCATGGTCACAGTCCCACCTTCACGCCTCCCAGTTTATCTGTATCAAGACTCAGCTTCCAGGAAACCTATGTTTTGTTGTGGATATAAACATGTTTTTGTTTTGGTCCCAGGTATGGGATATGGAACTGATTCAGATGGTCCACAGCAGCAGACTATTTGCTTTGTGCAGGCTCTGAGAGGAGCTCTTTGCCAGCTGCAGATAGAACTCTGGAGAGAGAATAAATGCCAGGGCCCAGAAAGTGAGGAGCTCAGAGAAAGAACAAGGCTGCTCCTGGTTGCTGTTGTGAGACAAGAAGTTGCAGAACTCCTGAAATGAGGATTGGACTGGCTCCAAGGAACTTACCGACCCTAACCAGCGGGAAGCAGCTAAGGGAACTGTGTCCCCTCTCCCACTAACCCTCTCTCTCTTCTACCTGGTGTTGGGGTATTGGAAGGGACTGTGGTGGAGTAGGGAGAAAAAGATATAAAAACCATAAATAAAAAATTTTAAAAGCATGACTAAAATGTTTACATTCTTTCTATTTTCCTTGTTGGTAACAAAGAACAAACTGAGTATCCCTTGACTAATAGGAACCAAAAGTGCTCTGGGCTCCAGGATTTTTCATAGTTTGAAAAATACACATGAGCACATGAGATATTTGGGGATGGAACTTAAGTCTCATAGCATACGCTTTATCCATAAAGCCTGAGGGTGATTCTGTGCAGCTTTGTTCTCCGCCTGCTCTTCTGCTGCAGTAATCACAGGAGGTCAAGAGGTCGGCATTTTAGAGCATTGGGGTTTCACATTAGAGATGTTTATTCTGCATAGCCGTAAGGAAAGGAAGTGCTAAGCAAACCATAAGAGCAAAGAAATGCTGGGGTGCGGCTATGGCTTCATGGTGGATCACCTGCTTCCATGCACAGTTCAACAAACAACACAGGAGATGGAGAAACTGAAAGCCACTAATGATTCTAAACACCTACTTGGGTGAAGGCAGATTCACTGGCCCACAGAAAATTAAACATATAACTTAAAAACTTTAAATAATCAAAATTTCATTCATAATGTTAGCACCACAAACTGGTCTTCGATCTCAGTGATTGGTAGCCCCACTCTTATCCAGCTTTCTCACCTGCAGCCACTCTCTCTCAATCAGGGCCTCAAAGCCTCGGATGGTTCTGCTTCTTGGTTCTAGGATGATCTGGGCCAGAGAAGTCACCTGCAGGGTGGAATCAGTTCCTTCTGTCCCATGAATCAATACTGATGCTCCTTCCCTGAGAGGAAAACCCAGAGCACAGAGGGGCAACTCCTTAATAATAGCATTTCATGACTAGAGTGTTCCAGTATCCTGCCTGTGCTGTCTGTAAGACATGAAGTTTAAATGAGACACTGGACAGATGAGAAGTTCTCATGGGGAGACTACAACAAATCACAAACTTCGTACAGCAACCCTTTTTCAGCTAAATGCATAACCCTTTCCAAGACCACACACCGCTGCTGCCACAGCAAGCACTTGCCTTCACTGCTTCAGTGGCTGAGCAAAACTGTTCCCGTCAAGCCAATAACCACACTAAAATTACTTTCCAGCTTTGAATTCAGCCTTTCCCCTATCAGCCTTTGCTAACTGTAGCGGACCCAAAAGACAGGTACTAAAACCACACTCTGAGATTCAAAGAAGTGGGGAAAAGCAAAAAACATACTACTGTCATCCCATAAATCCCGGCAAGGACACCACTGCCCATGAGAGTTACCAGGTGCTGGGACTCCATAATCCTAAAGAAATAAGGACTACACACTCTTCCTTCTCCCACTCTTTTTATTGAACTCATCTTAAAAAACTTTTGGGAAAAGGACATTTCACGTTTAGGATCTATTGCCAATTATTTTCCCATGCGCACACTTATTACATAGTAATTACAAAATTTCCTACTGTTTTCACATTTATTATAATCATTACCTATGTTTTATGCCATGTTTAGAGCTGTTATAGTAAGGCTATACAATATTCCATGAAGTGATAAACTTATAATCTACTTAGTCCTATACATTTTGTGATACCGGTGTACTTGTCTGTGGGTTGTACTGGAGCTTTTACTATGCAGACAACAGACTCCCCCAATGATAGGCTGCGGTGGTCTGAATAGGAACGGCCCCCATGGACACATGTGTTTGAGTGCTTGGTCCCAGGGAGCGGCACTACTAGGAGAAATGGCCTTGTTGTAGGAAGTGGATCACTGGGGAGGGGCTTTAAATTCTAAGATGCTCAAGTCTGCACAGTGTGTCTCAGTCTCTCTTCCCGCTACCTGTGGACAAAGGTGTAGAACGCTCAGCTCTTCTCCAGCACCATGCCTGCTTGGACGCTGCCATGATGATAATGGACTAAAAGTCTGAACTGCAAGCCAGCCCCAATTAAATGTTTTCCTTTATAAGAGTTGCAGTGGTCATGGTGTCTCTTCACAGCAATGGAACCCTAACTAAGACATGGGTTATATAACCCTTTTCTGAGAATAAAATCTAGTAATTATGCTAAAGAGTATGAAGAGACACTTTGTAGCTTTTGTACCTACTGAATGTGTACCTGATAACTGTGAGTGCTGTTTATTCTGAACCTAATTTAAGACTGATTTCTGAATTTTGAGCAATCACTTAATAAACCCAATTTTTAATGGAGGTGTACATCCCAGGATATCAGAAAAGGGAACCCACACATAGTAAAAACCCAGCCCTTTGGGAGGGGAGGCAGCTGCTCCCGGGGCTCCCTCCTCTCACTGTTCTGCTACTACTGCTGAACAGATAGACAGGAAGATGAACCCAGGCTGGGGTGTGGCTCAGCTGGAAGTGTTTGCTAGCATACAGGAGGCCCTGATCCTACCCTCCGTGGCACATAAACTGGGTGTGGTGGTACACTCTACACCCAGTTGTTGGTGTAGTTGCAGTACTTCCTAGGTGGAAGCAAAGGAGGATGAGAAATTTAAGGTCACCCTCAGCTACAAAGGAAGTTCTAGGCTAGCCTGGAGTACATGAGGCACTGAAGAGAAAAGCTGCTGTACTCAAGACACAAGGGGTCATTCGGAAGACTTTGGAAGCAGCAGACACCTTAACATTTCAAAGTGCCACCCAGGGAGGCCTTGACAATGCTTGAACACACACACACCACACACACCACACACACACACACACACACACACACACACACACACACACACGTGCATGGTTTCAGTTGGAATCCCCTCCTTTAAAAAGCTCTATGGTTTTGCAACAATTTATACACTCCTCCTGCTCTGTTCATTTTCTGCCTGGAGTCTCAAGTGTTAGGAGCCTTTAACTGAGTAAATACTGAAATTACTTGGCAAACTGCACAACCACCATCAGGACTTCCTGGCTAAGGCTAGAGTAACGACCCAGACCAAGTGCTTTAGAACGAGAAATCTGGCACAGGAGGAAGGCCAATAATACTATGTGACAGCATTATTCTACTGATATTGTGGAGAAAACTTCCTTTCATTCTTTCTCGTTGTGCATTCATAGCTTAGGGATTTCACACAAAAAGTAGAGCTGTGGTACTTAAAAACTGTGTCCTCGGAGTCAGACATGTACCCTGGTCACAGTCACTCAACAGACTGGCCCACTCACTATCAGACCTGTACATCCTCACCAGTAACTGCGGGCAGGCTCCCTCACACAGAGTCTGATAAAGCCCCCTGGAAGCTGCGAAGTGGGATCACTTTCATGTGCTCTATACACACATGTCTGTGTAAGTGTGTCGTGAGGGTGAGTCCCATCCAGGGAGGCCAAGCACACGCTACCTGTCAATGCACTGGGCCGCCAGGCAGGCAGTGGTCAGGATCTCCTTGATGTGTGTCAGCCAGTTGGAGGCCTCCAGCTTGCTGAGCCATCGGTCCATGTTGTGGGTTTGTTCGTTACATGCTTCCACAAGTTTGATTAAGCTTTCCTGAAGAACATGGTATCTTTTAAAACAAGAAAGAAAAAGTTACAGAAAGAAAGACAGATAGATAAAACAGAATGACAAAGAAAACAAACCTAAATCTGTCTCTGGCACATTTAGTGGCAGAGCAGTTCACTTTCACTGACTGTCCTGAAGCAAATTGAGGAGTAAGGGCTGAAAAGACTTTTAGCACCACTGCAAAGATGCTTCAATGTCTCATGGCAAACTGTTCCTGCTGATCAGAGGAGGCCCAGTCTACACAGCTGAGAGGGCAGAGGCCAGGGCACTGCACTCTGTGACCACCTGATCCCAAGATTCAGGGCAACTTACACCCCCTACCCTCTATGTAGCTGCTGAATGCTCTAGATTACACATCCAGGTCTCCACAGTGACATGCAAGACCAGCACAAATCCTATTCATCCTAGCTCCAAGCCCCTCCCCCCAACATGGCACCCCCTGAAAACTTGGAAAGCCCTCCTTTAAGGAGAAGCAAGCAGGTGGAGGGGAACACAAGGAGGAAGCAGGTGGGTACAAGAGAGAGTAAACCTCTAAACCTTGTAAGTAGGAAGATATAATTATATGTAGCAAATCTGTTCTGCTAGTCTGGCAACAGTTGACACACTGTGAGAACCCAGGGCTGAATTTTAAAAGATTGCTATCTAGTAAGGCTCATCTGTGCTTATTCAACATGAGAGTTTTTGCTTATCTTACAAAATTCAACGAAGGCTGGAGGCTGGGGTGGAGCTCATTTGCTTAATATACCCAAGCCTTGTGTTCAACTGCTACACACACACACACACACTCCAAAACGTGAATAGGCTAAAATTGAAAACTCTTTAGCTAAACTAAATAAAAAAGAGAACAAATTCAAGTAAATCTAATGAAAAATGCAAGAGGAGACACTGCAAGCTATACCACAGGAGTAGGAAGGATCATAGGATATGCATGGTGGCACGGCCTACCTTTAATTCAGGCACTCTAGAGACAAGGGCAGGTAGATTTCTGTGAGTTTGAGACTAGCTTGGTCTACATAGTGAATTCCAAGCCAGCCAGGGCGACATAGTGAGATCCTGCCTCAAAAGGAAAAAGAAAAAAGGAAGAATTTTGGACTTCTATGAGCAATTATACAACAAACTGAATACCCTAAACAAATGAGTGCAATCCTGACAAAACAGAACCAAGACAGAATCATGAAGAAACAAAAAATGTGAACAGCTCCATGAGTTAACAAAACAAAACAAAAAACCTGAATCAGTAACAAAAAAGTAAAAATCTTCCATTAAAGAAAAGCCACAGTCCTGAAGGTTTCACAAGCTACCAAACACTTAAAGAACTAAATTTAAGTCCTGCTCAGTCTTCAGAAAGCTTGGAGTGAGTACTATGGATTTACCTATTAGCCCAATTCTAATATCAAGGCCTGATAAGAACAAATAAGAGAAGATCACTGGCCAATATCCATGGTGAACACAGATGTAAAAACCATCAAGGCACTAGTGCACAGAACTCAGTAGCACACTGAAAGTCATACCACCCAGGACCTCAACCTTTATACACAAGCATACAACTCAAACCAATACATGCGACAAAGCACAGGATAGAAAAACAAGGATCTCAACAGATATGGGAAAAGCATTAGACAAAAGTCAGCACCCTTTCCTGATACAGACTCAACCCATTATCCATGGAAAGAATGCCCTTGAACACAGTAAAAGCCACATGTGACAAACCCACAGCAAATATCATACTCAACTGGGAAAGATCAAAGTATCTCCTTGAAAATCAGTAACAAGACAAGAATTCCTGTTTTCATCGTGGTTAAACAAACAAAAGTATCTTATAAATAAAAACATTCTAAAAACTCCAGCAAAAAAAAAAAAAAAATCTGTTAGAAAAAAATTCAGATTAGTGCAAGACCAACATATGTAAGTGAGGAGGGATATGTATGAGTGTATAAGTGTGAGAGTGTGTGTGTGTGTGTGTGTGTGTGTGTGTGTGTGTGTGTGTGTTTCTGAGTATGCAGAGGCACATGTACATGAGTATATGACTAGAGGTTTTGAGACACGGAACCTAGAGCTTGATGACTCAGCTGTACTGGCTGGCCAATTCTGGGATCCTTCTATCTCCACTATCCCAGCACAGGGATTACAGGAACACACCACCACATCTGGCCTTTTATGTGGGCACTGGAGATGTGAGCTCCGGCCTTCATGCTGTAAGCATTTTAACTGATTGAGCTGTCTCCCTGGTCCCAGTCAGGAATATTTCCTAGCAGTGAACTAAGTAAAAAGAAGGAGAAACTCTCATTCACAGGAGCAACAACAACAACGACAAAAAATTCCTTGGGAGCAAATTTATTCAAGACTGTGAAAGATCTGTACACTAAAAGCTATAAAATGCTCAAGAAATTTGTGTAGACCTAGAATTACTGGAAAGAGATCTCATGTTCATGACTGGGAAAACAGGGTACCCTCCTACCCAAATAAATCTACAGACGCTATACCACCCCTACAAAGTTCTAATAGCACTCCGCCTGAAACAGACAATGCTACAACTCACCTGGGCCTGCAGAGCACACTCCACCATGCCAAGAATGGAGGCAGCCTAGTCACCCTCTCCCAGGAAAGGATTTATCACTGACAGTTAAATCTATGGTTTTTGTCTCATGACTTTCCCAAAGTCCTAAGACTGCCACAGCCATGGCAGAATGAATTAGGAACCTTATTTCCTTTCTCTTCTGGCTTAAAAACCATTCTTCTTCACCAGTTCTGCTTTTTCTTTTAGAATGTTGCAAGCTATGGACCCAAGAGGCTGGTTCTACAGAACACAGTTACAGCACCACTGAAAACTTCTGACAGGAAGACACAAATATTCTTGCAACAGACAAGTAAGTGAGATTATGGATATGTTGCTTCATTATTTTGCAATCTGCAGCTGAATTCAAATTGCAGTAGTGGGAACTACAGCTTGCAGAAAACAGCCATACCTATTTTAAAGACCACAAGGCTGACTGAGCTGCAGATTCAGAATCAAATTACATTTGATTATCTCTTGTCCCTTTAGTAGCCACCACTGCCCATCTCGGTGCCTGACCTAACCTTTCCACCACTGGTAAAACTTTGGAAGGCATTAACTTGGCTAACTACTAGCATTGAAGTAAAGACTGTTGCCAGACAGCACTGAGACCTGTCAGCAGAGAGCTCCCCCATTTGCTGTATCCCACCTACCCGATGTTCCCACCAATGTACTGGAAGATGCCTTATGGCTTTCATCCTGCAACTATGAAAACTTCATGAAGCCACTTCCACATAGGAACATGTTATTTGTGGCAACCCGAATCTGTGTTTCTGGGCCAGAGTCACTGTATTTGGCTCAAGAATAAACTCACTTTGACTCCCTTTGAGGTAAGGGCAGACTGTATTGACAAAGATACATGTTTTGTCCACTAAATCTTAGTAAAGCAGATGGGGCAGGGAATGCCACAATAAATTGTTCTCCCTCAATTATGTGGAGTGGCTGTGATATCTGAACAGCCACAAGATCACCCTCGCCATCAGCCTACAGGGAGCTCCCATGACTCTTACTCTTTACCTCTCAATGGACTTGTGAATCCGTCTCCACTGGGGATAATGAGCTTCCTGTTCAAAGCCACCTCCTTTGGCTCTGGCTTGCTGGGCCACATTTAATGATCTGGTGTCAATGAGGTAGCCACGCTTTCCTGCCCTGAGGGTGGCATTTATCAGCTTCTCGTCTTCCTTGCACCTTCTCCCATTTGTGCCAGTTAGAGGCTGACCACTTCTCATGATCACCTGCAAGCACACGTGGCAACAATTCAATAGCGGATAGCTGAAGTTTCTGAGGAGGAGCTGGATCGTGACTCACTCTCTCAAAAACAATCTGTGGCACTCTGCCATGGGCTCTGATGAGTGTGCCATACACAACACCCTGCGTGTATTAACAACAGTTAATAACTGTAAAAATAAAGATAAGCCTTGTACTTTAATACAACTATTTTCCCAATAGCTCAAACATAGTAAACTCACCTATCACCTTGTAACAACCGAGCCCTGTACTTCACTGAGTCCATGAACTGTGGGCAGTAGATCAGGCCCCATAATGAAGATGATAAGTGCCTAAGAGCCAGGAACTGAGCCTCTGTGGGAGAGTAAAATCTCCCACACCTCAAATAAACTGCAGACCTCTGTGGACTCAGACACGGCTCCAATGAGCATCCCCTTTAGAAAGAGAAGCATCCATCTGTCTACGCTAGCAACAGAGGAAGCAGGCAGAACCTTCTGTCTGATGTTCACTCTGCCCATCCAGCCTTCAGACAGACACTGGGTCTAACACCCAACAGAAAACCACAATAGGGCTGTGACCACAGAGGCTTATCTATAGAACAAACCCAGCCCGCTACGTGCATATATCTTCCTCTGTCCTCCAACCAACTGCTCACCACCTTCACTACCCCCCGCCCAGAGTCCATGCCTCTCTCTTTGATAATTCTGCCTTCCAGTTCTTAGTCCCATGGCCTTACACTTAAACACAGGATAAAATCCATATTCTTTCCCTCTTTGTATCTTTATCACTTTATCTGACAGAATAACATTACCGAATCTTGGAGGAAAGAGTAAACTTTAATTCCATATACATGGAGTTGGCAGGCATTGGCAAGAATTATGAAGAAAAACACAAAATAAAAAGTTTATATATGTCCTTGTTTGAGGAATCATATTCAATGTTCTGAAAGCTGCCTTATCCTCTACTGTCCCACCCTTCTCATATTCTGAGACTACCTGTCTCCAAAACTATCATCTATGTATTTTGAAAGGTTTGCATTCTAAGCTTTTCTCAAGAAATTAGTACCTGTTGAACTAACCTCTTTCTGGGGAATAGGTTGGTGTTCTCGGGAAAACCATCATTAAATGCTCTGAGCACTCTCAGATAGCGCAACATGACCTGCAGCCAGTTACTGGTTAAGTTTTTGAGAGGAAGAGGAAACTTTAGGAGGTGGGGCCTGGAGTAAACAGGTCACTGGGGTGTGTTTAGGGGATATCCCTGGCCCCTTCTTCCTCTCTCTCTCTGCTGGGGTCAAGAGCCTCTTTCTCCCCATGCTCCCACCACCATGGTGTTCTACCTCTCAAGCCCAAAACAGTGGAGCCAGCAGGATGGGGACTGAAACACTACATCTGTGAGCCAGAGCACACTTTTTCTCCATTTAAGTTGTTTCTCTACAACAACTGCATGTCCCTGTATCTGACCCAGTATTCTGGTGACTACAAGGAAGACCTTGCAGAACGCCCCCATCAGTTATGGCCAATCTTGATCACTGTAGGCTCTGAAGCTGAAGCTGTAACATCTGTAAACCTGCAGAAGAACTTTCCCTGTTCTGCTGCACCCACCCGTTCAAGGCTCTCACCAATTTAGCTGTTACATGCATCACTTGTACCTTTCGTTCATTTGGGACTGCAAGGGCTCAGGAAACCTGTCACCCAGAGCAGACACTACTGTTTATTCTGTTTGACTCAGAATAAACAACAATTATTTTAGAGTGATGCTACCAGGGGACACAAAACTACATTTAATGTCAGTTGTTAAAACATTGTATAATAAACATCGAAGAGCAAGACCATTGCTAACAGGACAGGTGCCCTCCTGACAAAATAGCAAAAAAGTAAAACTCTTTGTCACATTGATCCCCTCTTTCATAGTCCCAGGAGAAAGAACAATGGAAGATGGCTGTAACTATCTAATTTAATATAGGCTGCAGAATGAGAAGAAAATTTTAATGAAAAGCAAAAGAAGAGAAAATGCCAGACATGGTGGCACATGCCTTTATTCCCAGCACTTGGGAGAGAGAGGCAGGCAGATCTCTGTGAGTTCAAAGCCAACCTGGTCTACAAAGCAAGTCCAGGACAGCCAAGGCTACACAGACAAACACTGTCTTCTATAACTCCTCCCGTACATAACAAGCAAGCTGAGGTTCCAGGCTGTAGCAAGGCCGGTAGCACTCCATCAGACTACAGACAGCCTACCCGATCCCAGATTTTCTGTAAGTGCATCTGTTCTTTCTTCATTCCCTGGCTGTCCCAGTCAGAGCTCAGGGACCCAAGATGTCACTGGTCTCTGGAATCCCCAACTTCCTGATTTCCTAAAGTATGAGTAAATGACACATGTCATTCTTCTCTCTTTTGTGAATCAGTGTCTGCTAACTGACCTTTCACAGGGAAACATGCTAAGGATAATTACAATAAACATCTCAGCAGGGCTCTAGGAAGAGAAATACCACTCTTCTGTCTTAAAAACATTGCAACAAGCATTAAATAAGCACGCTTTCCTTCGCACTGTGTCTGAAGATAGATCCAACCTTTCTAAAGCTGAGCGGTACTGACAGAACTCAGTACACCCTGCCTAGGAAAGCACCTCACTCCTGGCACCTTGCACTTTTCACAAGGGATGTACTAGTGGGAACAATCTGGCCAATGACTCAGCCCAAAGCCACATAGAAAAGGAACATTCCTAAGCAAAAGATCCCGCCCACCCCACCCACGCCTGTCAGCAGGGCAGCAGCCTCCCCCACTCACCATGCCGTTCTTTTTATGGTAATAGCTCAGTACTGGGAAGCGACCCCCATGTCGAAAGGCTGCCACCTTCCGAAGAGCTTCATCATCGATGGACTTGGGCACAATGACGGTTGGTGGGTAGGAAGGACAGATGGCAAATTCCTTATTGACATAGCTCAGTCTCCATTCACTGGTCTGAAAAACACACAGCACTTCAAAGCTGAGCGTGCATCTTGGTGTCAGAAAGCATCTAAGGTTTAAAGGCTTCAGAGGCGATTTCCACCGAAGCCATTTAGCAGGCAATCTGGACATGTAGCTCACACTCAAGTCCTGTAGGGGGTAACCTCCACTTTTCAGGCCAGCTCCACAGCTTGTGGCATGGAGGGTGACCACTGTCCCTGGAAACTTCCGCCCCATGCCAGGACAACACCTATTGTAGCTGAAGCTCCTCTATCAGTTTAACCATGATTCAGACAGCATGGCTGAAGCTCTCCATCTCACGAGACAACATTGCAAAGATTTAAAGACAGTTGTTGTCCCTTAGTTAAATACACCATGCCTATCTGTGGTTATGGTGGCCAAGATCAGCCCAGTCGCCTCTTTCTGGGTACTGCTAGGATAAGTCATCTTAACACAGTACTGACAGACTGTCATCCCAGAATGCTCTGCTGGAGTAAAAATGATAGATACAGCAAGTCCTTTGCTGTCTACTATTCTGAAATAAATAATGCAACCAAATTGGTTGTCTTAAGACAACAAGGATACACTCCTGGAAAGCCCTCCTGTACCATGAGATCATTTCTAAGTCAGCTTCTAAGTCTTGGAAGCACATCAAATAGCAGAACTGAAAATTATATGTAGAATGTAAGAGACTGCATTTTATATTTCAAATGTAAAAAACAAAATAATAATGTGCAAATTTAAAATGTACCTATAAATCCAAGTTGGTTCAACATATCCACCCTGACTTACACAAATAGAAAATTGAGTTAAATGTGAAACTTAACAGAAACTTGTATTTACAAGATCAAATTCATACAAATTTTAATTACTTTCTTTACAGAAGTTTTTGTTTTGTTTACATACACTGTGAGCGAGTGTTTGTGTGCACACATGTGCCTGTGTGTAGCGTGTGTGCAGGTGCCTGTGGAGGCCAGAAGAGGCATGGGATTTCCTGGAGCTGGGGTTAATGATAGTTGCAAGCTGCCCCATGTGGATGCTCGAACCCAACTCAGATCCTCTGGAAAAGTAGCAAGTGCTCTTCACCACAGAGCCATCTCTCCAGCCCCCACTAGATTACTGTATGGTTTCCACCTTGTGGTCACTTTCTCAAACAGTTTTAACAACTGCTTTAAAATCCTTCAAATATCTGGGTCATTTCGGCGTGAGTGCCTACTTTTTCTTCCAGAGAATGTGTGACATTTCTGACTCAGTTATGGTTGCATCACAGACCTGAGAATGCAGATATGCTTGGTGCAGGGGTAATGTGTTTTTAGCAGGCATTTAGACCTTGGCTAGCTTTGTGGCACATGGTGGCTCAGCATCGTGTTCATTCTGTTCTCAGCCTGGATGCAAGTCAGCCAGAGACTGGGGTTGCACACAACCTCAAGGTTCCCCTTTTCAGGCCTATGCCTTCCCAGGGTTCCTCATTGTGCTCCTGCATCACTGATCACCTTAGGTTCCTCCCTCTGGCTTTCCCCCAGAGGAATATGGGCTTCCATCAGAGTGTGGGCTGCTCTGTACTATCGATGCCACAATCACGCTGACCTCTAGACAAAGCAACAAATGAGACTAATGAGGTCCCTTTAGAGCTATTTTAAATATTCTGTTCTGTAATATCACATTGTATGAGGCATGCGGGCCATAACTGATAAGCAGAAGTGGTTAATACTATGATTAGAGGATTTTGTGGTTGGCAAACAAAACAAGCTTAAACAAACAAACAAAAACCCCAGCCTTCCAAAGACTGCAGAGCAAGATACATGCCTGTCCTTCACAAAGGTTTTCTAATGATAGACACATGATCCTGCCACCCTTTGTCCCATTCTATAAATACACTCATTCTTACATTCTTTTATTCACTTAACAAATCCTTACCACTTACTGGTCATGTGCCAGGAATACTGAATAGGAATAAACACCTCATGGTTCCCGACACTGTAAAGCATACACTCTTGCTTACTTCCTAGCCCAGGAGGAGCAGTAAACTAGGAGCAACAGACATCAGCCTGCTTCCTCCTCACACCTGAAGGAGTCTTCTTATAAACTGCTAATCCTATTTCTCAGCAGATTCCAACCCTGCCTCCCTTCTCATTTTAGACACTTTCTCCAGGAGTCTTTGGCTCCCTCATACCCCATGCTTTTCATAACATGCAGTATGATTCCTGCCAACTTTTCACCTTTAATACATCTCTCTCAAACAAGCTCTAGGCAAAACTATATTTTTATCACAGTCAATGGTATTTACCACACAAGACCATAAACCTCCCTTCCTTCTTCCCTCTGATACCATGGACATCTTCATTCTTCAAATCCCATGGCCCCCTAATCCCTACTTCTTGATTTCCAAGTGACCATTTATAGAAGTATGATAGAAGAAAGAAGTCAAACAATCAAGAAACAAAACCTAGTTCTAGCAAGCTGGCTTAGAGACTAGGCCAGGTGTTAACTCACAGCAGCACACTAGGGAGGTGGTTCTCCAGTGCCATCTTAGGTACACTGTGGGTTCAGTGTATTCTTCAAGAGTGGCTCAAACCTATTAGATATTAAGTTGTTACTCAGGGGACACCTATTAATTAACTCATAGTCTGCCAGGGAGCTTTAAGCAAAACAATGTTTTATTTTTATTTTTTAAAACAATACTTATGCTCAGTCTTCATGTGGTTTGCCTAGTAAGGGGAACAGGGGCTGTCTCTGATATGGACTCAGTGCCTGGCTCCTTGATCGCCTCCCCCTGTGGGGCGCACCCTTACCAGGCTACAGAGAAAGAGGATCCAGACAGTCCTGATGAGACCTGATAAGCTAGGGTTAGATATTAGGGAAAGAGGACCTGCCCTATCCGTCCATCGACTAGAGGAGGGACATGGAAGGGGGGAGGGTGGCACCAGAAAGAAATGAGGGAGGGACTACAGCTGAGATAAAAGTGAATAAATTGTAATAAAAAATAATGAAAAAAATTTATAAGAAACAATACTTATAAATGTAATTTGCAAAATTTTAAAAACTCCAGGACTATGTTAATCTATTGGAAGGAAAAGTGTTGCCAGCTACAGCAATTATACCAACACATGGACAAAGTGACCAGCCCAGAATGAAAGAGGCTGATCCAACAGCCAGTGCACACTCTCTATATAGGCATGACTAACCCAGCCCCACCTCACTAGTCTCCAAAGGGAAAGTATCGTTTTCACAAGTGAAATAAAGTATTGTATTAGTTCTTATGACCCACAATGTCAAATGTGGACTCACAGCAGAAGAGTAGAGCTCAAATTCTTGCTCAGGAAGGAAGGAGTGCCAGCCATCTTCGATCACCTCAAACATGGGTCGGTAGAAGAAAGGGTACATCAGGGTGACTGAGTCCAGAGTGGATAATGCCTAGAGGACAGAAAGAAAATGATTCTACAATTGAAAGCATTCTAACAAAGCAGCAGTCAGCACATAGGACCTGGTAATGATAGAACCCAATGCAGATCTTCAATGCTGTATCTCTACATAGAGCTACAGTCTGTCTGCAGCTAGCACCCACACGTCAGCATCTAACAAGACACCAACCTTCAACAAGCGCTGCCTGAATGGGACAACAGGACAGTCTGTGCCTGGTGAAGTAACACTTCCTGACACAACTTAACAAAGTGCAATAAAAATGTTTTAAAAAATTCTGGGCACTGACGAACAAGGAGGTCTGGGTTAGTAAGTCTCAGCTGAAACTCCAGGAACTAACTGAACATTGTAAATCAAATCATGCCTGCTTGGCACTATAAAAAGGAATGCTCAACTCTGGCCAGCTGCCAAGCCTCAGAAGCCTCATGCTCCGAAGCCCGGCTACACAGTGGCTGTCACATGGCCTCCCTTTGCCTTCTTCAATGGAGGAAACTTCTCAGGCTCAGTAGGAGTCTTTACGGAGATATGTCATCTAACAGGACAACCACAGTGCACAGTATAGGACAAAACTGAGTTCTTACGAGACACACAGGTGTAGAAACTGTGTTCACACTCACTTCCTCCTTCCTAAAGAGATCTGCCAATGGGCTAGGCACTGTCCTGTCTTTATGCTACCCTAGTTATACCCAACCAAGGGGAGCCTGAGACATTCCTTTGTTCAAGCAGTGGAACATTATCTCAGCTTGCTTTCTCATTCACGTTGGGGCGTACAGCCAAGTCAAGATCATACTTCCAAGTGACAACTACATATGGCAGACTATTCAACTCTCTCTCTCTCTCTCTCATTGGTTCAAATTTAGCAAAAGCAGAAAGGTTTGCATGTCATTTCTTTAACAACACATCGCCTGATCCTCTACTTCTTGTTTTGGTTCAAATCATTGATTTAAGGCTTTCTCTCCTTTTAACAGCTAAACCGCTTTTTTTTTTTTTTAAATAAAGTCCAAATAAGCCAGTTACACAGAAAGAAAAAAAAAATCAGCTTTTTTTTTACCTAGAAATTACTTTAAATACAGAGTTAGTTGATATAACTGACATAATTTAGTGACAGTGATTTAAAGGCAATTTAAAATTGGGGTGTATACCAAATTAGTCAGAAGAAAAAAAAGGAGTATGAGGCTTTCAACTGAGACCTTAAACTATCCAAGCAAAGTTTCTATGTGTGGCCAGAACCTGAACTGGTGAAAACAAATACATCCTTCAGATGTACTAAAGCCACAGATGACAACTGTTGTTGATAATCCCTTGCTTTACTCTGCTACATAATACTGTGAATATACTTTGGACACACAGCTCAAGGGTAAGCTGAGAAATGGTTAAGACAGTGAACTTTATGTGATGTGGCTATTTCTACCACAAAGTCTCACAGAAGGGCTCTCCAACGACAGCTACCATTTACCAAGTATTATGCTAAGCATTCTACATATACCCACCAATGTAACCTCCCAACACCCCTTAAGGGCAGGAGACTAACTTCAAGAGGTGCGGTACTTCACCACAGGCCGAACACTGATAGAAAAGCACTATCACAACAATCGCAGTATTACGAAGTTCGGGGCTGTGGCATCTCTTCCAACACCATGTAACGCTCAGGAAGATCATACCCATTTACTGTAAAGTGTCTACAAGCCATCTAACTGCATTTGTTCCACTGGCTTAGAACTCCACAAAGGATGTTCTTGTCAAGAAACCCACTGAAACAGAATAGTTCACTAAATGCCTTCATCATGGAAACTATCACTACAATAAAGATGATCCTTGGGGTTTTTTTTTTTCTAAACAAGAATTCATACATACTCAAATAAAATAACTTCTGTTATTTGCCAATATGAATTCAAAGAAATTCTATCAAGAAATTTACATGAAATTCCAAGAACTTCTAAGCAATTGATGCAATTAAGAATTCCATGTAATGTGACATGAAAAGGGAAATAAGTACGGTAAGTCCCATTATTCTCATGTGACAAGGGCTATACAAAATAAGAATATAACCCTTTTCCCCTCAGAGTTTTGCCTGCAAAATACTCACCTCAATGGAACTTGCTATATTTAAACATTCCTCCATTCCAGGGATATCCAACTGAATAATTCGGAAATCTTTACACTTGATGATGACGGTACCTAGGGAGCCCACAAATCTGTAAGAAATTACACATCATGTGAATGGGAGGAACACCAGATAGGACAACAGATCAGAGCCAGAACACAGCCAGCCAGGGATTTAACCTTTCTCATGCAGGTGTGGGAGACCACTGCCTACATCCGCGCACTAAAGATGAAGGAAGGAGTCTAGTAGCCCGCTGATGGTGTGGGTGGGCGACCTACCACTGCTTCACCCAAACTGCTGGAAACGCTACCACGTCACATTGTTTTAAGGTGCCACTCTGTAGACATCTTAACCTCCAAAGTATGCAGTGAAGCAATAGAGAGAGTTGTTACTCCCACATACTTCACAGTGAATAGATAATCAATTTTGCCTTCTCCTGCCTACAGTACACAGGGCTCACAGGGATACTGAGGCGACGGAAAATTGAAGTGCAGATGAAAGCATACACAACTGTTTGACTCGGAGACACTCTCTTTCACAGGTAAGGAGTACAGAATGGGAGGCTGGAGAGAAGGCTCAGCAGTCAAGAGCAAGCACTTTCTGGTCCTCCCCAAAATCCCCAGAAGTCACACGGAGTGCTTCACAACTTTCTGTAACTCCAACTCCGTGAGATTCAACTTTGGGGCACCTGCACTCATGTGTACGTCCTCACACAGAGATACACACATCTACACACAAGTAAAGATAAAACATTAAAATGATGGGAGTGAAAAAATAAACAAAGATGACTTAGTTCATACTTCCCTCAAGGGGCAGTCCTTTTCTTCTCACCAGAAAACCTGAATAATGTTGAGGACTGATGAGTACCCTCAGTGGGAAGTTAGCAACCCAGAAAACAAATAAGATGAAATATGATAAACTGAACTTAGTCTTCCCTAGATTGAGCCAAGCAAATATCAAACTTATCACCCACCTGCCTCGGCTTTCTCAGTGCTATTACAGGTGTACACCACTGAACTTTAAACATGTTTTTCTTTGGGGGAGAGAATAAAATGTTTAAATGGAAAAAGAACGACAATGTACTCAGTTGAGTACTACAGCCAGGCATGGTGGCCCATACACACAACTGTAATTCCAGCATTTACTTGGGAGGCTGAGGCTGTTGAGTCGGGAGTTCAAGACTGGCCTAGGCTGCAAAGGGTGAGCATGTCTATTTTTAAAAGGGGAGGGGAAGGCTTTCAACTGTATTCAATCACAACTTCGTGAAGTGAGATTGACAACCAATAATGATTCGAGAAATAACGAGGTACATTCAAGGAATGTGATTGAAGAAGAAATTTTAAAGAGAACACTGAAAATACACCCAAATGGTATTCAAAAAGACCACTGCGACCCTGAGCCCTTAACCGGGTAAAGCAAAAGCTAGGTACCCAGTGCAAACGGCCTTCAGATGTAGGCCACAGAAGGTTCATTCTGCTAGCTAGGCGAGGATGACAGCAAAACACCTGGAAGCGTCGGTTCCGGCTCCCCACGGCCCTGGGTGTGGCGAGCGCTCACCGTTTGTCAATGGCGTCGATATTTGAATGAAGGAGCCAGAGCTCCTCCGTGTTGTCCTGCCGGGAGGACAGGATCAGGTGGTGGCCCGTCAGACACAGGGTCCCTTCCACAGCAGGGTAGAAAGGCCGGTGCAGCACCACATTGTCCACTCGTGGGGTCTTAATCAGCTCCGCGAACTCCATGTTCCCCGAGCGGCCGCAGCTCGGGGGTGGATGCCGACTCCCGCAGGGGCCAGGCGGTTAATCCGCAGACCCAATGCCCCAGCTGGGCGGGCCGGGAGGTCGAGCCCCGCCCGGTTGGGCGGGTGCGTCAAGGCCTGCGGGCACCGCCCTGGCCGCTCCCCTGAGTCTCTTCCTCACCACTGGCTGGGACTTCAGCCGCAGAGAAGGCTTCGCGGCAGATCCCGCAGTCTCCGCTGCCACCGACCACGGACCGGCAAGCTGCAGAGGAGAAGGACCCGGCGTCGCGGCAGCATCGGAGCCCTAGCCGCTAGGGACTTCTGGCGGAAGTACCTACTGGCTGACGCACCCAGCAGTAACTCCGGGCAGAAATACAGATACTCAAGACTCGGAAGACATATTGGCAGGACCGGAAGTTGGTCCGTTGTTAGATCCGGTGAAACACAGCCAGAAACAGTGACTTTGTGTTCCTGCAAAGAACACAAAAAACGCTCTTTCATCTACCGGCCGAGTCCTTGTCCTCCGAATGCTAGGAATTATCGGAGAATACTGGACGAGAAGACGTCGTTGACTTACCGCCCTCCGCTCGAGTGGTGTCCTTCAAGGGCTATTCTGGGCGTTTGCTGTAACTGGTGGCTCTTCTCATGGACTGGTCACGAAAGGATGTCAGGTGTAGGATGGAAGAAGTGATTGTGATCCAGAAGACGCCTCCGGGTGTCTGGAAGGGACACGGGCTATGCTTCAGACTCTTAGCGCCATGACTTTAAACAAGAAAAGCCTTGTTGAAAAGAGGAACCAATTAATTCTCACCCTATGAAAGAACTCTAGTGATTTCAGAGATTGCTCACTAATCTGACCTGGACCTCTGTGAAATCCAAGACCTTGGTGTATTGGCCATCACCTTATAGCCTCCCAGTTCTAAGTTCAGTCAAGGTGAACTGCTCACAGACACAACAATCACAGAGTTTTGCTCATGTAATTCACCTCTTCTTGCTTCCTAACTTTCTCCTCTTAAAACTGACATTTTTCCTTTTTTATTTTATTTTAATTTTTATTAATTACACTTTATTCACTTTGTATCCCCCCATAAACCTTTCCTTCCTCCACTCCCAATCCCAATTCATGCATTTTTTACAATGTTCTATTTTAATTGCTACAAGTATTGTTTTCTTTTTTTTTAAATTTTATGTGTATTTAGTGTGATGGTGTCAGATCCCTTGAAATTGGCGTTGCAGACAGTTGTGAGCTGCCATGTGGGTACTGGGAATTGAACCCAGGTCCTTTGGAAGAGCAGACAGCGCTCTTAACCACTGAGCCATCTCTCCAGCCCCAAGTATTGTTTTCTTTAACAAGAAATAGTTTATATTATGTCTAGACAGTTTTCTGTGACCAGAAATGGCCTTGGTTTTCATGACGTTTATCTTGAGATGAATTGCCACTTTTCTTACAAGGTGACTTTTTTTTTTATTACTTACACTTTATTCATTTTGTATCCCCCATAAACCCTGCCCTCCTCCCCTCCTAATCCCACCTTTCCTTCTCCTTCTCCATGCATGCCCCTCCCCAAGTCCACTGATAAGGGAGGTCTTCCTCTCCTTCCTTCTGATCCTAGTCTATCAGATCTCATCAGGAGTGGCTGCATTGTCATCTTCTGTGGCCTGGTAAGGCTGCTTCCCCCTCAGGGGGAGGTGATCAAAGAGCAGGCAATCAGTTCATGTCAGAGGCAGTCCCTGTTCCCATTACTATGGAACTTACTTAGTAGAAGCAGGCCAGAACTCAAACATAATTCTTATTCTGGGATAAAATGTCAGTTTAACCCAGAATTATGTTTGAGTCCTGGCCTGCTTCTACTTTATTAGCCTTGGAAATTCTCACAATGCAATGTCTAAGAACAGTGAGTTAGCTTACTTCAGAGTAAGCAAAGTGAACCTGACCAGATTGCACAGCAATAGTCCCTGCTTTTGTTCTTGTCCTTTCTAAAACCTTCCCTTCTTAAATCACTCCTGAGATTCCAGTTTATTTGCAAAAAACAAAAAACAAACAAACAAACAAAAAACAGCAATGAAGGCTAAGGGAAAGTATTGTGAAGCTATTTTTCAGGCTGAATTTTTCATGTTCCTTCCTTACGTGGCTCATTACAATAACCACCAATTGTGGGTTGGAGAATTATTTCCAGTCTGAAAAATAACGAAGAGTTTTACAGAGAAAACATGAAAGTGGAGCCTTGAAGGGTGAGGAAGGCTCCTTGAATTGAAGGTGTCCAAGGACAAACTTAGTGTTCAAGTTAGTATATGTTAGAAGATAGAAAATCTCCAGGGATTCTATGGTCCTTCTGGTTTTCTTGAAAATTAATTATGAAAACTTTATATCAAAGTTAAAAAGTGTTTCATGCTCTATAAAGCCATAAATAAGTGTTTTATTGTTGTTCGATTAATTGTTTTCCCAGGAGAAAAAAAAAATTCAGTGTCTTCTGAGTTGTATAATGGGATACTAGAAACTATTAGGAAATTATGTTGACTGATTTGAGCTCAAAGCACAGAAAGTTCATGAGCACTGAGAAAACCAAAATTCGGTAGTTGAAGAAAAAAGCATGAGAAAACAGTGAAGAGCACTTCCTTTCATAAGCAGTAGGTGGCGGTAGAATTCAAAGGCAATGGGATATGCGTCTATTCTATTAAAACAGCCCAATGATGTAGTCAAATATTAACTGTCCAAACAGCCAAGAAATAAGGGTCTCAGAGGATTCTGATAGGCCAAGAAGATAATAGAATTTATTGTGTATACAAAGAATTTATTCAAGGACTATAAAGATAGCTCAATGGGTATCTTAGTCAGTGTTCTATTGCTTTGAAGAGACACTATGACCACAGCAGTTCTTATAAAGGAAAGCATTTAATGGGGACTGGCTTACAGTTTCAGAGGTTTAGTCCATTATCAGCATGGTGGCTCAAAACAGTATGCAGGCAGACATAGTGCTGGAGAAGGAGCTGAGAGTTCTACATCTGGATCTGCAGGCAGCAGGAAAAGAGAGCCACTGGACTGACTTGAGCATTTGAAACCCCAGAGCCCATCTCCAGTGACATACTTCCTCCAACAAGGTCGCATCTCCTAATCCTTTCAAATAGTGCCACTCCCTAAACATTCAACTATATGAACCTACGGGGCCATTCTTATTTAAATCACCAGGTAAAGAGCAAGTGTTGAAGACCTAAGTTCAAATCCCCAGAACACACACAAAAATCAGAAACCTGGGTCTAAAACCCTGGTGCCAGGGTAGGAGGACAGAAACAAGAAGATCCTGGGGTTTCACAGGCCAACCAACACAGCAGAAAACGCAAACTCTGGACCAACCAATGCAAGACACTGTCTCAAGGTGGAGGGAATCAAGAAACACACCTGATGTTGACCTCCAAACTCCAACAGCCAAAACAGTCATACACACCTGCATATACACATACGGAATACACACACACACACACACACACACACACACACACACACACACCACAAAAATTAATTAAAATGTGAAGGGGCACTGGAGAGATGCATCCGAGATTAAGAGTAGTCACTATTGTTCCAGAGGATCCAGGTTCAGTTCTCAGAACCTACATGGTAGCTTAAAATCATCCTTAACTCCAGTTCCAGAGAATACAGTGCCCTCTTCTGGCATCTGAAGGCACTGAGCAAAAACAAAGGGCACTACATTCATCCAGGTAAGATACTCTTACACATAAAGTAAATTTTTTAAAGTAAATATTTTTAAATAAAATTAAATTTTTAATTTCTTCATGGCCTTTCAGGTGCTATTACTATCTCTATTCTTGAGATTAAAACGGTATGGCTGTGTACTCAGCAAAAGGTTATTCTTGGAACTATTGAAAAAAAAAAAAACCGTAGTATTTGTCTTTCAGAGTCTGATTTGTTTCCCTAACAGGATCAAAAATCCATCTGCTTACCTGAAAACATTAACTTCTTATGTACATCTGACTAAAACTGCATTGAGTGTCACTTTTATTTATTTTTTTATCCATTCATTTGTTGACAGACAGTTGTGGCTGATCCATAACTCAGCTACTGTGAACAGTGCTACAATAATCATTGATGTGGTATGTTGATTGAAAGCCCTTTGGGTATATAGCCAAGATTGGCTTAGTTGGGTCCTGTGGTAATTCTATTGTTAGGGTTTCTTTTTTTCAGTTAATTTTTTTAGATTGATTTGTTGTGTGCCATGACACAGGAGGCTTAGAGGACAACTTATACAGTGATTTCCTCCTTCCACACTGAAAGTTCTTGGGACTGACCTCAAGTCATCAGGCCTTGTCAGCAAGAATCCTTACCTACTGAACCATCTTGATGATCTTATTTTTAGTTTTTGAGATGCCCTCATACTGTTTTCCATTGTGCTTTGTTTCATTTACATCAGCAGTGTAAAAGGACTTTTCTTCTCTGTCTTCAAAAACATTTGGAGTGTGTGTGTGTGTGTGTGCGTGCGCGCGCACTTACATGTGGAAGACAGAGGTCAAAACTGGGTGTCTTCCTTGATTTCTACCTTTTTTTTTTTTTTTTTGAGATGAGGTATCTGGTTCACCTTGGAGATAACTAACTCAACAAGACTGGCTGGCTAACATGCCCCAAGATCCTCCTGTCTCTTCCTTCCTACCACTGGGATTATAGGTATTGAAAGACCCCAGCCTCACACTAAGTTAAACATAGCTAATGCCATTTTGTGAGACACCACTGTTTTGTAAAACTCTGAAGGCCAGATGAGAAACTGGAAAATTACTGAAAAATCCTAGCTGTGTCACCCACTTGGGATATCTGTGGTCAGGCTGCCCCAGTCATACTAAAAACAGTTTGTGTTAATCACTCTCATAGATATCTGTGAGACTGTTTCAGCTAAGATAGGGAAAAACAAAATAACAGGTGGCGGGCCACGTCAAGGGGTCATCCTACCCCCCCGACCACCCAGTTCCTGAAATCTTGGTGCCCCTGCCAAACTTTGACGCAAATTGTGGTCTCGTGTAAACGTACCAATCAGCCCCCTGTAACCATGCCCTCTCGTTTCTGTACCAGTGCTTCTGCCTCTAAAACCCTATAAAAACCCCAGCTTCCCATCTAGGGGGCGCGGAAGTCTTCCGAATGACTTTTCGCCCCGGGTACCCGAGTATCAAAATAAAAGCCTCTTGCTGTTTGCATCCGAATGGCCTCGTTGATCCTTGGGAGGGGGTCTCTCTGACGGAAGATACCCTCCGGGGATCTTTCAGTATGTGCTGCTGTGCCCAAGGTGGTTTGTTTGTTTGTGTGTGTGTGTGTGTGTTTATGTAAATTGTGCATGTAGAGATTAGAGAACAATTTGTAGGAGTTGGTTCTCTTACTTGGGTGGGTTCTGGGAATCAAACTCAGATGATCAAGCTTGATGCCAGCACCTTTACTGCTGGCTAAACTATCTCACCTGCTCTACATTCTTTCTATCGACTAGGGTCTTTTTACATGGGTTTGGGGGGATCAAACTCAGGTCCTCACGCTTTCATGGAAGGCAATTTACTGACTGAGCTATCTCCTGAGCCTGCATCTGTTGTTTTCTTAATGATAGCCATTCTGACTGCAATGAGATGGAATCTCAATGTTTATTTAATTTGCATTTCCCTAATGACTGAGGATGTTTAACACATTTGCATATATCTATTGGCCATTTGCTCTTCATCATTTTATTAGTCCATTTATTGTTTGGATTGCTTGGGTGTTTGTTTGGTAGCTTGTTTCTTAAGTTCTGTATTCTATATATTAGTCTTCTACCAGATATATAGTAGCAAAGATTTCTCTCCCATTCAGCAAGCTGTTTCTTCTCTGTGCTGCTGCTGTTTCATTTGCTGTGAAGAAACCTTTTAGGTTCACATAATCCCATCTGTCGTTGTCAGTTCTTCAGATTACTTCCTTGTTATTAAAGTCCAATCCAGTAAGACCTGCCTACAGCTATATCTTCACAAGTACCTTTTTCTTCCTCTAGCATTTCCAGTTTTAGATCTTACATAGAGGCCAATGTTCTATTTTGAAATGATTTTTTGTGCAGAGTGATCCAATTTAATTTTCTCCATGTGGCTATCCCTGAGCATGGGAGATCTTTCTATCTTCTAGGGTCTTCTTCAGATTCTTCAGTGTTTCCAAACTTTAACAGAGACTTTCATTTATTTGGTTTACATTTAGTTTTCTGGAGCTGCTGTGCATGAGCTTGCTTTCCTGGTCTCGGCGGATTCACTTACAGACATATAGGAAGACAACGGAGATTTGTACTTTGGCATTTGGTGCTGCTATTTCTCTGGAAACACCTATTAGTTCTAAGACTTTTCTTGTGGAATCTTTAAGGTCTCCTACACATAGAATCAACTATCTATAAATAGAGATACTTTCATAGCTCCTTCCCTTCTGATAACCTATTTGTTTCTCTCTCCCATCTTGTTTTCTAGCTAAGATTTCAATTACTATGTTGAATCAGAGTGGAGAAAATAGAAACCCTTGGTTCATTTTTCTTGTTTGTTTGTTTATTTATTTATTTGTTTACTTATTTATTCACTTTACATCCCAATCCTACTCCCTTTATTCTTTCCTCTCAGCCCTATCCTTCTACCCTCTTCCCATCTTTCCCCCATCCCTTCTCCTCAGAAAAGGAAACTCCCCAGCACATCAAGACATATAAGGACTAAGCATGTCCTCTTCCACTGAGGCCAGACAAGGCAGCCTAGCTAGGGGAAAGTGATCCAAAAGCAGGCAACAGAGTCCTTGTCAGTGACAGCCTCTGCTCTACTTGCTAGGGAACCCTCATGAAGACTAAACTGTCTACCAGTTACTTATGTGTAGGGGGCCTAGGTCTGGTCCATGCATGCTCCTTGGTTGGTGGTTCAGACTCTGTGAGCCTGCATGGGCCTAGGTTAGTTGACTCTATAGGTCTTCTTGTGGAGTTCTTGACCCCTCTGAGTCCTATCATTCTTTTCACTCCTCCACATAATCCCTCAAGCTCTGCCTAATGTTTGGCAATGGGTCTCAGCCTCTGTTTCCATTCCCTGTTGGGTGGAGCCTCTCAGAGGACAGTTATGCAAGGCTCCTGTCTGGAAGCATAGCAGAGTATCATTAATATTGTCAGAGGTTGTCTCTCTCCCATTGGGTAAGTCTCAGGTTGGGCCAGCCATTGGTTGGCTATCCCTCAACCACTGTTCCATCTTTATCCCTATACATCTTGTAGGCAGGGTAAATTTGGGTCAAAAGTTTTGTTGGTGGGTTGGCGTCCCCTCCCTCCACTGGAAGTCCTGGCTGGCTATAGGAGGTGGCCACTTCAGTCTCCATATCCCCTGTGGCTAGGAGTCTCAGCTAGAGCTACCCTCATATCCTCCAAGGATCCTACCCTGTTCCAGGTCACCATCTTGTCCCAGAGGATCCCCTCTCCCATGCCTGCATAGGTTTCCCTTGTCTCACCCAGCCCCCTCACCTTCCATCTCTGATTCATTCTCTATTTTAGGGGAAATGCTTTGAGTTTCACTATAATGTTAGAATATGCCTTTAATTTATTGAAATATTTTTTGTTGATTTGTAATTTCCCCAGAGTTCTTATCATGAAGGGATGGCAGACTTTGTCAGAGCCCTTTTCTGCATCTGCTGATGTCATCATTGATTTCTGTCCTTGAATCAGGTTATGTGATGTGCTTCATTTGTTAATTTGCACCACCCTTATGTATTTGGAATGAAGCCATCTCGATGGATGATTGCTTTTATATGAGGTTGAATTCAGCTAACCAGTATTTTATTGAGAATTTTTGCATCCATGTTCACCAGAAAGATTAGTCTATGATTTTCATTTTGTGTGTGTATTTGGCTGGTTTTGCTATCAGGGCAGTACTGTATTTGTATGATGAGTCTAGTACTGTTCCTCACTTTTCTATTCCATGGGACAGTTTGAGAAGCATTAGTGTTGGCTCTTTAACGCTCTGGTAGAATTCAGCAGTGAATCCATCTGAACCTGGGCTTTTGAAAATCAGGAGAGTTTTATTATTAATATTTCCCTGCACTTAACCCAAGTCCCTTTGTGACAGCTCTTTAGGCACCCGTCAGCATATCAGATCTCCTCTCTTCTACTCATTCCCTTTCAAGAAGTCTTCATTTCTGCCAGGCGGTGGTGGTACACACCCCACAGAGCAAGTTCTAGGACAGCCAGAGCTACACAGATAAACTGTCTCAAAACACGAAGAAGAAGAAGAAGAAGAAGAAGAAGAAGAAGAAGAAGAAGAAGAAGAAGAAGAAGAAGAAGAAGAAGAAGAAGAAGGTGGTCATTCCTTACTGACCTTCGATTTTCACACCTGTCAGTTTTAGAAAGTTTGGAGTTTCCCCCCGAGGTTTGGCACTAGCCAGAACCTTGCTACTAAATGTAAGGGACAGGAACCACATGAACAAGCATCACTGATATTCCCTGAAAACTTCGGTAGGTGTTCCAAAGCTCAATCAGAATCTCTAAGTTAACAAGCCCCCTAAATGATTTGTGAATGTCTAATAAATCTATGTATTCTTTCTGCCAAGTATATCCTCATCTCCCAATATCCTGACCTCTTTTTAAAAAAAACTTACTTAATATATTTTTATCTGTCTGAGTTTTTTACCTGCATGCATGTATGTGCACCATGCGTGTGCAGTGCCTGTGGAATTCAGAAGAAGGCACCAAATCTTCTGAAAGTAGAGCAACAGTGAAAGCTGCCATGTGGGTGCTGAACCCGGGTCCTCTGCAAGAACACAAAATGCTCTTAAGCCCTGAACCATTTCCTCAGCCCCTGTCTTGTCCTCCTGACCTCTTAGCACTTGTCATTCTTCGGATCCTTTGTCAGATGTCACTGTCTTCCTGTTTCCCCTGTGACTAAGGGCACCACATTCTGTGAACTCTACAGCACCACGTGGAAATAACACTCCACATTACTGAACATGTTAAATGTTTTACATGTATTGCTACTTCACAAGGCTGGTGTTATGGGCTGAATTTTATACTTCCCCATTCATATACTGCTGATCATTAATATACTTCTATACCTCTATATGTGACTACATGTGGAGATAAAGACCTTTAAGAGGTAGTCAGCTATGAGATGACCCCTGTCTTATGTGGAGACCAGGTTTTCCCCACTCTGAGCTACTCCATGTTGGGTTTTCCAAGGGTTTTTTACACTGTGCCTTGCCCCAGGGAGCTTATTTTACAAGCAACTTTTGACTCCGTTTTGAGGGAGAAGGATGACTTCAGCCTCTGGGTGGATCCAGCAACTGCACATGTGCCAGGTTCCCCCCCTCAGTCAGTACAGACTGACAAGTGGCTTGTTCCTGGGAATAAAAACGAAGAAACACTATAAGTTTATTGGGAATGAATTGGGACCGAAAGGGCACATAAGTGTATTAAAATTGTACCAGAGAAACCAGGCCCAAGAATTTATTAGACACGCCAGACCAAGGAAAGAGTATATCTCCCTCACCTGGACCCCATAACATGTAACACTCTGTTATAATGGTCCCACACTAACCTGTCATCGGATACCTGGTATGGGTCAAAGACAAGCAAGGAGTGGACTCCATGACTGTCCCTGAAGCTTTGGCTCTGTTACATCCCCTGCTATTGGTGTGGCCTAATCCACTGCCTGCCTGTCCACATGTTTACCCACCTGGATCTGGACCTGGACCTGACCTGCTGTTTGAGGCTCTTGCCCCAGTTCGGCCCCTTACTTTACAGTCAAACCCTGCAACTTCACTCAAAAACCTTGACTGCAGAAGCTCCCTCCTGGCGCTGGTCTGTTCCATTGTCTTATGAATAAAGAGTCTCTCTCAGCCCTCTTCTGAAACCTCTGGAACTCTGCTGCAGCCTCTTTAACTTATATACATTGTGTAATCCATAGATATGTGGATATGTAAACATTTTCTATGTGCTAAATGATACGAGAGCTAATGTTAGTAATTACGGTTGGAATAAAAATAAACTGCACTTACCTTGGCCAGGTTACCAAGATAGATGGGATTATATGACAAATTGCTGTCATCTAAACTACTATACCTTCACTGCTTTATACGGCCACAAAAGCCCACCCAATTTCATGACGACATACACCATCTGTCCATAGGAGCCATGACTAAGAACATACACTGCAGCCCTGTAACAAGTTGGAAACATGTAACATGTAACGTGTGTAGATAAATCCTACATCCTCCGACACACTGGTATTTAAATAGAAGAGTGAGGAAAACATCAGGAGAGTTGAGACATTATTTTGGCAAAGTGCCTTTTCTGCTTGTGGCCATAATGCAATGAACTAAGAATATGTAATTACTTAAATTGGATATAATTACAATAAATAGACACATCTAAAATAAAAGCCTAATTTAAAAGTAAGAAAATTAACTAGGTGGGAATGTCAACAATGCTAATTCTATGGTTAGTGTTGGGGTCACATACTTCCGCTGAACTTGAACCAGGGACAATGTCCAGTCTTAGTGAAACTACATCAGTCTGTTTTCTGAAAAATGCTTCCTTACTCCACCTGCCTTCTTCCCACACACATATGTGTGTTCAACATATGTGTTTAACATACGTGCCACCTCTTGCAGCCAACTCTCCTTCACTTGCTTTTCTCCCCCTTCACCATCCTTTCCTCTATCTGCCCTTTTTCCTGATGGGTCTATAAATATCATCTCATTATGACTAAGATATTATAAAGGGAAATAAAACTTCAAATGGACATACCTGATGATCTCTCCACATAACAGGACAATGCTCAGACTTCCTGGGCCCTTGACATGATACTATGGCAAATGATGAAGTAGAATCTAAGCATAAAGACCCCATTGGGTATCTCCATGAGGTGGGGTATTCTCCAACGATCAGCTTAGACTCTACTAAAAATTCAATACTGAGGAAAACAAAAGTGAAAGCAAAGGAATAATTCTGTGTTACAGTTCACATCTACAGGGCCAGAACTTGGGGAGCTGAGGCAGGAGGATTTCTTGAAGGTAAGTGTTCAAGGCTAGCCTAGGCAATGTACAAAGACACCATCTAAAAACAAGTGAATTAAAGACATATAACTTGAAGCACTACAAAAAGTTCTGGATGTGGAGTTATATCCTGTTTTTTGTTTGTTTGTATTTGGGTGATTTTTTTCCCAGTCAACACCTGGTAGAATTATCAGAGAAGAGGGAATCTTAATTGAGAAAAATGCCTTTGTAAGAGTGGCCTGCAGGCAAGCCTGTGGGCCATTTCCATGATTGATGATTGATGTGGAAGAGACCAGATAGTGACACCTAGATAGTGACATCACTGTGTGGGTAGTCCTGTGGTATATAAGAAAGCAAAGTGAGCAAGCCAGGAAGCAGCAATCCTCCATGCTTCTGCTTATATTCTTGCCACCAGATTCCTGCCTTGAAGCTGGACACGGATATACTTCAATGATGGACTGTAATATGGAAATGTAAGCCCAATAAACTTTTTCCTCCCTAAGCTGTTGTTGGTCATGGTATTTTATCATAGCAATAGAAGCTCAACTAAAGCATAGTACATGCCTGTAATCCTAATACTCGGGAGAGGGAGAGGCCGGAACAGCAGGTTGAAGACAGTGTGGGCTACTTAGACGGATGTATGGATGTATGGATGGACGGATGGACAGACAGACCAGACCGATGGGTAAACAGACAGATACAGCTACATTTATTGATAGAAGATAGCTACAAGAGACATTTGGGGAAGTATGATCACAGATTGCATACCGCATGATATTACTGAGTTGATCTTCTAACATTAGATATAATGTTACAAATTACTTGAAATACTTTCCCTTTTCTCCAGTGGAATAGTTAAAGACAAGCCATCTCAGGGTCTGTGGTTTACTTCTAGCTGTTTCTTAAAATGCATACACAAACATTTATGTCTGCAATATAAACAACTACATGGTAAAGGAGCAAACAAATTATTGGCATTTGATCTGGTAAAAGGCTTAAAATGTTTATTGCACTGCTCCTTCAGCTCTTATGTAGCATGAAAATTTTCCAAAACTTTCATTTTAAGAGTAGGTGTATCAAACTTAGCATGTAGCCAGGAAAGATATCCAGCTCTCAGGACGCTGTGAGTTCAAGCTCGGAACAACTCTCTACTGGTAAATTAGGCAAGTTAGCTGGAAAGAATAAATTCCTAGAGAGACATAAATTACTGAAAATGGCCCAAGACAGAATAAGCAATCTGGATACACCTGACACAAGAGATTAAATTAGGAATTATTAAAAGTCCAGGGCTGGATAGATTTTGTTCAATTATAGCTAATATTTTTAGAAAGAATTAATGTCAACTTTTCACAAACTATTTAAAAACAATTAGAAGGGATGGGGCCATTTCACAACTCTTCTATGGCAGTATTTCTGTAATGCCACCACACTCAGTTTCTGGAGCACAAACCCAGGTCTTCATACATGTTCAGCAAGAACTTCGTCAACTGAGCTGCATCCTAGTTCCAATTCTAGTTCAATGGAAGCGTTTTTGCCAAAGAAAACTTTTATGCAATCGTGTATGGTAGAAGTGATGCTTAATATAAGTAGAAATACGGGACTAGTGTGTGGTTCACCTAAGCTTGTTGTGACCTTCATAGGCACATTTGATGCTGTGAAAATGATGCCTTTTTGAAGGCACTTGAATCTAAAGGTGTGAAAACACATCATGTTCTGTGATTGCTTTAAGTCATATGCAGAACTTTTGCTCCTCCCCACCCCTTCTCTAGCACTCCTCCCCTGACCCCAAGCCATGGGAATCCTACCCCTTATACCACTAGCAATAGAAACAGAAAAAGGTATGGACCCAGCCATTCCTTTTCTCAAGTTGCTCTTCCACAGATGGCCCCTCGTCAACCTCGTTTCCCCATCTGAATGTCACCCTTAGTACAAGAACACATTGTACAATCCATAAACCGCTGCTCATGAGCTGAGTTGAGAGCTATTTTTAAACTAATTAAGAACCCTTTGACTTAAAAAAAAAGTTTGTGTTAATCTGTGAAACCTCTAACCACAAGCCAACCCATGTAATAGCAGACGTGGAGACTAATTACAGCCCTGGCAGAACTGAGGCAATGGTCCAGAAAGGCACAGATAACAGACAGGCGATCTGATCTCCCCGGGGAATTAGCAAACACAGCCGGAAAGTCTTTCAAATTCAGTACAGCTTCTGATTTGATGGTTTCTAGAAGTTACAAAGAACATTAATGAATAAGACAAAGAATCCTGAAGACACCACAAAACCAGAAAAGATTTAAGAGATATATGCCAAACAGAATGTGCTAAGCGGTCGGCACTGCCGTCTGAAAAACTCCACAGCTGAGAGAAATGAAACAGGGAATTCGTCTGAACGAGCAAAATTGCAAACTGTAATAGAATGATACCTGTCTGGGAATTTTATTTTGTGTTGTGGTGGTAGTGGTGGACAAACCCAGAGCCTTGTACATGTTAAGCGTGACCCAGCTATACTCTCAACCCCAGGACTGATAGCTAAATACTTACGGTAGTAAGTCTTCTATACACTAAAATGTCTGATCATTTTTCTCCTTGGAAAAGAAGAATCGCAAATGAAAAGACTTTTGAAAGTGTTACTTAGTATGAAGAACTATAGCATTATATACTTTTATGTGATCTTAACTGTGTGTGTGTGTGTGTGTGTGTGTGTGTGTGTGTGTATGGTGTTTCTAGAGCACTAATCCATATTTGTTTTGTTGGTTTTTCAAGACAGGATTTCTCTGTGTATCCTTGGCTGTTCTGGACTCACTTTGTAGGCCAGGCTGGCCTTGAACTCACATAGATCTGTCTGCCTCTGCCTCCCCGGGTGCTGGGATTACAGTCCTAGTGTATCGTTTCATATGCGGTAAGCAAGAACTTTGCTATTGCTGTTAGTGGGTTTTTAGGCTTCTTTATACATATGATCATGGCATTTGTGAACAGAAATGAGCAGCAAGTTCTCCTTGCCACCCAGCCATCTCATCTTTACGTTCTTTATTCATCTTTACCTTCAGTGTGTTATCACAGCTTATTTCTAACCTGCTATTTAAACACAAAAGCTAGAGTCAGTTTGATAAGGGAGCAAACCCCAAATGTAAACTATTCCTGAACCTGGACTAGAAAGAAAACAGGTGCCTCTGAGCTCATGGGGGTAGGACCTTCTGAGCAACTGGCAGTTCTTACTCTTGATTTTCAGAGTGACCGCAGCCAATTAACAGACAAGAAAATGTGCCAAATTAAAGCTCATATATCAGCTAAGTGCAATTCTAAAATGCAGAAATCGTTTAGAACTTTCAAGATCAAAAGACTTGTCATGGAGTGTTGGCATTGTTTAGAAGATCTCAGATGTGCCAGTTGTTAGAGGGAAGTGGCTTCCCACAGCCAAATACCATGTTTGACATTCTTGGCTGCCTGCTGTGGAGGAGGCGGTACCTGTAGCTCTGTCATTTATCACCACTGCTTTAGAGCAATGGCCAACTGCACAAATGTTTGCTGACTACACACCTGTAAGAATTGTTTTAGTATCTTCACATTTATTTTTATTTACACATATGTGTGTATCTCTGCGCGTAGAGATGCCTATGAATGCCAGAGGTAGAAGTAGGAGTAGAGTGAGCTAGAGCTGGAGTTATTATGAGTGGTGTGAGGTTCTGGGAAGAGCACTCTTAAACACCGAGCCATCTCTCCAACCCCAGAATTACTTTAATTTAAATGAGCAGCCTTGAAGCTGATTTTTGTTTGTTTGCTGTGGTGTGGGATAAGGGTGAAGAAGCCTGAGATATAAGTCAGCGGAGTCCTCTGTGCACATCACTGCTTCAGGATGTTAAGCTTGTGTTTTGCTAACTGTGGTTTAAGAAATGTAGCCCATAGCAGTTCAGTATCCAAGTGGCCTCCATAGTAATGGGAACAGGGACTGTCTCTGACAGGAACTGATTGGCCTGTTCTTTGATCACCTCCCCCCCCCCAAGGGGGGAGCAGCCTTACCAGGCCACAGAAGAAGACAATACAGCCAGTCCTGATGAGACCTGACAGACTAGGATCAGAGGGAAGGGGAGGAGGACCTCCCTTTTCAGTGGACAGGGAGAGGGACAAAGGTGGGGAAGAGAGAGGGTGGGGTTGGGAGGGGAGGAGGGAGGGAGGTACAGGGGGCATACAAAGTGAATAAACTGTAATTAATAAAAAGAAAAGAAAGAAAGAAAAACCTTTTCATGTTCCAGGCTGGTGTTTGGCACCCTCTGGTGGGAAGTCTGAACATATACAGCTCAGTTACTGTCTAAATTGGTAATGATTTATTACATTATTTACTAAGTGCCAGATATTGAACTAAGTGAGCCCTTCGTGTGGCATTTTCTCTTCTTTTTAACTGGTATCCAAGGTTATTCATCATGAAACTAGCACAGACTGTGAACAGACCATAGCCGTGCAGCTGACAAGTGGTAGAGATGAGATTGAAAGATGTTTTCATCCCAATGGTGTCCCCCAGCCTCGCATCCACTCACCACGTCAGAGCCAGGGGGCTTGAAAGGCTCATCAACAGCTGGCTTACTATCTCAGGAATTGACCAATCCTGTGAAGGTCAGCCCCTCCTGGATCAATATGAACCCAGTTGTCAAAGCCCAGGATTGTAAAAACTGGCAGACATGGGTAACTAGTGTCCAATAATTTACATATTCAAATATGGATTATTTGCTAAAATATACTTTCACATATTTCAACTTTAAATCATCAGAGTGGTCTGGTGTTGTTATTTTGAAACTGGGTGCTATTCCAGCCCAATGTCCAGCACACTATAATGACTGCTCAACTGTATTATTAAGATATGAAAATAATTTCAAGTATTCACTTGTTGATTATAATTTACTCTCAAAAGCAAGTGTTTCACTGCTGTCATAAAACATGACCACGGCCACTTATAGACAAAAGAGTTTATTAGAGTTTATTTAGGGTTCCAGTTCCAAAGGGATATGAACCCATCATAGAGGAGGTGGGTGGAAGAGATGGCTCAATGGTTAAGAGTCCCCCAATTCCTAGCACCCACATGGCAGCTTACAACTCGTAACTCCAGTCCTAGGGGCTCCAACACTCTCTTCTGGCCTCCATGGTCACCCGGGTGCACCTGGTACACAGACATGAATGCAGGCAAAACACCCATAAAAATAAATGAATTGAAATTTTGTAAAAGAATCCATCATGGTTGGCAATCATGACAGTAAGCAAACAGAAGCAGAAAGACTGGGAGCTCAGACCTTAAATTACAAGCAGTAGACAGAGAGGCAAACTGGAAATGGTGTGAGGCTTTTAATCTCAAAGCCCACTCCCACTGTTGGACTTCCTCCAGCAAGCCTGTACTACCTAAACCTCCCAAAGGACACCACCAAATGGGGACCAAGTACTTAAATACCCAAGGCTATTGAGGGACATTTCTCACTCAACCAACTACAGCAACCCACTCTTGATTGGCATATCTCCTTACACTTACGCTATTGTGCCTCAACATGTCACAAAGGACATGGCTGTGGTCTTCAGGACCAGCCATGGTAGTCCCTTTGAAGAACACTAGTGAGATACTTCATCAGCGCAGCCTAGCTATTCAGAATCAGATTATCTAGGTTAGTGTTTTATTTACGTGGACATCTTGACATTCTTCAGAGGAAGTGTTGGTAGAAGCGAGGTCACTGGAGGACACCAAAAAAGATCACACACCCAGGAACTGACCCAGGTTCTGAAGGGTTTCCAACCTTCTGCAGGACACTCTGAGGCAAGCTGTGACGGGACTATGGCATCAGAGATGCTGCTTCTGTGATATCTCATGTCACAACCAGCAACAGTTTTGACACCACACCGATTTAAGGCCTGACTGGTTTGCAAGAACACTCTACCTGCTTATTCCTTCTACAATCTATTTTTCATGTTGGCATCTTGTCTTTCAAGGATTTTTCTCTTCGCCCAATCTTATGTAAACCATTGGGCTCTGTTATTAAATACTGGGTTTTATCCCTCTGCCCAGTTGTCCATTCACTTCCTTGGTCTTGGTCTCTGTATTAGGGTTCTCTAGAGGAACAGAACTTATAGAATTAATTTCTCTCTATAATAGAAAAGGGACTGAAAATAGTTTATAAGCTGTGGTCCAACTAACCCAACAACTGCTGCCTACGAATGGAAGGTCCAAGAATCCAGTAGTTATTTAGTCCAAAACGTTGGCTGTCTCATCTGGTCTTCAGTATACACGGTATCCTGAAGAAGTAGGTTTTAATGACAGTGAAGGAATGCATTTGCTAGTAAGGTGAGGGCAAGTAGGCAAAGATGAAAAGCTTACTTCTTCTTTGTTAGCAGAAGGTATGGCCCAGATTAGAGGTGGATATTCCCACCTAAAAAGATCTAAATTACAGTTGTGTCTTCCTACTTCAAAGATCTGGATTAGAAGTGGATATTGCCACTTCAAATGATTTAATTAAGCAAAAGTTGCTCACAGGTGTGCCCAGCCATTTTGAGTTTTAGTTAATTCCAGATATAGTCAAGTTGACATCCAAGAATAGTGATGACATTTTCCCTAGAAAACGGCTCCTGAACAGCTGAATTCTCTTAACCCTGGTGTTGTTGATTATAAATGGGCTCAAGAACCATCTTCTTATATAGTGTGATTTAATTCTGGCTGTTTTTTAAACATATCTTAGGGGCCTTGGGTAGATGTGCATGTCTTTATCCCCAAAACTACAGAGACATTAGCAGGCAGATCTTTGTGAGTTCCAGGCCAGCCAAGACTACACAGTGAGACCCTGCCTAAAAACAAAACAAAACAAAAACAAACAAAAAACATACGTTAGAGCTGAGAAGAGTAGTCGGTGGGTAAAGCGTTTGCACACTTTAAGCCTGAGGACCTGAGATCAATCCTCAGAAGCCACATAAAAGCTGAGTGGACAGGGAGTGGGCACAGAGGGAGATAGCTCTAACCCCAGCACTGGGAAGGTAGAGAGTGGAAGATCCCTGGGTTTTGCTGACCAATCAGCAAGAGACGCTGTTTCAAAGATACAAGATGGCAAGCAATTGAGGAGATACTGATGTCACCTCCAACTTTCATGTAGACATATATGCATGTGTGTATACACACACACACACACACACACACACACACACACACACACACACACTACAAATAAATATATAAAACACACTAAAAAATGGAGATTACTGTAAGGGTATCAGATCAGATGACCACCATCGGAAGAGCCTTTCTTACTGAAATCTATAAAAAAAAAAGGGGGGGGGGAGTTGGCACAACGTCACAGGGTAGTTCATGAGACAGAAGGAGGGAAGGACTTCGGGTCAGAACCTTCACTTGGTTTCTATGGGAAGAAACAGGAAAGGCAAGATGCAGAGGTTCAGGGTCTGTTAGTGTGGATACTGTCAACAGCCTCTGGGGCATGGGGGACTGTCACCAGATGAACGGTCCCTGGTCTTGGATGGTCAGGACAGATGCAGAGTGGTCTAGGGGTGGTTGAAGTGTGAGTGTTTTGCATACAAAAAATCTTGCTTAGCTCCTCAGCAGCTGGTATACTATGCCCAGAAACTGACAGACTCCGTGCAAGGAGGTCCCTCCGGGGTCAGCGGGTTCCCAGTTGTTCAAAACACTAGCACACTGAAACAGAAGGCATGGCGAACAAACTGCCCAAGTGTTTACATATGTTTGTTTTATAGTTATTTATTATTTATACAGCAGTCTGCCTGCGTGTGTGCCTACACACCGGAAGAGGGCACCAGATCTCACTATAGGTGGTTATGTGGTTTCTGGGAATTACACTCAGGACCTTAGGAACAACAGTGGTGTTCTTCACCTCTGAGCCATTTCTACAGCTCGGGTTTACATATTCAAATGCATATCATTTCACTACAATCTACTATTATTTCACTTTTCCGTCTATATTACAGGTAAGGCACCAGAGTGGTTATGTTATTATTTTGAAACAGAGTTCTACTTTGTACTCCAGATTGGCTTGGAACTTACCCAGTAGCCCAGGCTGACCTTTAACTCTAGGCAATCTCCTTGCCTCACTCTCCCAAGTGCTGGAATTACAGGTGTGAGCCAAAAAAAAGTCTTTTTAAAATCTTCCTGTAGCACTAAGATCTCTGATTTTCATTTCTAGTCTGGTCAAGTGAGAGGATTTTCAAATGTCTATTCCAGAGTGAGACACTGGCACCTGGTGAGACAAAAGCCTCTGATGTTTCACAGAAGAGGCGAACAAATGCCCACCGACTCCATCTGACCTTCCCAGAGTCATTCAGTACAGGGAAGAAAAAGGACTGTACCCAGGTCTGAATCCAGCCCCAGCCAACTGGTATTGCTACACTTTCTTCGGCACCAGGTAGCCTGTTTCCCTGGTTGAGTGAAAACCTTGAGCAGTGTGAACCAACATGCCCTTTGTTCGATACCCAGGCAGGCAGCCATGTCTGAAAACAGCAGCACATTAATCAAGCAAATTTGTGTTTCATCTCTCAGCAAAATGGGGGATGCACACTATCATTGCTCCAGCCCTGCACTCCTCCGGCTTTCCCTTGTTCCCTCAGCTTCTTTTTTGGTTAGAGAAATGCAAAGGTTTGCTCTCTACAATTCTACATTCTCTAAGATCCCAACTTCTCCATGGAGCTTGACCTGACAGCAAAATCACCGTTTTTATCTCCAGTCCTTTTCCCATGCTTGTAGACATGACGGGGGTGCTTCTCAAGCTTCTGTGTGTGAGAGACTCCCTCATGGCCTCTGGGAAGAGAGCAGATTTAGAGCTTCCAACAAGCCCCTAGGTAATGCTGAACCACGCTCTGAGACTAAGGTGTTTGGCTCTCTTCTGTTTTCTGTTATAACCCAATACCTCAGCTTTGGGACAGTTACAAAGAGAAAGAGGAGTTACTTTAGCTCAGGGCGGTGCTCCACAGAGGAGGAGCTCCATTCAGTGATGGCTTTTTGCTAGCAGAGTCCTGGGGTGGTGCAGAACGTTATGTGGGTAACACAACAGGTGTCCCAGAGACTCAGTCCAAGTGGCTTTGCTTTGAGATCGCCACTATCTGAAGAGCTTTCAGATGTGTCCAACTTTCTGACATTGCAACAATAGTCTTGTCGTCTGTGAAATCCAAGCTCCCAAACCACTCAACGAAGTTACCAACCAAAAAACAGCAACCCTCAAACTGCTCTAAAGTTTATGACTTTACAGAATTAAAAGCTATCATGAGGTGAGTATAGCCACTCACCTCTTTAGAAGTTTCATATACTCCTCCCTTTTCAGGGCTCTTAACGGGGGTTAAATTTTATCATGCAATTTGGAGAAGATAAAACATACCCAAGCTATAGCACTGATAGTTCCAAGCCAGACTTGTCGCCACAGGGAAGCCTTTGAGAAATGCTGCTTCTAACCCTTCCCAGGCCCACCCTCTCCTCACTTGAACGCTGAAAGCAGTGTCCCAGAATTGGGATTTCTAGGAGCAGGCCATAGAACAATAGCAAACATCTGAGCTGGCAGATTCTAAGCATGAAAAGCAGAGGGATCGTGACGCGTCTTCACACCTCAGAGAGATTCCAAAGACTGTCCCTTCTCACACAGTTATGGGACCAAAGCAGATGGGGACACACTCTAAAATAGTCTTAGATTTTCTTTCCGTGTACTTTTATAAAAATCTCATGAGATGATCACAGTAGCTGCCAGAAACCCAACTGGAGACATTTTACTGAGACACGATTAGAACAACCAGGCATCTCACCTAAGTTTAAAAAAAAAAGAAAAAAAAACAACTTTGCATCTGTATGAGTGTTCCATTTTCCTTGGGTCCATGTCTGTGTCTCAAGTCATCTTGTCCCCTCAGCCCCAGGTAAGAAGTGATTATAGCAAAGCTAGGTGTAGTGACACACACCTTTGATCCCAGCACCCAGGAAGGCACAGGCAGGAGGATCTCTGTGAGTTCAGGGCCTGCCTGATCTACAAAGTGAGCCTAGGACAGCCAAGGCTACAGAGAAACCCTGTCTGAAAAGAGAGAGAGAGAGAGAGAGAGAGAGAGAGAGAGAGAGAGAAAGAAGTGATTAAAGCTGTCTCTAGGCTGGGTTTGGTGGCTCACATCTGTGATGCCAGCAACAAGCAGCTGGGGACCAGGACAGAAGTTCCAGGTCATCCTGAGCAGCTTAGTGAGACCCTCCCTACAGATAAAGAATCAAGGAAGCAGATCAATGGAAAGAGCTCTAACCTTCTTCCAGGAATCTGGGGAGCAATAAGAGAAAGAACGCTCAAGCAGAAATGCCTCTCTGAGCTACAAAAGCATTCATACTATTCCCAAAGAGCTCAGTGGAGAACAGCAACAGGGTCGAGACAGCCACCCAAACGGTTCAACCAATTTCACCACGAAAGCTCTCTGCAGCCCAGATGGGAGGCTTTAGGACCCATCAGTGCTGCTGGGCCGAATCTTGGAAGCACCTCTCTGAGGAGGACAAAAGTTCCATGAAGCAAATTCTTCCTTCCATGCCACATACCATGAGTCTAGAATGAGACTGTGTCTTCAGGCATGTATTAGGCCACTTTTCTGTTGTTATAACCAACATTGAGGCTAGGTAGTTTATAAGTCAGTCTTTCTCTCCTTCTTGCCTTCCCTGCTTCCCCCCCCCCCCCCCTAAGGCAGGAAAGTAAGGAGCCAGCTGGAAGGAGAACTTACCTTCAGGCAAACAAACAAAGTGAGAGGGTGCCAGGTCTGTCCTGTAACAATGGCTCTTCTCCTGGTAACTAGCCCACTCCTTGGGATGCTACAGTAACCCCTGTGGGTAGCAAAGCTCTGTGGTTTAATTGCCTTTTGAAGACTTTGCCACCCCCCAACACTCTAACACAGGGTGCTGATCTCTGATAACATAGATTTGGGAAACAAACTATATACAAATGATAGTGGTCTGTGAAAAGTGGAGTGCCTTTGAATTCTCTGAATTCTCTTCTGCCTTGGGTGGGATTTAACTCAGCATGTTGGACGTTCACAGCTCACAGCTCTGTGGCGGTTAAAAATTCCACAGAGTCGGTAAGTCTCTGGGTTCTTGTCTCAGATTCAAACAACGGACTTCATAAACAGAAGGATGTGCTTAGAAAGTTTTATTAAAGGTTCATAGATGGGAGAGTAAGAGAAAGAAGACAGAGTCCTGTATTGCAGGAATGGATTCCCAGTAATGGGACACCATAAAACTGCTAGTTGTACAAGCATCCCAGAGGGGGCTGGAGAGAGAGCTCAGCGGTTAGAAGCACTGACTGCTCTGCCAGCCGACCTGAGTTCAATTCTTAGCACCTACATGGCAGCTCCCAACTGTCTGTAACTCTAAGATCGGACACCCACAAATGCATACAGAATAAAAATAAATACAGATAAAAGCAGCCCAGAAACTTGGGTGAAGTATGGGGAGGATAAACTTGTCAGTCCCATTGGCCAAACCATGAGGTGTCCATGTGACTTCTCTGCTTCAATCACGTTCTTCATGTAGTTTTCTGTCAGGAGTGTTCATTTAGGGGAATAGAGATAAGAGAACATGGATTTTCCTCCTTCTTGAAATCCCTGGCCTCTGCTCAGGGCAGAACCTAAGACATTTTGGCTTAAATATGTCTGACATCTTTGGTCTTCAACAAGGACAGAACCGCCAACAGTGCCAGAGACATTTCCAGCTTTTAGCCAGTGGCCGGAGGGACTGTTTATTTCCTATCCAGTTTCTACCTCCTGTTCTCAATAGCAAGGCCCATATGTGTCCCCAGTGGAAAACACCTCTCATTTGAAAGGATGAGTTGAGTACTGCATGCGTGGTTCATGTTCTTCAGGCAACTAAGAGTCACATGGCTCAGCAGCTAGGTCCTAAGCTTTTCTGACACCGAAGCAGAAATATTTGGTTTGTCCTCCTAGTACCAAACACAGTGGAAACCCCTCAGAAAATGCTTGTTGACTGCCCAAAGAGTGGCTTGCTTTTAAACCCCAGAGCTACACTTTGGAGCTAGCCTTGGATTAACTGAGAAAGAAAGGGCAGGCTGAGGCGGGGTGGAGGGGGTTGATTTGTTTTTCAAGATTCTTCTGAAGTATGTCTCCATGCTATATTTCGGGGTTGTCTTCTTCTGGGAGGGGTATTGAGTATTAAATCCAGAGCCTTAGAGATCCTAGGTTTGTGCCTCCACCACCATTGTTATTGTCTGTTCTTCACATTATACTAGATACACTCTTCCCATGTTGCTGCTGAGAGATATCAGGACTAGTTAAACTTGGAAGGATGCTCTATCTCATTTTGCTGCCACCTATTGCCTCTCAGGCAACAACTGGCCCCTTTCACATCGCCATGTAGAACCTGGGACTTCGAGATTTCTTTTCTTTTCTTTTTTTTTTTTTTTTTTTGCAATTAATATACATTATTTTATTACAAATTTAAAAAAAAAAACAAAAAATTCAACATCCTAAAAAAATTTACTGGTAATACAAATTCCTATGAAGTTTTGTTTTTTTGCTACCATAAGAAATTAAAGAAACCATTAAATATTTAGGAACATTCAACATCAAAAGCTTTAAATCTAACTGTACTTTGTAGCCCCTGAAAAAGCTACAAACTCCTTTTTTTAAAAAAAAAAAAACAAGTATTTTTCTACAAAGAATCTCATCAGCTATAGAAAAATCTGTACAGTTTTTATACTGAAGCTAATGTTGAGCTGCACTTGAATTTCACATTCTTAGCAAAATAATTGCCTGAGCACAAACACTCCACACATTTTAGGACAGCCACTTATTCTTCATCCTCATCTTCCTCCTCTTCATCTTCCTCCTCTTCTTCTTCCTCCTCCTCCTCCTCATCTTCTGGTTCATTCTTCTTCTTTGAGCCTGTTGGCCTACCAGGACCCTTCTTTCCTGCTTCACTTTTACCCTTGGCGCGGTATGCAGCAATATCCTCTTCATACTTCTCCTTTAGTTCAGCCGCCTTCTGCTCATACGGCTGTTTATCTTTGGCAGATTGTTCAGACCACATCTCACCCAGCTTCTTTGCAGTATCTCCAATAGACAGGCCCGGGTGTTCACTTTTGATCTCTGGGCGACGTTCAGAGCAAAACAGGAAGAAGGCAGACGGTGGTCTTTTCGGAGCATTGGGATCTTTTTTCTTCCCTTTCTTATCCCCTTTGGGAGGAACGTAATTCTTCATCTCCCTGTCATAACGAGCTTTGTCGCTCTTGGCCAAATCTTCAAACTTCGACTTCTCCTTTGCAGACATGGTCTTCCATCTCTCGGAGCACTTCTTCGAGAACTCGGCGAAGTTGACCGAGGAGTCGGGGTGCTTCTTCTTGTGCTCCTCCCGGCAGGTCTGCACGAAGAAGGCGTTCGAGGACATCTTGCCCCGCGGCTTGTTGGGGTCTCCTTTGCCCATGCTGACGGCGTGCGGCGTCCGACCTGGCGCGAGCTCTTCCCTCGGGCTTCGAGATTTCTGACAACTCGCTGCTAAGATAAGCTGTGGTTGTAATGAAGTCCTTTGTCTCTAACCAGGACGTGGCGTCTTCTTCCACCATCCAGAAAAGTCAGCAACTGAACTTTTTCACCTTCCCGGGAAAGTGAAATCTCAGGCCCAGTAAACTTGTTGACACTCCCAACTGAGTGTTAGTTACTCTTCTCATTGTGATAACAAAATACTGGACAAAACATATAACAAAAACAGCGTAAAAAGGGAAGGGCTTATTTTGGTTCACGGTTTGGGGGGATACAGTTTGAGTATAGCATTGTGGGCAAGGCATGATAGCGTGGGCTTGAGGTGGCTGGTACTTTGTATCCACAGTCAAAACTCAGAGAGACATGGGTCCTTTTGCTCTGCTAGCTTCCTCCTTTTCGTGCAGTCAGGGAGCCCAGCTCATGGGATTGGTACCATCCACATTTAGGTGGGTCATCCCACCTCAATGAACCTACTGTAGAAGCACCCTCACAGACATGCCCGGGGTTTGTTTCCATGGTGATTCTAAATCCCATCTAACTGATGATCTAACTGATGACCCACCATGCCAATCAACACCAGTGTCTTGGAGCAGGAGCAAAATGGGCTGTCTCCTCCCTCTGTCATGGATCAAATGGAGAGCGCTATCTGGGCACCTCTGGAGGGACAGGCAGCAGGTGTTGGGGTCAACCATGGTGCTCATGTCTTGTTCAGCAAAGATTTGAGAGGGAGTCCAAATGGCAACAGGGAAGTGCCCAAGGGAGGCAGATTGGAGGGAAGGGGTCTGAAGGGCAGGGCTATCCACCAGCAAGGCCACACAGGCTCATCAGAAGCCCCAAGAAACCTTTGGGGAAATCTGGGGAATTGGCTCAGTGGGTTAAGGACTGCTATACAAGCATGAGGATCTGAGTTCACATCTCCAGAGCCCACATAAAGGATGGGAACAGTGGTACACACTTGTACCTCCAGCAGTGGGGGGCAGAGACAGGGCAATCATGGGAGTTGGTAGATGGCTGCTCCAGCCAAAATAGTGAGCTTGGGGTTCAGTGAAAGACCTTGTCTAGAAAGATTAAAGTAGAGAGGTAAATGAGGTAAGACATAGCTATTTTAACCTTTGACCTCCACACCTGCCAGTATTGATGGGAGCACCCCAAACCACGCATTCATACACCATAGGTGGGGCATTGGTGATGGCAGCCACATGGGGGGTAATAGATAAGGGCAGCCACACCCACATGTCCATACACTACATGAAGGGTGTGAGAAAAAAATAGCCCTCGTTGAGCTGGTCCTAATTTTGCTTGTAGGTGACAAAGCAGATACCTTCAGGACGCCAAGTCTCTGGGTAGTCACCAACACGGGCTTCAAAACTTGAAGAGATGTCCCCAAGGCCCATGTGCAAAGCCTTCGCCGTCTTCCCGGGTACTTCCCCACCCTTCTGGTAGAGAGCCAGTGCATGTGTGCTTTCAGAGCGCATGCAGGACTTTTGGCGCATCAAACAGACATCTGTTCACCGCTCTTTAGCACCTGCCGGCCAGGCAGCTTCAGATGCATGAATTAGATAAGCAAGGATTTTTTTTTTTCCTCATTGCAAATCACATAGTCACAATGGTACAGATTCTTGCTGGAGCAGCAATGTGCTGGCTGAGCTACTCTGAAGGCTGCTCGTTGAGGAAAACATCCCTTTGGGACCTTTTGGACAACACAGATTCATGCGCCCATTGTTTCACACCTGTGTTTTTCAATGGTTCGCTCCAATTGGAAATGAATTTTTACCTAAGAGACGGAGGTGTAGGCTGGTTTAGGTTCCCACGTAACACTAACATATGTATCGTGTTTGAGATCCATGCCCAGTCCTGTTTTTCCCCCCTTCTTTTTCTTCTCTTCACTTTCTTCAACTGTTATTTTTTTCTCCTCCAAGGGAGAAAATTGCAAAAGCAAACTCTATTTGCACAGTACCATCTCCTCCATCTGGGCTGCTTCACACTCTGTTCCTACTTTATTCTCTACCTACAAGAGCATCCCGTTTGACCTGTGTCCTTCTGCCCTTCCCACAGCTCGCCACCGTTAGCCCTTCCCCTCTCCCACCCAGACCAACACAGAAACGAAGCTTTTTTCAAGCTGTCTAGGCTTCCATGCCTTTTAACCTACTGTTTCCTCTGTGGCCACAAACCTCGCTGGAAAACCATCAACCCAGGGCACACTGCTCTCCTGCTTCCTACTTCCTGCTTCCTAGTCTCCTCAGGGACTTCCTACTACCAACTGGACACATCCAGTCGCCGTGGTAGAGTGCCCCTCTCTCACTCGTTCCCATCAACACTCCACGCAGTTTCATGCCCTTGCATGGATGCGCACCACTCTAGCTTCCTCCTCTGTCTCTGTGGCAAAGTCTCAGCCTCTCTCTGAGATGTGGCTGAAGCACTGTTTGTGTTAGCACCACCGGAGTCGCTCCCAAGCTGAGGCTGATCTCCTTGTCTGAGGCTCATCACCCTCCCTGACATGTGATCTGAGTGACCTTGCTTTACATGAACAGAAGCACATAGCATGTGTTCGTGCATGCCTACCTAGCCTCTTGTCATTCAGCACTGTGCACATGAAAATTATCCATAGCGTTATGCATGGATATATCCCCTCATTTCCACAGCCCTATAGTGCTGTGATTCTCAACCTTCCTAATGCTGTGACCCTTTCATAGAGTTCCTCGGGTTTTGGTGACCCCCAACCATAAAATTTTTTCCATTGCTGCTTCATAACTATAATTTTGCTACTGTTAGGAATCATATTGTAAATATCTGAGGTGCAGGATATCTGATATGTGATCCCTTTGTGGTCATGACCCACAGGTTGAGAACCCTTGCCATAGTATGTATGTTTTCCTCTGTGCAGCAGCCTGTGGCTCCTGTGAATACTGCAGCGACAGACATTCTTACAAATGTCTTTTGGTTAATATGTGTATGTTTTGGATATGGGTTCCACATCCAAGAGTGGACATGCTGGGAATAGCATGGCACCGTGGTCATGACCACATACACTTTTACCTCATCCATGAGAATTTCAGTCATAATGCTTTAGATTCCTTTTCAGGTTTAGCCACTCTGATTGGCATGAGGCTGCTCTCCATTTTGGCTTTCATGTGTATTTCCCTACTGACCAAGGGATTTCACCACCTTCTCCTGGGCCTGTTTCCTGTGGTGTGTCCTTTTAAGGAGACTGCACAGTCTTATGTTTGTTTCCCTATTGAATAAATGTCTCTTTTAAAAACACAGGCTTGTGGAATTATTTATGTATTCTGGATCAAAGAGTTTTGGAATATTCATTTTTCAAATAACTTCTCTGCGAGTTTGAGACCAGTGTCATCTACAAAGCAAGTCTAGGATGACCATGGCAACACAGAGAAACCCTGTCTCAACAAAACAAAACAAAACCTCTAGGTAAAAACAAACAAACAATCCTGTTTAATTTTTCTCTAGTCTGTGTCGTCTTTTTTTTCACACTAGGAATGCAGTGCATCTGGTGCGATAGCCTTGTTTGGTGTGAGGTAGGGATCATGATTTGCTTCTCCCCATGTGGGGATCCATCTGATCCAGCAACATCTCCAGTAAGACAACCCCTCCCCACAGCCTGGATGTTCAAAGCAAATAAAATGATGAGTTTTATCCCTAATTCCACAGGCTGTCCACACAAGCCTTTTCAAAAAAGACAGTGATCCTTTGCACCTGTTAGCCCTTAGTCTTCATGACTGAAAGGGGGCACTATTATCACCACCTGAATTTCACAGGGCAGAAATCCAAGACAAAGAGAGATTAAGGCACTTGCCCAGTTCACAGACAGTTCATCACAGGGCGACTTGGAATTGGACCTTGTTTTGCAGACATTATGTTCTTTTTGTCCCTATGGTATGCTGCATCTCACTAGTAAGGCTTCATGGGAACGTTAATTTTGGTGATGTTATGTAGGCTGGTTCGTGACTCTGATGGGAGAAATATAGACAGACACTAGTCAGGCAGAACTCTGTGGTAAATTTCTAAAATAGAGCAACAGTGATGGAGAAGAAGAGATGGATTTGACCGACATCACTTAACTAAGACTGAGTCAAAGCAAGGAGGCTATAAATACACCAGCAGGGAGGTTAAGGAATACAGCTGGAAAAAGCTCATATCTGGTCTTCCTGTTCCTCTCTTGCCCAATCTTACCTTCTATTTCCCTTCCTTTATTTTCTCCCTTATTTACATCTCACATACATTAAATGCAGATTTTTTTTTTAAACTTGTCAAGGCTGATCTGTGGTTCCTCCATTATCATTCCTTAGCACCAAGAGATTCATCCAAAACAGTTTGGCTCCAAGAGGAATTCTGGTGCCCAGTGTCAGATGTCTGTTTAGCACTCCATCAAAGAACTTAAGGTCTTTGTATGTCATTGAGTCATATATTCAACTGCAAAGGGTTCATCTCCACCAAGAAGCCATACTCTGATGTCTCCTTCGGCTCTTGTCATATGTTGACTACATTTTTATTCATAAACTGAAACACTGACACAACGCTTTCAACCATTAACATAGGTCGGCTGCCACTTAAGAAACTGGTAAGAAAAAAAAATCAGGGTTTTACACTTCCCTCTCAAAAGATCTTCTAAAGAGGTCTTCAGTGAGATTGCGCTGTCTCTCTTGATGCCTTTACACGCTCATCTTCTGCTCCAGATGGTTGAGAGGGTGGTTCTCATGCCATGCCGGGAAGTGATGCTGGAGTGGGTAGTGGGAATGTTGCTGTGTGGTCCTCCCCATTCTGGGGAGGAGGCTCATCTCTAATCCCTTGAGGCACCAAGGCCTGACATCGTTGTCCATTTTCTCAGAAGACCCATGAGCCCTCATCGTCTCCATTTTACAGGGAAGAGACTGCCGTGCAGCTCAGCATGCTCCATTTGCTGGGTTTCACAGCTAGTACTCTGCCATTGACTCACTCCTTCATTTACGTATGGTTAGCACTATTCTAGGTGCCAGTAGGCGGCAGAGCAGGGATGTGAACTCAGAACGCTGAGCTCATGCTCTCAACCACGATGACATATGTCTTCCTAAAACCCAGGGTGATGGCTTCACAGACACCAGAGCTGAGTGTGGCAGGGCAGAGGAAATAGGAAGGCAGGAGGCACCCTGCCACTCTCATCCTGTTTCTCTCCTGTTTAACCTTAGGCTTTTCCATCTGAGCTCCCTGGAGGCTTTTCTCTACACTTGTCCAACGGAGAAGTTACCCCATTCTGTTCAGCCCGGCACCCCAGTCTGCAAAACACTCATCATCCTCACTTTGGCTAAGCCTCTTTGTCACCTTTGAGTATGTCCCTAGAGACCTCAGCTATGCTAAATTCAGAGCCCAGATGAGTCTTATCTTGCTGTGGGTGATTCATACATAATGTCTGGTTCTCCTTTTTCTGTTTTATAGCTCTCCCGGGGTCCTCAGAAAAGACGATAGTGCCTTCGTTTGTTTGCTCATTGGCTTTGGGTATCAGTAACTGACACGATGTAACTTCCCTCTCTAAAAACCTGCCGGGGCCACATTTTGCACCAGCCTCACCAACGCCCAGCCATATCTCAGTGTCTACCTTAGTAAGCACTCCCTGTCCAGCCATGGGCCTTCTGACTCACCTGCAGGGCCCTCCCAGGGGCAACAGTAGATGATGAAGAATATGCCCCCTGGATTCTGAGGCTTCTAACACACTCCCCATCTCTCTCTCCATCCTGTGTACGGTATATAGGTGTGTACATGTTCTTATGGACATGTATGCATATGTGTGTGGGGGCTGGGGTTTGATATTGGCATCTTCCTCAGTCACTTTTCACTTTCTTTCTGACACAGGGTCTCTCACTGAGGAGGAGGGGTCACCTGTTCAGATAGGGTGGTCAGCCTGCCAACAAGCTCTGCTGTTCACCTCCCAAGCTCTGGGATTGCAGACAGCTGTCACAGTGCCCGGCTTATTCTGTGGGTGCTGGAGAATCTCAATTCAGGTCTCCATGCTCGTACAGCTTACACATTCTTGTACTGACAGAACCATCTCCCAGGTCCTCTGGTTTATTTTTATATTTTTAAATGTGTGTGTAGAGGTTCTATATGCGATGACAGACACCAGAAGAGTCTAGAGACATTGGATCCCCCTGAGGCTAGAGTTTACAGGCAGCTGAAAGCTATCTAATGTGGGTACCAGTCACCAAGCTCAGGTCCTCTGGAAGAGCAGTATGTGTTTTTCACCGCTGATCCACTTCTGCAGCTGCTTTCTCTCTTAGTTTTGATATGGGGTCTCACTGTGTAGCCTAGATAAATCTGGAATTTGCTGAGTAGCCCAGACTGGTCTTAGATTTCTGATCATCCTGCCTCAGCCTCCTCCTGAGTGCTGGGATTACAGGTGTGTGCCACCATTCCTGGCAAGGAAGCAACTTTTCCGAAAGCAAATGCCTCTGCTCTGAGCTGTTGTTATCAGTGCAGTTAGCTCCTGGTGCCCTGAGAAGGGAAATTTTAGCCAAAGGGCGATGATAAACTATATAACTTAAGAAGGCAAAATTCCCCTTAGTCTTTTCGGCAGCACAATAGCAGCAGCACTATTTTAAACTCTCTGATAATTTGGTCTTAATTACATGGTGTGCAGAGGCCCTAATAAGTTTACCAATCTGCCAGCAACACTAAACACACACGTCTTAGAAAATGCTACCCTTCTCTCTGCTTATTACAGGACTGGGAACTTGGGTAATTGTGACTAATTAAGAGGGAGTGACCAAATGGTGATTCGCAGGAAGCCTCCAGAGACATCAACAGAAGCAGGGAACCTGCAGGGTGGGCAAGGACTCCCTGAAGGCTGCAGGGGCTGAGACTGTAGGTATCCATCCTTAAGAGCTGAATGGAAAGCAGCAAAGTCCAATAGGACGGTCCAGAAGTGGCTTCTGACTTATCAAGAGGTCCAGTTTTGAGGGTCTCAGAATAAAAACTGTGGATTGTGACGGTGAGTGGCATAACCTTAGTGTTCAAGAGTCAAAAGCAGGGAGATCTCAGGCAAGGCCAGTCTGGGATACATAGCAAGACAGACAGACACACAGAGACACACACACACAGACACACACACACACACACACACACACAGAGAGAGAGAGAGAGAGAGAGAATACAATAAGGAGCCTCCACTCCAGTGCCTTGTGCCACAGTGGTATAGAATCGTGTGGGCCCTGGCATCCCACACTCTGCATGGCTCCCAGCTTGGTTTTGCCACTCAACAGCTGAATGCTACCATCAAGTTATTGTGGGTGTTTTTTGGCTTCTTCACTGCAGAATGTGGCAAATCCCTGCCTGGCAGGAGTCATATCCACAAGCATATGTGAATATTCCCAAGCAGACATCTTCACACACAGTAGGAATACAGTTTCTATTCTTTCATTTCTTTTCCTTTCTTTTTACTCAAAAAAAAAAAAAAAGACTTTAAATTTGTGTTTTCTGATCATATCCATCTGGCCCCTCCCTCCAACTTCCTTTGGACCTCCGTTCAACATGTCTTCCCCCAAACCTCATATCATTTTCCTCCTCCTCTCCCACTAAATCTACCACCCACGGAAGCAAGGGCAATCTACCAGTGGCCACATGCCCTAAAAAAAAAAAAAAAAAAAACCACCCTCTCTCAGCAGCCAGCAACTGCCAATGGCTTGTCAGTGAGGGGTGGGGCTTTATTAACCCATCTCCATCTATGCTTGGATTCCGATGAGGTAGCCACAGCTGACATGAGTTCTTGAGTGCAACATCCAACCATACCCGGAAGACAGACTTTCACAGCATCCTCTCATCCTCTGACTCAAACATTTTCCTGCCTCCTCTTCTACTATGATGTTCCCTGAAAGTGTGTGTGTGTGTGTGTGTGTGTGTGTCTGTGTGCGCGCGCGCGCGCGTGCACGAGCATGCCTGTTCACGTGCTCTGGATAGATGTCCCATTTAGGGATGTGCTTAAACAGTCTCAGTTCTCAGAACTTTGACCAGGAATGAGTTTCTGCGTTAACTATGTCCACTGCAAAAAGAAGCTTCTCTGACCAAAGTTGAGAACATCACTAAAGTATGGGTATAAACAGACATTTAGAAGGCAGTTGATAATATGACCATTCCTCAGTAGAGCCTGTGGACTCCTCAGTCATGCGCTTTTGACTAGGTTTGCAGTGCCAGGCACAAATTCCCACCTATAAAACAAATTTCATATCCCAGTAGAAAGTGGTTGGCTATCCCCATAACCTTTATGCCACTACTACACCAGTAGGCATATTGTGCCTGGCAGGCTGCCATTGCAGCAGCTCCGCAAGGCCATTGGTGTCTTCTTCTCCCCCAGCAGCACTTGCCAGCGCTATGAAAGCTTTTCAGCAGGGAGGGGCCTGCCTCTTGTCTTTATAAGTGGGTGAACTGTGTTTGTGGAGGTCATACATGACTGGTGCAGTTTCTGACTCTTAGAAGTGTGTTGATCAATATTTATTGAACATATGAAATATGCTGCTTCCTACTTCATCAAAAATGTTGAGCACAGAGAGACTAAATAACTTGGCTAAAGCACCCAGCAAGTAGGTGGTAAGCCGGGCTTTACTCATGACAGGGGCGGTGGGTGTGATTACAGCAACGTCAAACACAACGTGACAGATCCAAGCTACTGTGTGGAGCTGGGCTCCATGCCCTGATCTTTGTCCTGAAGTTGCAGTAATTAGCCAGAACATTTGTTTCAAGCAGGAAAAAAAGAACACCCCGGCAGCTGAGGGAGTGTGAATGCCTGACTTCTGCCTAGCTTCTCTGGATAAAATAGAAACTTTGCTTCTCTGATATATGTGTTTAGGCAGATTAAATTCATGTTTGATTACAAACCCCAGGATAAGAGGAAAATAAATATGTTCATGCAGATGAGAGATCTCCACAGGGCGGAGGGAGAAAGCATCTTCAGTCAATCCTGTGGTAGCTACTGTCCATAGGAGCGTGTAGGGTAGGCTATCCCAACCTGTCATGTTAGCCTGTCCTGAGACCCTCTGTGAGGGACTTCTGGAGATCCAGAACATGTTTGGCTCCAGGATGGCACTCACAACCCTCCCATGCTGTCAACATGCCATGGACTTTCTGGCCTCTGTCTCACACATCAGCCTGCGTGCTGCATGCTCTTCCCCCCTGGGGCTCTACTGCCTGAGCCTCCAGCCCACTCCTGCTCAACCTTCCCAGAAATAGAGATCAATTTGGAGGTCCCAGCTGAAACATACAAATCCCCTCCAAGTCTCTTTGCAGCTGTTTGGCAGGAAATGGCCATTTTCCTTTCGACCCCAAAACACTAGCTCCTTTTCTTGTTCTGTTTATAAAAATCCACCTTTTACTAAAATGACAATTATTAATGTGCATATCTGACTGCTCCTCAGAATCTGTACACATACTCTTTGTCTTGTAGCTTCAGGACCCTCGGCATTACACAAAAGTGTGTGAAAAAAAATGTTAGTGGATAGAAAGCCATTTAAGTTTCCAACACAGAAGCCAAGGTGAATCAGGTGTGGCATGGTCCCAAGGTGTGCTTTTATGATATCATCAAAAGGATAGCATTCAGATCACCAGGACAGAAAGGACTGTTTAGCAGGGGGTGGTGGTGTAACCCTAATACTCAGGAGGTGGAAGCAGGAAGATCATGAGTTAAAGACCAGGTTGACTATGCAGTAAGTTCTTGGCCAGCCTTGGCTATGTGAGACGCCATCTCAAAAAACCCAATATATAAATATACGAGCTGTCTACTACCTTGGCAAAGCCATAGCTAACCACTGAACAATCCATCTGTTTTTATGAATTTCCCTGTTCTCTTGAAGTGAGTTTATGTAGGTCTGTATGAGTCCAGTAGCCAGTGGTATTTTAGCAACAGTGATTATGGTAAGATAGAATCAGATGAGCCTGTGGGTAACCCAGGTCTTCTTTTCTGTGTTGACTGAGCCAAGCAGGGGATCCAGGCAAGACAGCTACAGAGGACAGCACCTGAGTCATCTGGGAACCTTAGGGACACCATGGAGAAGAGGCACGATGAGAAGGGGAGAACAGAACATTCCTGTATTGAGTACTTGGAGTTTGGGTGAGGCAAACACCAAGTGTGGATATTAGCACATCTTCTATAAAGCCACCGTGCCAATCAAATGATTGTGTTCGTGTGTGGTGCTTAACAGGGCAGGGCACCCAGTCCACAGCAGGTGTTTCTAGATTCTTCTTCCTTTTTGTTCTCCCAGTAGTGAATGCCACTGTTCATCAGCAAGTTACACAGCAGAGGGGAGCCCCAGAAGAAGGTGAAAGAGGATTCAAAGAATGCCAGCAGCCTGTGCTGCTGCCCTAATGGTGGCTTTAGTGGGTTGTCATGGCAGTGACTCTGGAAGACCAGCATGGACACAGAGATGGAGGAGCTAGCATACTCCTCAAATGGGCACTTAGAAGTTGCTTTTGTTACAAAAGGGGACCCACGAGGTAACTAAAGGCAGGAGGAAACATGGGCACTTCTGATTTCATTTTCTGTGTGTCTCTTTTACCTTGGGGATATCTTCTTACCTCTGCACATAAGCAGTGTCTGCCTAACCCTTCTCATCCCCCTTCAAGGCCTAACACACAGGGATACATCATGGCGCTAGAGCTGTAGGCCCTAAGGCTGAAGTACAGGGGATAGTAGAACCTCCCAGCAAAGTTTTCCTCTCCGTTATCCCTAGTGGTGAAGATGCACCCTGCAGTGACTGTCTCCCGAGAGCCAGATTGATCCCCTCAAATGTGAACCACAACAAGGGCTTACTTAGACCTTCTTGAAGAATCGAGACAAACAATGCCAGCTAGAGCCACCACACCTTGGCCAGGATTGCTGATTGTGCAACACCTCTAGCTCTGGCCCAATTCTTCCTCTGTCTAAACCTAAACCCCACTTTGGTACTCCAAGACAGACTTGGGGGTCACTGGACTCCTTTCTCTGTTCAGTGTGGCCACTCTAAATAGCTCTCCTCTGTGTCTTCACCACCACGTGTCCCTATAAGCAGCATTCCGGGGACCGGTGACCAAGCCTAACTATTCAGGATTCCCAGAGCCCAGGATTTTGCCATAAAAACCTCCCAGTTACACACCAAAGTTGCTCACTTGAATTTTTTTTTTTTTAAATAGTGCAAGTGATGGGCCCCAGGGTCTCACACTCAGCAAACGCTCATCATTTGGCTTCATCCCAGCCCTGTGGCTCTGGCTTTTGGCTTGTTCACTCACTCTCTAACAATGGTTATAATTGATCCGTACCCTTTTAGGGTAGAAGACACAGGCACAGAGGGATCTGTGGACATCTGCTATGACACCAGGGCAGAGGTCTGGAAGGTTTTGTGGCAGGGCAAGGAGGTTGTAAAATGGGGTGAGATTCAGAAGGCTGCAGAGAAGGGAAAGTGTCCCCTTTAATCCTATTTGTCCTATGGGAGTTTTCCAAAACCAGACAAAGGAGCTCCTATCTCACCCCCAGTCTCACCCGCAGACTGTCCCGGGCAGTCTTTATGCTCCTTTTTCTGGCTGTGCGCACTTGGCTGCACAGCTTTTAAAAAGGACAAAGGTTGCTTTAATGGTGTTAATGGGGGGTGATGAGCAAATCATAATCTTATAACCGAAATGGTTCACTCATTCGTGTGAGCTATTGAGAGCTAAATCTCTTTGGTAGGTGGAGAAGAAAAGGATTTGAAATTGCCTGCCACCCACCTCTCTGCAGGAGTCGGCATGCATTAATGAGGGAACGCATCGGCATCGCACACTCTGAGCTCTCTGCAGAGAGGCTGCTTTGCCAATCGCAAACCTTCCTGTGACTTGCTAGGCAGGGCTGGAGAAACCGTGGGGGTGGGAAGCTGGCTGTTGCCTGCGGTGTTTTTCTTCTGGGGCTCCCCGGTTGCCTCTGAAGCAAAAACGTCTGCTGAGAAAGGGCCCAAGAACAGAGCAGTATTTCTGGATTCTTATTCTTACAAGCCCCTCCCTGGTCATCATGTGGTGACTTGCCGTGCCTTGGTGTGCCCACTGCCCACTTCTGAGCTTACCTGTTGGTGAGCACTTGAAGAACTTGCAAGAAAGTTAAAGCCTGTGGGAAAACGAAAGGGAGTGGTCATCCTAAGAATAACAGGCCTTTAAGAGAGATGGACCAGTGAGCTAAGGCCCTTACCAATAAGGCTCACAAGCTGAGCTGGAGCCCCAGGGGACCCACAGGTGGAAGGAGAGAATCGAGTCCCACAAGTTGTCCGCCACAAACATCCCCTCTAAATAAATAAATAATAAATGTAATAAAATGATTACAGTAAAAGTCAGTATACAAAGGCAGTATCATGATTGTGTCATTGCTTAAGGTAAAGACCGCATACAGAGCCACTATCGAGAAACTGAGGGGCAGAAAATGATCTTAACAGTGAATAGAGTCCTTACCATGTAGGTAAGAGGGTGTGGGTTTGAGTCCAGAACTTATGCAAAAAAAACTAAACCAAAACAAAACAAAACTGAGTGTGGTAGTTTCAGCTTTTATTAGCCGTGCTGGGGAGACAGAGACAGGATCTCTGGGACCCACTGGCCAGTCAGTCTATCCTACCTGGCAAATCCCAGGCCAGTAAGAGAGAGTCAGGGTTGATGATGACCTGAGGAATGACATTGGAGGTTGACCTCTGGCTTCCTAAGGAATGTGTGTACACATACAAACACAATAGTGGCCTTGGCTTTGTAAAGAACATTGGTCCTCACAAAGCACACTCCCCAGCTTTATCTCTTGAGGAATGTGCAGTAAGCTGGTAGGTGAGCAGATGAGCATATTTCTCCACCAAAGTGACACCTCCCAAACATACCCAAGCAGAGCCACCAACCGGGGATCAAGTATTCAGATGCAGAACTTATAGGGGCCTTCACATTTAAATCACCCCAGAATGTGACAGGAGCAAGTGTTACCAGAGGGAGGACTGCAATTTACCGCATCCCAGGCCATTCAAAGGGGAAACAGAGATGCACAATTGGAGGCACCTGATGAAGATCTGTGACGGAACAGTCTCCAAGGAAGACAGGTGTTGCACTGGCCTGCGAGTGGCAAGGGCAGCAGTGTACGTGCTATGATATAGGATAGAGAAGAATGGATAAAGTGATGTGCCAAGAGAGCTTGGGGCTGGGCTGGAGAGAGAGATGGCTCGGTGGTTAAGGACTGTGGCAGTTCTTCCAGAAGACCGAGGTTCATATTCCCAGCACCTATACAGACAATTATCTGTAACTCAGGCTCTACCTGTGTGTTGTGTTGTCTCTCCAGGAAAAGTTTGGGCACATAATACAACACAATACACACCAACCTAGTTAACCAGTTATTAGGAATCTGCAGCCAGGATTGAGAAAAGCTCAAGTCCACCTGTCCGGGAACCTCCCCTTTTAAAATGGGTTTTCAATGCTTTCTCTATATGTATTACCTTATATATCTTATCCTGGTCTGGGTTCACCATCTGTGGTCCCTTAGATCCAAGCTCTCTTTCTTTAAAAAATATTTTTTTTAAGATCCATTTATTTAATTTCATGTGTATGAATGTTTTTCCTCAATGCACACCTGGTATTCATGGAGGCCAGAAGAGCAGGTCACATTTCCTGGAATGGCAGTTCTTGATGGACTCAGCTGGCTAGGAACACAAGGCTCACCATCATGAAGGACTAGAGCATAAGTGCTGGTAGAACTTGTCTACTTACCCCAGATAGGGAAGGGAGCCCATGACAAACCAAAGCACGGATGCCACCATCCCTCTTAGCTTCTATTGTTTACTCTGGCAGGGAGGCTCTTAGTCAATCTGGTCAGTTTTAGGGAATTCTTAGAGCTGTTTTTGAGTTGTTTACCTTTCTGTTTAAGGAGCTCCCAGCAGGATGGAATTTTCCTATCTAGGAAGAGGCTGTTACACAAGTGTGTGTGTGTGTGTGTGTGTGTGTGTGTGTGTGTGTGATATGTTTTTAAAGGTGAGCTTAATAGAACTAAGGTTGGGAACAGCTATTAGAAAGAGATGATGGCAGAACCCCAATATTTAAAGGACTAGACATCTCCTAGGTGGAGAACAGAGCTCACCAAGGCAAGGGGATGGAGAAATAGCGGGCTTGGAGAGCACAAAAAACCCAGTGGGCTAGAACTCTGCATTATGAGGGCATGACACTGCAGAGGGATGCTAAAGCTAGTGGGGAAGATGGTGGCGATGGAAGAAGGAGGAGGGGGAATATGGAGACATGATGGGGAGGGTGAGGTCCTCTTGTAGATAGTTTTTTCATTTGTTTGGATTTTTGTTTGTTTGTTTGTTTGTTTGTTTGTTTGTTTGGAACAGCAATGATATCGACTATGTTTTCTTTAAAACAAAAGAACATGCTTTAGTTTGTGTGTGAAAGTGTTTTGCCTGTGTGGATATACTATGTATCTGCAGTGTTCATGGAGATCAGAAAGGGCATCAGATCCCCTGGAATTGGTCAGGGATGGCTGTGAACTGCCATGTGGGTGCTGAGAACCAAATCTGGGTCCTCTGCAAGAGCAGCAAGTGCTCTTTCCCACTGAACCAACACTCCACCCCCTTGACCTATGTTTTGTAATAATTTTTCCAACTCTTTGAAGAAGGGGATTGGTAGAGATCTAAGAAAGATACTTCTAACCCATGCTTGCATTATTTGGGCCATAATGTGATTGGCCCAGAAAGCAGCCAGGTGCCTCAAGAGAGCATTTCATTCAACGTTACAACAGTTACAGCATTACAACATATGTGACATGGTCTTATAAGATCGTAATGGAGCTGAAAACTCCAGTTGTTGTTTTTTTTTCTTTTTCTGCACTGTGTTTAGATATGTTTGGATCCAACAGTACTCGATATGATAACAAGCTGGCAAGGTTTGCAGCCAAGGTGCAATAGACAACACCATGTCTCCCGGATGAATAGAAAGCAGTACCATTTAGGTCTGTGAACACTATGACTGCATAATAAACTTACCCAGCGACATATTGCTCAGAATGTATCTCCTCCATTAAATGACACATGACTGCACTAGTAAGGCAGCCTCCGGGGAATGGCTAAACTTGATAACCACAAAGCCCTTTATTATTGCCCAATTTTCATAACTTTTTTTTTTTAATAAAGTGAAACGTGGGTGGATCTAATTTTCTTCCAAAGTATGGGGATGTCTCATTTCCTGTACTAAAGATTAGGAAAACAAATTCTCTCAAAAATTAAAATCCCAGGGCTATGGAGATACGGTAGGCTGTAAGGTGCTCCCACAAAAGTTTGAGGGCTTAAGTTCAGCGTCCAGCACCCACGTGGAAGCCCGACATTGGTGGCAGCCACTTGCAACCCCAGTGCTGAGGTGATGAAGACAGAGGGATCCTTTGGGCTTTCCAGCCAGGCAATCCCCGGCCAGAGAGGAGACATGTCTCAAAAACTGAAGTGGACATGCCCTGAAAAATGGCATACACGTACACTCACACCCTTACACATGTGTGAGCCTGTGTACCTAGCACGCATATATAAGCAAATGAGTAAATAAATAAAAACAGGGAAACCCACTAGTTCCTTATTCTTTATAATCATTTTTAAATAATGCAAATGTGTGTTTTAATGCCAGCCTTACTCACGTATGTATTTATTTACTTAGTTTGCAGTGCTGGGACTACAGTAAGGTTTCATATGGCCTGCTGCTCACCTATATCCATAATCCTGGTTTTGACATCTTCTTATGATGTTGCCCACGATAGTCTCAAATTTCTGGGCTCAAGCGAGTCTCCTGTCTCAGCCTGAGTAGTTGGGACTAAAGGTGTGTGCCACCATGAGCAATGAAGGCAGGCATGTTCAACAGCAGTTTTGATAATGATGGTAAATTATTATTATTATTATTGCATATTTGTTTCGTGTGTGTGTGTATAGAGGTCAGAGGACCACTTTCAGGAATCACTCATCACCAACCCTGGATTCTTTTCCTTATTTGCATATAATGAAACAGGGTCCCAGAATTGTTACGGTATCAAGGCCAAATACGTATCCAAAAAGAACCAGCTCAAGTCAAGTCCTAACATGGTGCGTTTCAATAACAGGCCAATGAAACTGATAGTTTACATTAAAATAATAGAAATATTGGCACTTCCATGATATATGATTATTTTGAGTTGTTAAATTGAGGATGGAAAAAACAATAAACCCTGGTGCAGTGGGCATACAATGTAGAGAATCGGATATTGCCTCCTTAGCTGATCTCTGCTAGAGAAGACTGAATGTTTAATAAAACACTAATACATTTTTAAACAAAACACTTCTTTTTAAGTAGTCTTAATAATCACAGGGTTTTAAAAAAGGATTAGCTGAGCCACTGACTACTAAATTCCGTATGATTTAAACTCATAAAATTTTTAAGTGTGAACAGGGATAACACTGATGATGATTTCGTAACCTTAAAATTTTGAAGTGCCTTGAAAATATAAAACATTAAAACCTGTGATTAGAGGGAATCTTTTCTGTGAAACCAAAACTAGTGTATTTTATATCTTTAAAAAAAATTCTCAGACTATCCCGAGAGAGTCCATGGTTGTCTGTATGTCAATTCATGCTTACCAGTCATAAAAACAAAGGTATGAGGGAGGTAATAGCAAAATTCCTGGCTATCGAATAGACATTATTTCTACTAGTTTCTGTGGTTTGTTTCTTTCTCTATATATTCTCTTCCTTCTCCTAATAAGTATGTGACTCCTGTAATTGGTGTGTGTATGTGTGTGTGTATGTATTTGTACTCATATACATACATGTATGGAGGCTAGAGGTTGATATTGGTGTCTTCTTCAGTTGTTCTTCACCTCAGTTTTTGATACCACGTTTCTCAGTGAACTTGAAGATCACCCATTCTTCAAGGTTGGTGGGGATGGGAGTGGGGGTGGGGGAAACTTTAGGGATTCTTCTGTCTCTATCTGTCCATCTCTGAGATTTTTAGGCATGTATAGCCATACCCAAATTTTACATGCTGGGTGCTGGGGACTCAAACTCAATTCCTCAGGCTTGTGTGGCAAGCATTTTACTGATAGAGCCATTTTCTCAGCTTTAACTTTCTTAAATCCATCAAAGTAGCCACAAAATAATTCATTAGATTCCTATTTTATATTTTCACAGGTGAAGGTTATCCACAGTGGTTATCCTCAGCGGTTCTTACCCCAACTCTCATGGAAGATCAGGAATGCAAGGCTAGCCTCAGCTACATACTGAGTTCTAGACTGTCTTGGGTTACATGAATCTTTGTCTTAAACAAACAAACAAAATTTTTTTTATCAGTTGGATCTCTACCACTGGTATAAATTGGTTTGCTCTAAGCTATTTTTGGATTCTAGGCTTTCTCTTGGAAGCCCAATCGTCTTACCATCTATCACACTGTGAGAGGGGAGCAGGATTGGGGGTGGGGTGGATGGCTCTGAGGAGTTTTAATCTCCTGCAAAAGAGGCCAGTTAACATTTCTCTGGGGTCACAAACTGTAAGACATGAAGCTTAGGGATGATAGGGAGCACACTTCCTCCATGAGGATGCCCCTTGTGAAGCAAGGAGAGAGGGATGATGGGGAGTGAACATCAGAATCCCCATGTAGAATGCTCACTCCCAAGTGAATTTGTGAATTTTTAGAGAGACCCTCTCTCAGCAAGAGGCTGCTTTTCTTTATTTCCAAGATAAAGCACTGTGAGTGTGGAGGTGAAAGACTTTCCAGAAAAAGAGGGCCAATAAGTCCTCTCTTTTAGGACAGCCCTCTCTGGAGTTGAAAGTAATTCAATCTGCTCATCACAGCTCTTGGCCATCATTTAAACACCTACACACTACAACCATTTTCTGGATTATCTCCCTTATATAATCCATATCTCCTTTCTCTTCTAGTACTTGTCCCGTGCTACTGACCATGGAGAGAGAGAGAGAGAATGTGTATACACATGCATGTGTTTGTACAAGTGTGCTAGACTAGAGCAACCAGGGGTCAGCACTGAGTGTCTTCCTCTATTATTCTCCACATTACTCTTTGAGACACGGTCTCTCGCTGAAACTTTTGGCCAGCCTGGCTGACCTGTAAGGCTCTGGGATCCACCTGTCTCCAGTGCTGAGGATGCACATACATGCTGCATTGCTGTGTCATACCATGCTGAGCATCAGAGTCAGGTCTTTATATTTGCATGATGAACACTTTACCTGCTGAGCCAGAATCCCAGCACCATCTGTTACTTCTTGCATGCATCCTATGTCCTAAAAGTGGGCATGAATTGACTCATTTAATGTGTACCACAATCTACCTTGTGTGCTAGTTTGTTATTCTCATTTGATGCTCGAAGAAAATGTAGCTCAGAGAGTTTAAGGTGCTTGTCTAAAATCACACAGCTAGTTTGAATTGTCTTGGCTCCAGGATTCTTGGTCTGTAACCACCCATAGAACAAGGATATCTAGAGTGCTTGCTTCCCAGCAACTCTTTCTGATCCCCATAATCCCTTACCTCCCCAGGAAGAGGTAATGGGTTCAAACCTGTTGTTGCTTCCTGCCCACCATGGCTCAGAAGCTTAGCAATCCACCTATCACCATCACCTTGAAGGCATAGCTTAGCCCTGGCTCAAGTGGCCATTAATCAAATCCATGGCACAAAATTCTGCAGAATTCTGTCAGAATTTCTTTATACATGTGTAGTGGTTGGAATGTGAAATGCTCTCTATAGGCTCATTTGTTTGAGCACTCTGTCCCCAGCTTGGTATTGGCTTGGGATATTATAGATCCTTTGGGGCATGGGCCTAGCTGGCAAACACAGGGCCAGGGGGCAGGGCTAGAGTGTGTGTCTGTGTGTGAGTATGTACTCATCAGTCGTTATTTTAAAAAAATGATTTTCTATTTTAAAAGTGGGAGGGGTCTGGAAAGGTGGATCAGTGGTTCATAGCACTGGCTGCTTTTCTAGAGGATCCGAGTTGAATTCCCAGCAAATACATGGAGGCTCAGACCATCTGTAACTCCAGTTTCAGAGGATCCGATGTCCTCTTCTGACCTCTGCAAGCACCAGGTACACATGTATTGCACTTACATGTATGCAGCCAAAACACTCATACACATAAAATAAAATTGAAAAATGTATGTAACCTTACAGATGTTTGAATCACTGTCTTTTCCCTACATTTTATGTCTCATCTGATACAACAAGTGTTTCTGGCAGACAGGACACCAGAAGAATGTGTCTCCCAGCATTTGTTTTAAAAACTTAAACCATTAAGGACTGAGTGGGTTCTCAAAACACAGACAAAAAGTTTCCCACTTGGACTCAGGATGTTGGAAAAACAGATGTCTCTGTATTATTCTGGAGTACAGTGTGGTGAGGAAATGTTATGCATGGTATGTGGTAGGCTTAGGATGTGATATCATGAGCACCAGAGGGTCCATGCTTTGTGGATGTATCCTGATGTGGGCCTAAAGGAATCAGAGATCATAACATCTGAGCAAGACCCTATATCTGTGTGGACAACTGACTGACAACCAGACAGAACCATTCCATTCCTGGTTGTTCCGGGCTGAGTTCTAGCTCCCCAGATTCATGTATTTTAGTCCCAGTCCTCAGTACTCTGGTGACTCTAATTAGAGATGGGATTATTGAAGAGCTAATTAAGATTACATGGGCCCAGTAGGGTAGGTAGCCCTAATCCAACGGGAGATTATGATAGACTGTATGGAAGGGAGACCATGGGCCAGGCTTGGTGGTGCATGGCTTTAATCCTAGCTTTTAGGTGGCAGAGGTAAGTAGATTTCTCTGAGTTTTAGGCAAGCCAGAAATACATCAAAATATCAAACTGAAACAATCCCCCCCCCCAAAAAAAAACCCAAACCCAAAACAAAACAAAACAAAAGATAAAACATTGGAAAGGACCATGTGAGCATACAGAAGTCAGCTTTCTGTTGAAGAAAAACTCCACATGAGAAACTACCTCACCCTGCTACCACCTTGATCTTGAACTTCCAGACTCTGGAATTAGGGGCAGGGGATTTCTGTTGCTACTCTCCAAGTCTGTACTATTTAATTCCTCACCATGTAGGTTCTGGTGATCAAAGTCAAATCATCAGCCTTGGTGGCAAGTGCCTTTAGCAGATGAGACATCTCAGCGGCCTGTCATTTGGTAGATTTTGAAGAATCTGTTCTTATTAATATTACCCTTTTTTTTAAAGTGCATCATTTAAAAAACTCATTGTTTTATAACTTACTCCAGAGTTGTTTAAAATAACCTAATTCATTTCTCACTTACTCCTTTTAATAATAAAAGAAATTATTTTTAATAACTTCCCTCTCACTCTTTGAGACAAGGTCTCACTATATTGCTCTGGTTGGCCTGAAATTGTGTAGACCAGGCTGGCCTTGGTATATTTTGGCAGTTTGATACAAAGTCCAGCTGTATAGCCCTGGCTGGCCTGGAACCATTTATTTTTTTCATGGAAACTTAATTATATTGATTTTGGTTTTACATATTCAAAGCTCATATATAAAGTTCACATACATGCTCATAAACACATTCTGTATCACTTATAAGCTCCACTACAGAGCAGAATGAAAGGAAGAATAACAAACCAAGACTATTTTTCAACTGATTCAGCTGATAGGAGGCAGAACAGATCACAAATACATAGTGACAGCCATGGAAAAGGCTTTTGGATTTTGTGATTTTTTTTTTTTTTTTTATCAGCAGATGGCAAGTGTAATTTATTGTAGACAAACTAATAATTAATTGTGGAGCAAGGAGGCCAGGCCGGTGATGTGTCTGGGTGGAAGATAATCCTCTAGCACACAGATCAAGAAGAGGATTTAGGGATTATTCCTGGAAAAGCAGCAATCTAGTACCGGGTTTTGGAAACAAAGTCAAACGGTGTTGACAAAGAGAGGCGCAGAAAACTGGAGGCAGAGCCTGCTAGTGTGAAAGTGTGTGCTTGCTCTAGCTGGGGGTGTCGTTAGTGACTGTTACGCAGAGAGAAACAATGGGAGAATAATCAAACCAAGAACCAACTGTATTTGCTCATAGGACCTTCAAGGGCCATGCAGAGAGTGGCAAGCTATTGTGGTAAGAGTTTGGGGCGTGGTGAGACTGGGTCTGCACGGATACCTGAAGGTTTTCATGGTCACACTTACACACACGTCTGCCTGCATAGGTCAGATTTGCCCACCATAGTGGCTCTATGTGACAAAAGGAGTTTGCCTGGTTCCTCCCTTTTATTTCCTGGCTGATCTTAGAGTGTCTAGAAGGTAAAACGGGGTCTTATATCCCACTGCATTGCTGCAGTATCTAGCAGTGACCCCCTGGCAATGCTGGTTGAGAATGCTGGAATGAAGGGGCCCTTCATACTGTTCAGCAGAACGCGTGATTGAGGATGGCTATTGATGATCACTGATGCTCAGTGACACTGTGTCTAAGGCTTAAAAGACCTGCTGGGTGAGCCCTACGTGCTAGTTCTGTGTGGACTCAGCCTTGCCGGGCCTGCATGTGCATGGCCTTTATCATTTCAAGTTTTGTTTTCTTTAGTGTGTGTATGCCTGTGAGTAGAAGGGAGGTGGGATACACATTTCAGAAGTAAGTTCTCTGCAGCAGCCTTGGCTCTGGGGCTCAAACTCAGGTAATCCCACGGATAGGCAAGTGCCTCTACCCTCGGAACCTTTTTGCCAGCCTTAGAGTTTGTGAATTAGTCTATCTGTTTCTGCTATGAATGAGGCTGCATTTTTTCTCTGCTTTCTTCATCAAGCTAGACCTTTCTCCTTCCTAGGACCTTTCCTCCCTTGTAGAGCTATAAAAAAAACCCAAACAAACAAACAACAAGAAACCAAAACAAATGAAAAAGAACCATGGTCTCATGTGGCCCTGGCTGACCTTAAACCCCTTACATATTCAACAATGATTTTAAACTTCTGACCCTCCTGCTTTCATCTCCCAAGTGTTCGATTTACAGGTTCCCATGACTACTCCAGGCTTCTGCAGTGCTGGGGATTGACCTCATGGCTTCATGAATGCTGGGTGAGCACTCCACCAATTGAATTGAGTGTCTCTCCCAATCTTCTTGTTTAGTATGAAGACAAGAGCTTTCTCAGCTGGGTTTTCCTTGTCTTCCATCCCAGTGTAGTTTGCGCTCTGCTATTGCCTTTTTCTCACTCTACCTGTGCTGAAAACGAAACAACAATATGGGATCTGCTGTTGCAGAGTTTGTGTAGAACTGGCAATGTAGTCCTTCAAATGACAACTTTCTCTGGTAGAGAACAGTCCTGGAATAGATAAGGAATAAATACTTAAAAACAAACAAGGGCTGAAGAAGAGAACAGGGGCTCACGGCAGCACAAGAACACACACTGTTCTTGCAGGTAACCCAAGTTTAGTTCCCAGCATCCACATCAGGCAGCTCACAACTACCTCTAACTCTAGATCCCATGGATCAGTTGTCTCCATCTGGCCTCCATGGGCATCCCAGTAACGGTACATATTCACACACAAACATGCGCACAGAATTTTTTAAAAACTACTTTAGGCTGAACCTAAAGTTTATACATTAAATTCTGTACCATTACATCTACGCAAAAGTTTCCATAATAATAGCTACATGTAGAAATTATATAGCATATATTGGGCATGGTGGTGCACAGCTTTAATCCTAGCAATTGGGGAGGCAAAGGCAGGTGGTTTGTTGTGCGTTCAAGGCCAGCCTGGTCTATAAAGTGAGCCCAGGACATCCAAGGCTACACAGAGAAACCCTGTCTTGAAAAAAAAAAGAAATATAAAAAGAAAAGAAAAGAAATTATATAGCATAATAGAGTAAACACCTGTGAATCTACCTCTCAGGAACTAGAGCATTGAAAACACTGTTAAAATGCCTGCCTATCAGTCAGCATTCCCTTGAGGCTTGTAAATCCTGCTCTCGGAACATCAGTGTGAGCATCCATTGAGACCGTGAGATGCTGCGGACAGACAAGATGACATATCTGGAAGAATATGAAATAAGCCTTCGTGTTGCTTCACGCATCTGCCACCTGCTTCTTCTGCTTCCCAGCTGCCGCTGCTGTTGCACAGAGCCCCCCAAGAAGCAATCCTCAACAGGACAATGACCCCTTGCTTTTTTTTTTTATCTTCTTTCCCACTTTTTGTTGAATGAGCAGCTGGAGGAGCTGCAAAAAAGAGGCAATGAGGTATTTGAACCGACTAGAAGCATGGTGCAAATAAATGCAGATGTTGTGAAATCACAGGCACTTACCAAAAGATGAGCAGCTGCCCAGACCAACCCTTTCTGTTCATCCTTTACACATGCTATGTACCAGGCTGATGAATCTTTCCCAAAATGTTTGGGAGCGGAAGTGTTTGGATTTGGAGTTTAGGTGGTTTTGCTTTTAATGTTTTCACAGGCCTTACCAGTTAAACATCCCTCATCTGAAAATATAAAAGCTGGATAAACTGTGTGTGGTGGCACACATCTACAGTTCCAGCACTTGGTGGGTGGAGGTGGGAGGATCAAGAATTCAAGGTTATCGTCAGGAACATAACAAGTCTAAGGCCAGCCTGAGATATGTGCGGCCCTGTCTCTCAAAAAACAAAACAAACAAACAAACAAACAAACAAAAAAACAGCAAATAAAAGCAAAGGAACAAGCTCCCGATTCTGAAAGGCTCTAAAATCCAAAACTTTTGGAGCAAGACACAAAACATTTCTGATCTGGAAGCATTTGTAAAGGATTTGTTTGCGTTGTTCTTAAGTGTGTGTGCCAGTGCTCTCATGTGTACATATGTGGGCATGTACATGTGAGAGCAAGTGCCTGTAGAGGCCAGGGGTGTCAGAGTCCCCGGAGCTGGAGTTATAGACAGAGTTACAACCCGTTGTGAGCCTTCTAATACGGATCTGAGAATCAAACTCTGGTCCTCTGGAAGAGCTCTTGACTGTGGAACCATCTCTCCGGCTCCCTATTTGAAAGTATTTACAGTTGCTCTGTAACAGATCACTGTAAATCAAGTAGCTGAAAATAATGCACCTCTTATCCTAGTATCTGGGAGGCAGCTCAGGGAGGGTGGCTGGGATCTCTGCCCAAGTGACTCTTAAGAAAGTGCTGCCACGCTTGTATAGACTGTATGTGCAAGACTTCCCTGCTAGGGCAGAATTCATTTTCTTGTGTCTCTGTTATTGCTGGACCTAGGTTTTTGCTTGCTGCTGGCTGAAGCTACTCCCCACTCTTAGGGCCTTCTCGTACATAGCCACTTGCTCCCTTGAGCACCCAGGAAAGTATTCATTTCAATTAGACTTATATAATATAAACCACAGATTGATAGTCTACCATTTTTGCCGTATTCCACTGGCTAGTATCAGGCCACAGATCCTGACTACCCTCAAGGAGAAGGTATGAACACCAGCAGAGGAATCATTAAGGGTGGACTTGGTGGTGATCTTACTACCTATGTCTAGGCAGACAAGGGCTTGGTATAGGAAAAGACAAAACCGAACAAGTCAGCAAACATATTTTATTGGCATTTCTTTCCAAAGATCATGTGACTACTTTAGCAGAAACTTGGCATTCTGTTGGCATTTTAGAACCAAATGATCCATGGTCTAGTGCTGACTGTTTGGAAGGAGTGACTTATTGTATGACCTAACTTTCAAGCCCTTTCATATGCTCCTGTAAAGTGGTGTAGTTTAGAAAACTGTGAAATAGAACTGATGAAAGAAGGAGCTATAGAAAAACAGAAACTGTTGTAAAGTCTTAAGCGTGTGTGTGTGTGTGTGTGTGTGTTTGTGTGTGTGTGCGCGTGCACATTTACGAAGGTGTACAGAGAAGGCAGAGGCCAACCGTGGCTATCTGTCTCCCGGGAGCAATTTGTTTTGTCTTATGCAGCAGGGTCTCTGTAGTCGGGAACTCACTGAGTAGATGAGGTTAGCTGGCTGAGGTTAGGTTAGCTTCCAGCGGTCCACCTGTCTTTGCCTTCCCAGCACTGGGATTACAAGTGTGCACCACCATGTCTTCCTTCTTAAAGTGGGCTCTGAGGGTCCAGCACAGGCCTGCCTGCCTGTGTGATATCTCCCCAGCGCCTATTCTTCTAATTTTTAAAATGACAATTGATTCTGTTTGGGTTAGAGAAAGTTCATCTGAGTAGGATTTTTACCAAAATCAAATATTTATTCTCCTAAATAAATATCAAATCCCAAGTGCTGGTTTATAGGGACACCAGCTAATTAGTCCAAGACACTTACTCTTCACTCTGACTTCCACACTCTCGTCAAAATAATTTGTCTGGAACACAAAGTTGGAGAGCTGGAAAGAGATGGGAGTGGGGTGTTGCTGATTAGGAGCACTTGCTGTTTTTGCAGAAGACCCCAGGTTCAGTTTCCTGCACTCGTACAGCTGACCACAACTATCTACAACAATCTATAAGGTGGATCTGCTGGCCTCTTCTGGCCACCCCAGGCCCCAGGCATGTACATGATACACGTGCATGCATGGAGGCAAAAAGTCACACACGTAAAATTAGAAAAAAAAATCTACAAAGTCTGAGAAGTCACTTTTCTGACAAGGTTCAGCTTTAAAGCCGCACACTGATATCTCTGGCCCTTGCTGAACTTAGCACCTATGCTCGCTTAGCACCCTTCCCTCTTACCTGTGTCCAATGCCGTGAATGAGCTGCATACTTTCAGGGCCCACTACTCTTTCCTGTTCCTGCCTCTGCACACATTAGTCCCTCTATTTGGTCTATGCATTCACAGTATGTCTAGAGATGTTGCTTATAGGCCCTGAGGGCATTGCCTGGCTTAATTCACCCCAGGGGTTAATTATCACAGACCCAAGACACAAGTGCTCTGTAAATATTGCTGGGGTACAAACCTGAGAGTCCACTTATTCAAAGAGTTGGAGGAGATGGATTCTACACTCGATCTTGGCCCAAAGGGCAAGAAACAACTGAGATGATGGTTTCTTTATCACTGTGATTTGAGGAAAAGAAAATCATTACATGAATTAAGAATTAAGAATGCAAGCATGCACACAAGGAAATTAATGCATTGAGGAAGGAGGCAGCATGCTGGACTAAAACAGTTCATGGCATTTTAATTGCTGAAGGAATCTAAATGTATTAAATACATTTAAATATTTATATAAAATACATATTGAAAGATGGAAAGGAATTTGAGCCTTTGCTAGCATAACATCTTTACAGTAGACTTTCATAAAAAAAATCATTTTTTCTTGCATGTGTAGACAGTGTGTGTGTGTGTGTGTGTATGCATGTATATAGATACATGTGTGTATAGGTGCTCATGAATATAAAGCCCAAGGTGGAGGTTGTATAACTTCTTCAATTGTTCTCTGCTTTATAAGTGAGAGAACATCTCTCTTGAGCTCAGAGCTCACCAAGACAGGCTAGCCAGTTTTCCCAGGGATCTGGTTTCTGCCTGAGTACTATGGAATTACAGGGTGGCTTCCACATCTGCCCAGTATTTACACAGATTTCTCTAGTGACAGCCACTTTATCCTCTGAGCTTTTTCCCTAGCTTCCCTTCATTAGAAGTACTGGTTTGAATGAAAATGGTAGGCAACATGGAGAAGGAAGACTTTGCAAATGAATAAAAGGCAAGATCAAAAGTTCTAGTGCAGGAAAACACAGGGTACAAGTTCCTTGTCTGGGGTGTGCACTGGCTAACGGTGGAAATCGATACTGTGTAGGATGGAGTGGGGCTATGGATGATCCGAAAACATGCCGTTTGCGCTTGGTAAGGCAGGCGACAGTGATTCAGTACATCTTCTCTGGTGTTGATAAATGGTCTGCGGGGGAAACAAACAAAATATAAATGGGAGAGATGAGGTAGAAGTCTTCAACTTGAATAAAAACAGTTCACTACGTTTTTATATTTCCTTTTGATTTAGAAATCATCCAATAAGCTTACAAGAGAGTTTCTTACCACATGCCTTGTAGAAATGTGTGTGTATGTGTGTGCGTGGGTACACAGAAGGTAACGCTTTTATTATTCAGAAACTCAACCTGAATTACTCTAAATCCTATAACCAGCAAATTATATTCATCAAGAAAACACCACTGGACTCCAAACCTGCTTTTGTTTGTTTGTTTGTTAACATCCACTGTGGCTAATTTTATGTGATAGCTTGACTGGACTAAGGGATGACAAGAGAGCTAGGGAAACAGTTTCTGGTGAAGGTGTTTTTGGAAGAAATTAGCATTTGAATTGGCAGACTTTACACAATCTGTCCTCACCAAGGCAAAAAAAAATTCCACCCCCTCCATGAGGGCAGGAGGGCATCACAGTGAGAAAGGAGAAAATTTCGAGTGGGAGTGAAGTGATTGCTGGCTTTGAAGATGGAAAAGGGAAAGGGCCAAGGAATGATGACAAAATCAAGGGTTCAGAAAAGGCATGGAAACGCACCTCCTCTCGCAGTCTGCAGGAGGAACACAGCTCTGCCCCCACGGAGGGTCAGCTCAGTGAGATACCTTTTGGAGTTTGAGCTCTGGAGGGGTAAGATAATTTGTTTTGTGGCTGTCTGTGTAGCAGACTCAGGGAGCAAACACAGGGGAGTTCCTAGAGAGGGAGGATCAGTGCCTACTGAGCACCTACTGTGCACCATGACCTTGTGGAGGTCAAAGCTTGTGGAGGAACAGTCTATTAGCCATGTTACTGACAAGGAAAACAGAACTGAGAACTGAGGTAGCTTGTCCAAAGTGGTATAAATTGGCTGAAACAAAACAAACCAACAAAAATGAAGGGACTAAGATCTGCTGTAAAAATGGCTAATTCCTCTCTCCAATCTCATGTGCGGGGACACACATAGCACACTGTCTCTCAGAAATGTCTTTCTGTTTAACTTGTTAGGGCTCCCCTCTCATTTTCACTCAGCTGAGAATAATCAGTTGATTTCACAAAAGTTGTATCTATGTGAAGAAGTTGTGATATTCTTTGGGAAGTGAACTCACGAAACACATTATTCTTGCTTAGATAATACAAGTAAAAAATAAAAGCTCCTGAAAGATTTCAAACAATTCACCAATGTTAGACTTAGGAGTTCTTAGAGATCTTGACTTTAGGAATCCTCACTGCTGTTTCTATCAACAATAGTTTCTTAGGGCCACCCCTGCTGTCCTATCTGCCTCTGTGACACAGCAGGCATCTTCACATCAACTGCCACCTCCCAATACCTTCCAACTTTGTCATCTGTATACCCCAGCTCCTGTTCACACAATTTTGCTACACCTATAACAATCACTCTATAGGTGATTAATTGTTTTAATTATTTCTTGGGCATTTTCCCTGAATTGCTTTATATAGAAATAAGCAAACAGGAACAGATAATAAATGTGCCTCTTGCATAATCTTACAAAAAACGAAGCATGTTCTCTTGTATTGCACCTTATTCTCTTTGTAAAACACATCACACAACTCATTCTTCGTAACTCAGAGAAAAATCTGACAGTTTCAACATCACCACAACATATTCTGTCACACAGACACACCATAAAGTATTTAGTAGTTCCCCTTTAATTGACATTTGGTTCTCTTCCCTCCCCCATATTTCCAGGCAATTATATACATGCTACATGAAGGACTGAGTTATATGAAATATACATACTTTTCTTTAAAAAAGTTTATTTTATGCGCATGGGTGTTTTGTCTTCATGGATATCTGTGATATATTGTTGCAACAACGGCATAAATAATATGGGCCTAACCAACCACTTCATGAGATGGAACTCACATTTGACAATATTAATGAGGTCAAGAATCTGAAACTAGACAGGCTATGTGTGCCTTTTTAGTTATGGTCTGGTTTTTCTTTAATCTTTTTT
>NW_026591086.1:1959370-1988908 GCF_907164565.1 Psammomys obesus
TTTTTTTTTTTTACAAATATATGTATGGCCAAATGTTAGTTTTTAATCAGGCATTATTGTAGATCAGAGGGGCTCACATTGAGGGAATAAAGCTGTTCCCTTTTACCTTCTTCCTGCGTCTCTCTTGCCAGGTTGATGAGTTAGTGGGAAGGAGTAGGTGGTCTGGGAAAAGGGGATGAGAAAAGGCTTGAATTTCCCTAAGAAACAAAAACAAACAAATACCCTGCCCCCAGAAGCTGGCTCCTTTCCAAGTGTGAGCTGCTCTCATGGAGAATGTGGGTGGGAGAGTATTCAACCATAGACAGATGGATGTGTGGTGCAGATCAGAGTGGCTGTAGTCATCATTGGTGGCTGGTTGTCCTTCTTCTGCCTCCTCTCCACCTGCTGCTGTTCAGAGACTCAAGGAAGCCTAGTTACTCGTCAATATGAATGCTTTCGTACTCCTTACACCCTAACTGGGGAATAGCAATTGCAAAGGCCACAGTTAGAGCAACTTGGAAGGATGAAAGGATGCGGGAAACTGCAGAGAGCGAATAGTAGCTCCGCAGAGTTTATGGCGAGTTTTATTATTGGTGAGTTGCAGCGGCAGCTATCCTCAGATTGCTGTTAGAAGTTTTCCAGAGACTGAAGGGCTGCACTACCACCAGTGGCCCCCTCCTCATTAAAAGTTAATTGCATCATTTTCCCCTTTGCCTTTCTTCTTTCCAAACTTCTCCTCCCCTTTCAGTGGGAGGAATTAGATGATACGTATTTAATAGAAAGCACACTGGAAAACACTAGGTAGACCTTGTTTTTTTAATTGTTACATACCAATCTCAGCATGTGTTGCCTATTTAGCTGCTTTCTGATTACAACTGGCTTTTAAAAACTCTCCTTCTGTGGTACTTCTGTCAATAGTGGTTTCCTTTTAGCCAGTTCTAGCCACAGTATTGATTGGGCCTGGGTATCTGATATACCCAGAAGGAATTAGCCAGCCAGAAAAAACTTTGTCCCCAGCAGAATAAATATTTTAAAGACCTTCTTAGATTCTGAAAACCATGAGTACAAATGAAAGAGACTCAAGAAAGAGAAAACCTTAGGAGCCTGATAGCACAAAGGCTGGTGGGCTGCAGACTTGACCTTCACAGGGTGGATCTAAGGGATCAGAGGGCATCCAGGAGGGGAAGAGGATGCTGGGATGCCTTGCACACAAAGCATTCTGCGTGGTCATGGGTAGCTTTTAGGAACATGCCATGGTATTTAAGAATAGTGAGGCCAATATTGGGAAATACTGGTGGATTTCCTAATGGTGAGTTTGAATTACTATGGCATGTTCTAAATGTGATTGCGACATAATGGTTAATTTTGAATAAGTATCTCAAATATTGGAGGAAATACACTATCAATTAAACTCTTTTGTTCCTATTGTATAACTACAAAATTCTCTAGAATATCATAGACAGTGAAGAACTGAGGCATAAATATGTCATAATGGCCGCCTCCCAGAAACATCTAGATAAAACTTTGAGGTTGCACTCAATTTTGGTTTACTTGTAGCACTGATTAGAGAGCATTTTAGTGTCTCTCATGGACAGACTGTCTCTTCCTGGGTCACCCTGCTCCACGGCCTTGGTACATCATGTTCCAGAGAGCAGCAGTTGTGTGTGAGTTACACATCACCAGCAGAGGGACCTGAGGAAGTGAATGGGGCAGCAGCTGCCATGCTGGGGAGGTTGTAGAGAAACGCCACATGGAAATCTGCTGAAAGCTGGCTCTCCGTCACCAGCACCCCACACAGGTGGGGCATCTCTGCAGTTTCTGCACAGGCAGGGACATTGCCATGTGAGGAGACTCAATCTACGGGTTCCTTGTCACTCTCTCCGACTTTGACCAGTGGTTCTCTAAAGGAAGGCCCTTCAGACTTGAAGGCTGCTCGCTGCCTCGCCACACAGAGACCTGCAGCCACAAGCTGGAACCCTCCTAGAGAAAGGGAACAGATCCCGTAGAGGCCACTCCACGGGACAAGTGGAGAAAGTTGAGCCTGAGGCATAGTGCATGGTGGTGTCTTTTGTTGATGATTTTTTTTTTCATAATAAGTTGAATAGTAATGCCTTTTTAACATGAGCATACTTCTCCGAATTCCCCTGAATTATTACAAAGATTTTCTCAAGTGTAACCTTTATTATGCCTGGATATTAAATTCTTGGTGTCATATGATTCCTAAATTATGTAATAATGACTGGAAGTTTGGGATTCTGTTGTGACTTGTAAATTTGAAGCACATTTTCAGGAAAGTTGTCAAGATTCCCAGTTGACTCATTTTCATTCCTTTCAGCTTTTTCTGGTGTGTGATCCTTTCTGAGTTGTTATTTGGGAGGAGACACCCTTCACTTTCTGTTCTGACTTGGTGGCTGCCTCTGGCTTGCACTACTCAAAATCCAGTTCATCAGAAAGTCCCTTTGAACAGCTCTCCCTCTGCTCTCCTGTGCACTCTCAGGTCACCTCCTCCTTCTGTCTTTTGTTGGGGATTTCTTGCACAGTGCAGCTTTACTCTGAAGGTGCAGTCAAGAGACTTGAGGAAACACTGCCACTGGGACTAAGTAGACAGAAGAGACTCATCAGGGTGACAGCAGCAGTGTCCTGGGCAGCCTGCTGTTTGTATCTGAGATGTATTTAACTGTCATTTACAAACTGGAGGTATAGACATAAAAATCCTATAAGATGTATCATTAGTGTCAGTAAAGTACAACTGACATAGCTGAGGTGTTTCTGTCTATGTTGTCTTTAGCTGATGACTCCTTCTGCTGAAGATCCAAGTCAGTTTTAACCTGACTGAAAGATAGCATTTACTCAGCATCTGAGCTGTTTTATGTCTCTTTTGAGAGTTTGCTCCTTGGGACTTTTATGGTTTTGCATCCAGAAGAAAAAGGGTCCTGGAAGGAGAGCTTGTGTAGAGCCATGCCTCAGATGCATGCTCTCTATGGTGATAGTAAAAGCATCGAGTACAAAGGGCTCCAGTCTTTTGGAATTCTGCCACAGCGGTCCTGCTGTCCTTTCTAGATAATTCCATCATGTGTCCTTCTAGCTCTTCAAAATGGTGCCGTTTGGCTCCTGAGTCCACATAGAAGTGTCAACACATAGTTCACCCTTCTTCTTTCCCATTGTCAGGTTGCATTCTGCTGAGAACAGGAGCTTCACATCACCTTACTGAGAGACTCATTCCTGACGTATTTCCATCTTCCTTCCTGAAGAAAAGCAGCATTTCTAGACATAGGGACCTTGGCTGCCCAAAGCATGTCTCTAGAAAGTTCACAGCACTCTATTCTAAAAGTGGCCTCTCAGAGTCCTGGTCACTGCTGTTGTGATTTCCAAGGAAAACTTCTCCAGCTGCCATGTTTTGAAGCCAAGAGGAGCCTAGCGTGCCTCAGGCATGGGAAGACCCAGAGTTCACTTGTGAGCATGGAAGCCTGCTAGGACCCGAAGAGAGCTAGAGATGATCCTGCGTTTTCCTTGGTGGCGTTTAATAAACTTAACAGACATCACGTAGAGAAAGTAGCTGTGTCAGCAAGATTTGTTCAGCCCATAGACCAGCTTTTAAAGCCCATATGAATTCACATTGAACCTACACTGACTTTCCAAGTATACGTTTGTAAGCCATCATGTAATCTTTTCAAAACTTTTTTATACTGACATTAAAAAATAACATTTTAAGTTTTTTACATACACATTTCAGAAGTAATACAGATGTGTTTTGTAGAAAGGTTAAACTGCTTGTAATAAATTTCTGACTCTTGCTTAATAAAAATTAAATGGTCCAATTATTTAAAATCTAACACTTGGATTTTTTTTTTTTTTTTTTTTTTTTTAGGGGTGGTGTGTACCTTTGTTTTTTTTTTTTTTTTTTTTTTTTGTGAGGGGTGGTGAGTACCTAGCTGTTTTTCCTTTTCCTGTAATATTTGCATATTCTCTGCAGCTGCTGCATTTAAATTCTGTGGCCAGGGGTCATGTGCTCTCCAGAGTCTCTTAGCTCTTGGATGTAGTCACTAAGTGCTTGGGGCACTGGAAATGCATCTCAAGCTTATCTGTGTACATAGCAAACTTTGTCCAAGTAAAGTGGCTTTAGACCTTGAAAGAGGTTTTAATAAGGGTGAGTGGGACATGTAGCGCATATTGACAGGAAAGTCCCCTGTCTGGAATGAGCAGTGGGTAAGCTTTGTGTTTGTCTGAACCCTCTAAACCCAGTCACAGGGGCTCCTGGGTACCAGTGCTCCTGCGTGACTGACAGGGTGGAGGGGTGGTGCCCCCAGCAGAATACAGGGACAAGCAGAAGCTTTGGACAGTAAAAGATGAAGAAATTTAATCTGGGTGTGAGGCTCATGGTTGTCAGTCCCAGCACTCAAAAGGCTGAGGTAGTAGGATTGTCCTGTGTCAAGCACAGATGGGGCTATAGAATGAATTCGAGAGCCCACAGCTCTCAAAAACCAAAAATTTTATACCCCTCTCTACTGTATGGTGGGTACTTAAAATGAAAAGTTTATATATACTGTTGAGTTCTCTTAAAAACATTTGTACAATTTCTAATTGGCCTTTGCAGTCAAAAGCCTGGGAGACACTCTTTCTTCAAACTGTAGGTCAGTATTATCCTGTTGACTGAGTTCTGCCTAAAGGACTTTCAAGTCCCTTATTAGGGTTTCTGAGAACAGTTGAGGAGGTTTTAACTGTTATTTTAAGTACATGGTTTAGCAGGTGTCTGTTTTTAAAACAATTCTGACAATGTAGCAATGTCTTCATGTTTGAACCAATGCTTGGCCAAGAACTTTCTGGAAATCTTTCAGATTACCAATACATTAAAATTCAACTGAAAACTCAAGATTCATGATAACACAGACTTTCAGGAAATGATCTGTACCACCCTGGAATTATGTTTTAATATTGTGTTTGTGTGCATGTGCATGCTTCAGCTTGAGTATGGGGTTCAGGGGACGGTTTGCAGAAATCAGTGCTCTTCTTCTGCCTTAGGTTCCAGGGACTGGACATGGGTTGTTAGGCTTGGGTGGCAAGCTTCCTCAGAAGCCATCTGAGGCTTCTGAATCTTCATAGAAGGTATTACTTGCCATTAAGATTTTGAACTAAACATTTTTAATATTCCCAAATTGCAGCAAAGATAGAACTCACCAATACCTATTGAAATAATGATTAAAATACAGCATCCAGAAAATGGCGAGTTTATGCTTTTTACTGTGAAGAGGAATCACAAGTTCTGCCTGGGGCTTCCATGACAGTCTCAAGCAGGAAGCTTAGCTGTCTTTCAGCCTTTCTCTCAAGCCACTTACATTCATGGTCAAATGACAGCTCAAGTTTCCCTTACAAATTGGACAGTTTTGTTTGTTTGTTTTCTGCATGGCCTCTGTAGAAAGCCAAGATCCAGATCACAGAACAGGCTTTCTTGCACTTTGAAAAGCTCTGATTGTGGATCTTTAGAATATACCAAAATATTTAAGACATTGTACAGTGGTTCCCATCTGAGGGGAATCGGCAATGTGTGGCCTGGGTGGCTCAGGGCTGCCCTCCGGTTTCTGTTTGTCCTGATTCAGCAGTTGAATTTCTTGATTTTTGCCAGATTGGGGGTATGTGTTGGAGTGTTGCTTACCTGTCTGTCAGCATGAGCAAAAAAATTTATAGCTCTTCATGAAGTCACTATAGTGAATTGTAGTTTCTTCCCTCTAGATTTTAATTTTAAAACCTGTTTAAATTGAGTAGGATTCATTCAGTATCTGTCGTTCCCTCCTAAAAAAAATAGTTTTGCCACCAACAGTCGGCCTAGAAGCACATTTAGAGTTGTGCTTATTATTATGTGCATTCCTCTTAAAATCTGAAAAGAAAATACACGTGATTGGGCTTGATGGAGCAGAAGTATGTATAAGGACCGAAGCCTTTCTGTGCATTCTTGTCCCACTGCTCTCTTTGGAGAAAGCTGCAGACCACCTTGTGAGTTTGGAATCATGGGCACCAGAAGGCAGGAGGGAATGATCAGCCAAGCAGGAATGATGTGAAACTTCTTGGCATATAGGCAGGATTATCTTTCTAGTTGCCCCAAGCTGTTGGGTTCTACATTATCTTCTTGATTGATGGGAACTTGGTTCTTTTAGGCTGCACCAGCATGCCAAGGTGGATGGATTGTGAATAGGCAGGCTTTCTGCTATCTCAAGACTCCACAGGATAATGGAAGATGGCTCTCTCCTGACAACTGGAAGCTCTCACTTTTCACATTCTTCCTTCCCACCCATTTCAGTGTGAGCTACACCAAAATCTTGTGAAAGATTGTATTCAAAGTCATTGGTTGGTGTGCCAATGAAGTCTCTTCATTCTTGCATTGATGACGTTTCCTACGTCTCGGGCACTGTCCTAGTCTCCCTGGAAACAGACGTGAGCATAAGGTTTGTGTTTGGGAAGGGATAAACTTGATTTAACCTGTGTTGAACCTTGATTGACTACTGGCAACACAGGGAGCTAAACTATGGCACTGTGTGCCCAGCATGCCGCAGGGAGACTAAGGCAGTATATGGTGATAACTAACAATGTTAGGGTAGGAGCTCCCTGGAAGGTGCGTCTTGAGAAGTGTCTGTCAACAGTTCTGCTTTTCCACCCCAACTCTTTGGCTCATATTACACATATATGTCAGCTGTAGGCAGCCTCTTGTCTCTCTGTGCTTGCCTTGCCTGATTTCCCACCACCTACTCAGACACCAGCTCCATGGCACTGGGGGGTTGTGACATTTAAATGCTACCAAAATGAATTGATGTTCTTTAGGGGTCTATGGCCCAGGCCCAGCAGCCGAGATATGAGAGAGGGCTAGTCTAAGGATGGGCAGAAATAGACCAGTGGCAGACCCCATGTTTCCTGCCGTAGGGAAGAAGCGCAGCTGTGGGCCCAGCGCTCCTCTGCTGTCTTCAGCAGCTTCCCCTGTGAGAATGAGTTAGTGTTGAGTAGGGCCAGGATCCCTTGGGTCCCGTGGACTGGTTAGAACCCCTGTAGAGTGAGGGGTAGAAGGTGGGGTAGTCAGGTTTTTTTCCTTCCATCTCTATACCTGTTGTCTTTGACATGCACAAAACTTGCTTTAAGATCGTGATATGATTTGCAAGCCTTACTTTCCATTACTCATCGTTGCACACCAATCCCCCACTCGCTCCTGCTCTTTTACATAGTGCTGGGTTTCAACCTAGGTGTCGTACCTGCTGGGCAGATGGCTCTGGTCCTTGTCTGTACCTGTAGCCCCACGTTTTTTTCTTTGTTGCAGCGTTATGCAAGGACACATTATTCAAATGAATGATCCTTTTCAGTCTCTTCTCTGTGTGGATGGAACCAACACCCTTGCGTCAGCTCCTTGCGCTTCGACAGAATACCTGACTGAAACAACTTAGGAGAAAGCTGGGGCAGCTTGGTCAGGACCCATAAGCTCCACCACTGTAGCCTTTGGTCAGCTGGCTAGACCCCACATCCAAAGGTTCTCCAATCTCTCTGAGCTTCTTCGAGCAGGGGCCCAACTGTCCAAACATGAGCCTATGGGGCCACCTCATGTCCAAACCATAATGTCCCTACTGCTGGAAGCTAGGTTTGCAGTTCAGGTTCCTCCCAAGTTATCTCATAACAACTCAGTTCCAATGATCACTCTCCTGTGTAATTTCTGCACTCACTCCATTACCTTGGTATGTGGTATCAGCACTTGGAAACTTAGGGTGTCTGCATCTGAGTTGTGCAATACCAGGATTCAGTGCTTGCAGATGATCCCTCTGAATGGTGTGTGTGCCTTTTAGAACACTGAAGCTGAAAGCGTTTTCCTTGGGACTTGTGAGCCTGCGCTACCTTTCCCGGCTACTCATGACATCTGTTCCCAGCCAGGTTTTGCAGCACTGACTCTAAGGCCCACAGAACTTCCCAGCCTAGTGTGAAACTGCTTTGATTGCAAGTTTTCCTGCTCTAATTAGGCAGATCAAAGAGAAGTGTTCTCATTGAAGAAGTTGAAGATGTGCGGCAAGTTCTGATGCATCCCTCTGTCTAGTCTTTTGAGGATGGTGTGAGTATTGCTTTATTCTCCCTGTCTTCAGGGAAAGAGCCTCTTGGGTGTAGCCCAATTGTTGCTTTATGCTTAGAGCTCACAGTGCTGACCACCCTCCCATGCTGTCCTTCCAAGTCATCATAAAACCTCTAGATGCTTTCTAGATGAAACCATTTCTGCCCATGAACTTCTCAATATGGGGTGCACCTGGCCCTTAGGAGGGCAAAGGTTAGGAGGTTGGATTTTTTTTTTTTTTTTTTTTTTGCTGTCCTGCAGTGATGAGCTCCCCACCACCCCAGCCGGCTCAGCTTTTCTGTCCTTTCCAGAGAATGGTGGGTTCTGAATGTTTCAGTCATGAGATCATTGGCTGAAAAGGAGACACACCCTGAAAGAGAAAGGAGCTGAAGTTCCTTCTCTCTGGGCTTGGCCTGGGTCCCTACTTCCCCCTTCCCCAGGCAGCAGTTGTGTAGAGCAGGCTGGAGAGGGAACTGTCTCCTCCTCCCTGTGCACTCTGCTTAGATGGCAGAAGGCCCTGGTTGAGAGACTGGGCTCCTTCCCACCTCCACACAAGGAACAGGGCCAGAACCTGGGGGACTGTGAGTGGACCTGAGAGGATATGTGGAGGTTTGGGCTTTCTGTGGGTGACCTGGCCTAGCCAGAATGATTTAGGTGCCCAATAAGAAGGCACAGGATCTAAGAAGGGGGTGGTGGTGTGGTTGTCTTGCACCATATAAAGAAAGCTACTGGTCAATACAGGGAAACTGGAGTGTGTGGTTAGGGTTCCCCATCACATGTTACAGATGGCCTGAATCATGACTGGGCCATCCAGCTCCAAAGAAGGTCAAGCCATTTCACAGAAGGTCCAGGTGTTTTTGTTTGTTTGTTTGTTTTTTAAGAAATAAATTGTTTATCTGTTCTCACCCACAAGTGTTCCCTTGGGTTGTTGCTGCTTGGAGCTGCCACTAGTGTTACCAAAGCAATAGCAACAGCAGCCTCTGGAAAGGCCATGTGACTCTGTCCTGGCATGGCCCATGAGCCTGTAGGAAGTCAATAGGCCTCTTGGGGACAGCGGAGTCTGTGGTCCCCAGATGGCTCACTCCTTCCCTTTCAGTTTCAGATCTGTTCCTCCAACCAATAAGTGACAGGCTCACCCAGATCCACACATAGACACATAGTAAAGAAAAACAAGGGTGGCCACCACAAATTCATACTCCTGAACAGACCAGGAGAGTCTGGTGATCTCTCACATAGGATTGGATCATCAGCCACTTCTGGTCTTCACTTTGTGTCCTAAACAGAAGGCGTCTTAACCAGACTTACTTCCAGAGGTGACAGACTTTCCAGTTGGCTTTCAATTTTGTGGGAGTGGAAATGTTGGATTCCTTTGAGGTGATAGGCAACGACTAACCAAAGGGAGCCCCAGGACCCTGGAATGTCCTATATTGCATAGCCTATAGGAGTCTCTTGACCACCTCACTCTTTCCCAACTCTAAGGAGCTCCAAGACCCCTTTGAGGTCTGGTCTCTGGGATCTCATTGGGGCCTCTAGAATCGTGAGACACCCACCAAAGAAGACCGCTCTAGCACCAGTCCAAGACAGTGGAAGGTCTTTATCAGCCAGCCGGTAACTACACTGGGTGTTTGGGGCCCCAGTGCTTTTAAGCACAGAAACATATTCTGGTTTGTCATACCTCAGTTAGCAAGTACAATTATCCAGAAGCAGAACTGCAGAAGCCAAAAGCAAGGTTTACACATTTAGAGACTTACCCAGAACGACAAACTTTGATGGTTTAGGTCTTTGGTCTTGTTTTGGCAGGTGTTGCTGTCTATGTGCTGGGTTCCAAGGCCTGAATGGTATTTCATCATGGTGTCTGTTGTGCTAAGGTGTGGGGGCTTATTAAAGTCTAGGGGTCTAAAACACTCATAGACCCCAGGCACTTATGCTAAGACACCATCCTGACATTCTGTTAGTTTGTCCCTATCTCCTTACCACAGTGACTATGTCTTGACTAGAACTTTTACACCTCCAACTAAATACAAACCCAGACTGGGCAGTGTTTTTGTTAAGTGCATGACTTTTTTTTTTTTTTTTTTTTGTTAAGACCTAAGCAAGCCCTGACATGTTAGACAAGAGTCCAAGGCCAGCCTGGTCTGCATTTACAAGTCAAGAACTTACAGGGAAGCGGCCCTTGAGTGGGGTTTCCAAGCACGGCTGCCCAGTGGACCGTTCCTGCCCCATCCTTGACTTGGAATTATACTAAACATTACCATTTGAAAGCACTTCAGCAGGTTGCTACAGGCCTGAGAAACTCACTGGGAAGCAGCCACATGCCTCTCTAGTGTTGGAGAACAGTGTTGAAAGGTGCTTGGCAGGTTGTGCGAACATGTGTTCTTTGCATGTAACCTCGGTGGGTGGGTGGGTGCTCATGGTGGGCAAGGGACATCACACCGTTGTGAGGATGGGGAGCAGTTACAGGCATGGGTGTTCGTGGGAGGTGGTGGGCTGTGCGGTGCTGTTGCCATGGCACATGGCAGAAAACAGGAGCCAGGGTGCTTCTACCGGCCATCAGCAAAAGCACCCTTGATATCTCACTTCTTTCTTTCTGTGAGTCCTCAAGTTATTAAGTTAGACGTCTATTGATTCGGTTCAGAGTGTTAGCTGTAGAGTTTTTTTTTTTTTTCCCCCAGAAACTTCCAAGATCCAAAAAGTCTATTAAAGCAATGTTTAAAACACCACAAGGGCCTGTAAGGTAACTCAGCGGGTAAAGGGGCTGCTGCCAAACCTTACAACCCGGGTTTTAGATCCAGGGCCCAATTGGGTGAACCTATTCCCATAGAGTATTCTGCACACATGAATTCTACATAACAAGTGCATGCCTACACACACACACACACACTCACACATACACACACACAAAACTGTCCCCCCCCCATAAGATTCAAAAGACAGTTAAAAAGAAATCTATTTCTCTTAAGAGTATGAATAGGCTAAAGTTTAAGTGAATAGAACTCAGGATTCTCACATGGTAGTACACAAATTCTTCAATAATAAGTTCCCTGCATGCTTTAAGGACCTCTGAACTCTGAAGAATGAGTATTTAATTGAAATCAAAAGCATCATTAGAAATATACATGAACATGCAGCTTGTCCTAGTTAGCTTTAAGTATCTACTTGATACACATTAGAGTCACCTGAGAAAGGAGTCTCAGTTGAGGGATTGCTCAAATCAGATTGGCCAGTTGGCATGCCTGAAGGGTATTGCAGTCCACTGTGGGTGGTGCTATTCCCTGCACCAGTTGCCCTGGGTTGTGTTAGAAAACTAGATGAGCATAAGCCCATGAGTGAGCCAGCAAGCAGTATTCCACTTTTGTTTCTGCTTCAAGTTCCTGCCCTGACTTCCCTCAATATTGAACTGTAACTTGTACACTAAAATAATAAATAAACCCTTCCTTCCCCTAAGTTGCTTTCATTCAGAATGTTTTTATCACAGCAACAGAAAAAACTAAACCACAGCCAGCCCTAAATTGTGGAGTCAGGCTTTCTGGAAATTCCTTGTACCTAGCCAAAGGGTCCTGGGCTCCAGAGATTTTGTCACAGTGTTTAAAATGCAAAGATAGAACACATTTGAGGATGTTAGGAGGCTCACATTGATGTTTAAACTCCAGCAGTGTCCTGTGTACTTTATGGTTATCTCGGAAACGTGGCAGTATATATGTCAAATATATGGCAAATGTCGCATGATAACTTTCAGGACTTGGTTCTTTCCTTCCACTGTACGGGTTCCATGGATGAAACTCAGGACATCACACTTGGTAGCAACCACGTGAGCCATCTCATCTGCCTTCAAATCTTCTTTTATGCAGTATGCAAAAAAAAAAGTGTTCCCAAACCCGAAACAAATGATGCTGAAAGTCATTTTTAATTGTAGACTTAATTGGAAGAGAATAGAATTGGTAGTTGGCAGCAAATATTTTGAGACAAATACTTCCCTTTATTAGGTTGTTATCAGTTCTTAAGAGATGCAGACACCAGATTCACCAGTCTGCCTGAGCTGTATTTCACCACTGTGAAATACACTGCATGTGTCTGCAGCCTCAGAAGAGCTGAGCCGGGTGCAGGTGGGTATTTTAGGTTATTTCTTTTGCAGGCTTTGGTTTACACATTAGATTGTCTTCGTGTAACAGGATGTGTTTGGCTATGGCCTTTAACCCAAGTTATCAGAGAGGATTCATGCCCTTCTAGATGCTGCACGTCCTGGAGGAGATGCCACAACATTGCCTGAGTTCTTTCATTACTTGTAAACACTACTATTTCTGCACTCAGTGGCTGACAGTCCCTGCCTTAGGTGTCCCCACACTCCAGCAGCTTTTTAAAAATGGGTTGTGCAGCGCATTTAATAATACTTTACATTTGTGTGATTATATAGAACACAATTCATTGTTTGGTCTATGCTGTAATCACAATTGAAATAGATTGTACAGCTGTAGATGACTAACCAGGACTGGTGGGATCCCAGCACTTTAGGGGCAGAGGCATGAAGATCCCTACAAATTTGAGGTCTACCTATCAAGACCCTGTCTCAAAATGAACCAAACAGAACCAGAAAGCAGAGCCAGAAAGAATTTTACAGATTGGTATCTTGGGAAAGAAAGTAAAATAACAAATAGTCTCATCTCTGTACCAAATGAAAGTGTTTGTCTGCCTTCGCTGGGAAAATTCCTGTTTCTGTCCCAGAGTTGCAGATTCATTCATTCATGATTGTTCAAGGCAGCTTGTCTGTGAATCAGCAGCCTTTGTCTTCTTTTGTGTCTGTCTGGTGAGGAGAAATCTGTGAATGGGAAGCAGCCATCTGCCCACAGTGTTGAGGTACAGGCAGACTTTGGCTTTGGGCGAGTTAACTAGGGAGTTGGTTCTGAGGCTTGTGCCAGTAGTGGTGGTGCCACTGCCTTATTTGATTGTGAGAGTCAGTATGTGTCCCCAAGGGTTGCCACTGTGAGGTCATCAGCTCCATGCACCACAGCAGATGACTTGAAGAGAGTATTTGGGGCCAAGAGAGGAGTGCAGAGGAGCTCAAGGAGAGGGTCTTAATTTTTTTTCCTGGTTTAACAAGACATTAATAACATAAAGACCCCAAAGAATGAAGTTCTAAATTTTGTATCACAGATAGCTTATCACACATATGAAATCATAAATGATATTATTTTTAAAAATATTAAAATATAAAAAGAGCTTTGACCCGGAGCAGTTACTGCAGTTTGTCATATCATTTATATGTCATGGATTTGAAGCACTTAAGCCAGATTTAAGTACATGTTAGGCCATGCTAAGAAGAAAAGGGTCATGTCTAAATTCTATTTATTTATTGTGCACGCACACATGAGACCCACATGAAGGTCAGAGGACAGTTTTCAGCAATCCTGTTTCTCCGTCATGTGTGTCCCGGGAATCAAGCTCAGGTCATGAAGCTTGGTACAAGTACCATTACTCACTGAGCCACCATGATGCCCTTCCCCAAATCTCTTAATACTGCTGCTGGGACTACATGCTCTGATGGAGATGGGACACTATGTATGCAAGATGCAATCTTCTGCTGGCTTGGAAGTCGAAAAGCCACAAGGCTTTGGGGCGCTGGGGCTTGGCCTGGCAGGTTTTCTACAAGAGTTATCTTTGTGTGTGAGCAGAGGTAAATGGTGTGATTGGAATTGGGCTGGAATGCTGGGGTGAGGGAACATACCACAAGGTCAGCTGACCTGAGCCAGTTGTGGTCAGTCTGGCAAGTGGCCCAAGGCCCTTCAATCATGGTAGGTCACAACCTCTACCCCGAGTCAGGCCTAACCACTCATCCTCAATAAGCCAACAAAAAGCCAAATTAATAGTGAGAAGCAGAGAAAGAACTATGCAGTGTGGCCACACTGGGGAGATGCTTCTTTGGCCTTCATCACCTTATATGGGAGGTTTTTGTCACCTTTCCATTTCCAGCAGAATACATGAAAAAGTGAAACGAAGGAGACAGCTTTATTTTGGCTCATGGTTTTAGTCCTCAGTCACTCTGCTCTGTGGCTTCTTGGCCTGGAGTGAGGCAGAGCTTCATGGCAGGAAGCACATGTTGAAGCAGAGAGAGAAAGGAGGGGCCTCCAACAGCCGCTTTCTGCAGCTTTGCTTATCTCCTGGTTTCCACCCTGCCCCCAGCGGCCTTTTAAACTGAATCCATCAATGGTTAGATGAGGCCAGAACTCTCATGACCTGGTCATTCCTGAAGGCCCTATCTCTGAACTCCACTGCACAGGGATCAAGCCTTTGACAAAGGGAACGTGTCAGGTTATAACTGGGCCCAGCTGCCTGGGCCTCTCAACCCTGGCATTCTGTGATGAGAGACCCATTTATTGATTGTTGCAGGCCAGAAAACTCAAAAGAGGTTGAAAAGGAATATCAACTCTTTACTGGCTGAGGACCTTGGTCCCTACCCAGGAGGAGGTACATTTGAGTCCTTACTTCCAGTCCCCAGGCTGGGCTGTGCAGGCAGCACCACGGACAGCTCCTGCCAATCCCGTGCCATAAGCTGTGACCCACTGCAGCGTTACTCACAGCATGGCTTCTAGAGGGTCCCACCTTTCAAGCCAGAGTTCTCACCCAACACCCCAAAGCTCACGGGAGATCCCAGGACAATGTGCTGTACGGACTCTGATAGCAATGCAGTGAGCCCAAACCAGAATTCTAAAGGTAAGCTAACTAGAATAAAAGAGAGGATAAGGTATTCTTTAATAGACTGTTCCTTGGTTTTCCATTAGTATGTGTGTCACGTGTGTCCATTGCATGCTCAATGAGGTGCAGTGAAAGTTTTATTTAATTTTATTTCTGACTCTTGAGTTGTAAACAGGAACATTTTGAAGGACAATGCTTCAGGCTCACGGTTCCCTTTTGTGCAAGGGACAAAAGGAATCCTTCTGTCTTCACTCCCATAGTGCAGGGATTACAAGTGTGTGTCAACTTGCTTCCCCTTAAAAAAATGCGCCCGGGGACCAAACTTAGGTCCTCATGCTTGCAAGGGAAGCACTTCACTGCTGGAGCTATCCTCCTCAGCCCAAAAGTGAGGGGTTTCTGAAGAAGTCAAAGGATCAGTAAGTACACTGAAGGTGTAATCTTTTAATTCCTTGTAACTCAGGAATGCTGTCCATGTTCATCACAGGATACAAATTACAGGCAAGCCTTTCAGGCCCACATATTCCTGGTAGATTGCAAGTGGCTCCTTCTGTTTTGAGTTTGAGTTTTTATAATATCTAATAAAACCTGAAGCTGTACATCCACCTATCACCTGACCCTCCAGCTAAGAGTATGCTCCATAGTACTGGTTTTGATTGCAAAACCATTAAAAATAAAAATACTAGCAAATTGTAAGTATTCAGTAGGAGAGCACTGTATAGCTATTAAATAAAAGCTACAGTTGTATCGTGAAAAATAAAAAAAAAAGTACTGAGTGAAACAAAATACATAAGGGCTTAAGGGCTGGAGAAATGGTTCAGCAGTTAAAAGCACTTTTTCTTTTGCAGAGGATCTGGGTTGGTTCCCAGCACCCATGTCAGGTGGCTCACAACCACTTATAACTGCAGCTCCAGGGGATTCGACACCTTCTGGCCTCTGAAAGCACCCTCACATACACACAAGGCATACATATAAAGAAAACATTAAAAACAAACCTACTTAAATAAAATTCAACCCATGACAAACATTTACCTTTTATAATTGTACATTATATACATGTATGTGTGCATAAGTAAGTAGTCAAATTAAAATATTCATGAGAGCGATTAACAGGAATTCAGTGCTGTGTCTAGTCACTGGATGGGGAAGGATAGGGAGGATGTTCTGAGTTTCAGCTGTGGGGCCTTTTATTATCATTACTCATATGTTTGAAATATTTCGATCCTAGAAAGACCCTAGAAGAATATTCCTTTCTTTTATTCAGAAAGCATTTATGATTTCCATTTACCTGGCTGGTAGAGTTCCAGTTCCCTCATCCAGAATCCCAGGTTAGATAAGGTCTTAGCTCTCAGACTCTAACTTCTTGTGCCAGCCCTTCCTTCAACGGACCCGACGTCCAGCCACACAGTGCCAGGTTATGCCCTGTGCTTCTCCGCTTCATGTTATGGAGTTTGTGGTTTTGTTAGCTGTAATCTGCTTACTCCATTACTCTGCGACTACACATGTGACTCCCTTTTCAAAGCACATTAAAATGCTGCCTCATTCTCACCATCTATCCACCCATTCATGCCTCAACCCTTTTATTCACCACTTCAATTAGCCACCTACTCATCCATTTAGCTGTACTCCTATTTATCCATCCATCCATCCATCCATCCATCCATCCATCCATCCATCCATCCAGTCATCCAGCTTGTCCATCCACCCACCTATCCACTCACTCACCATTTCATTCAACCATTCAGTTATGTATCCACTCACACATTATTCCATCCACCCACCTTTCGTTCACCTGTCCGATTATCCACCCACTCACTATTCATATGCCCACCAATCCATCCATCTGTGCATCATCCATCCACCCATTCCACCCAACTATCTTTTCATTCTTTTATTCAATTATCCACCCACCCGTCATTCATGTACCCACCTGTCCATCCCTTTGCCCTCCACCCATTTATTGAGCATCTTCAGTATGCAAATCATATACAACTTACCTTAATTTTCCCTATTACAAGGCATTTTACGTTCTGTAAGATCTCTGTATTGCTTTGTATTGGTAACAATGATTTTGGTCACGTTAGCGTTTATGTTCCTAGACTATACATTTTTAATGCTTTGTACTTACAGAAACTCATTAAATATTAGCTGAAGAAATAAATTAGTCTCAGGTTGTCTGTCCACAACACTGAGATCAATGTTAAGATGATGTTTCCGCCCTCATCACTTGACTCTGAATGTGTGTTTAACTCATCATTGTACAATGTTTGTGCATACTAGGTTCTCATATTTGTCATCGGGAGGAAAGAAGGAGGTGAGGAGGGAGAGAGGGAAGAAAGGAGGGAGGGATGGAGGGAGGGGAAGGAGGGAAAAGGAGGAAAAGGGATGGGAGATCTGTCTTTGGCTAGTCTCTTCTCACACTGACTGGGAATCCGGACTCTATGCATCAGATGATCTTGACTCTCTGGGGACTTTGCATTTAGTCAGAGAGGGAAGGAAGTGCCATGAAAAATTAGTAACGTGACAGAGAAATGTGAGGTGTGGGCCAAATGACTAATGCTGGTGTCATGACCCAAGATGGCCCATAATGAAACAACTTGTTTTATGCTTTGCTGTGTGAGTCTGATTTTGAGAGATTCGTTCTTTTGCAGAGGATCTGGGTCAGAATTATCATTTTATGTCAGATTGGGTTTCTGTAAATCTTTTTCTCTCTCTCTTTTTTTTTCATGGCTCAATGGATGTTTAACAACATCTCTATTATGTACAAGCTCATGTACAGGTGCAGTTTTGAAAAATATCTTCTGATACTACATTTTTTACATGGTGTGAGCCTCAAATAGCTTTCTGACCTGACACCAAATGGGATTTTCTTTGCACTCTTTCCGACAGGTGTCTGAATTCTTGGAGTTGCTAACCTTCCTTACATCCCTTGCAGTGCTTTCTCAGGAATACAGTTTCTCCCCTGACAGCGGCTGGCTTTCTGTCTCCAGCCATTAGGCTCAGGTTTACTTTTATCACTGATTGTTTGTTTGTTTTCTATCCATGCATGCTGCTTGAAGACGCTTTAAGTTAGAAGAGGCCTCCTCTTCACAGCGCAGAGGTCCCTCCTCTGCCTTCTACCCTTGAACATTTCTGGTGACAGGGAACATACTCTTTCTTATCCATGATGACCTTTATGTGTGAGGTCAGATGTCTTGGGTTGTCTGAACATTGGTGGGTACATCTTGGTTTGTATTAATGTAGTAGGTGAGCTGGACTCTGCAGGAATAGAACTGACATAGGATTTCAGGAAACTCAGTAGGTTCAAGATCTGCTCATAGATCTTTTGCAGCGGGGAATTTGTCCAATGTTCCATTGAACATGGCATTATTGGAGCCCTGCCCTTAAGGCTAAGATTACCACGAGGGGCACATTCCACTTAGCATTCTGGGTGGCAAATGACAGAATTCAGTTCTACCTATGTGTGAGAGAGGGGGTAGGAAGTAGGAGCATGATCTTCCAGAGAAACACAGGAAGCCATGAGCAAATTAAAGGGGTGACTAGTCCTCTCTGCAGGAAACAGCCACTGTGAGTTTCAGGTGTGTCTTGGCTTCTCCAGTGCCCTCAAAGCCAGCACCCCTGATCGTTCCAGGCATAAGTTCACATCCCTTCCCTCTATTTTGTCCTGGGCAGAGAACAAAGGAGGAAATCCATAGGTAGACAGTGCTCTGCCATTGGTTGGAGCCCAGCAGGTGTGGCTTTCAATCTGACAGCCAAGAAAGCAACAGAACTAAGTCCTCCAGTACCTGTGTTCAATGATAGAACTCTGCTCACTCATGAAGAAACATTTGATTGCTTTTCTCCATTCTGCTCCCTGCTTTGCACTCTGGCATGCGTATTTTGTTGGCCAGGGAAGTAAATGTGCATTAATAATGAAAGCAGAGCCAGCTGGGCCCCAGTTACCAGAGTCCTGACAAGTAGAAATTGGAGCTGGCTTGAGGAGTGGGATTTCTGTGGACTAGCCAATTCTCCTAGGACCATCATCTTTGCACATTTCCATCCATCTCTCCTGAGTGGACCACAAAGAACACAGAACAATGTTGGAGTCTAAACATTGAAATGAGCCTCAAAACACCTTGAAGTGTGCTTTTTCAGATCTTTGCATTATGACCAGTGTGACAAAACCTTTGGAACCAGTATACCACTTTTGCCTTCAACTGGTGGTTCCTTCTTACTCAGCTGGGCCCTTTTCTGGCCCAGGTCTGGGGCCCACACCTTCATCTTCTGAAAGTATCTAGGCATATTCCTACCTCATTTCCTCTGTCTGCCCACCTTGCTATTGTACCCCTTCACATTACACATCCCTTTTTTCTCAGGACCCTTCTCCAGGTATTTGTCCAGCAGGTCGATGTAACACTTGGGTCTTCATATGGGGTAGGGTGGTGCCTTAGATTCTAGAAAGAGTTTGTTTACCTAGTTCTTGGATGTCTGTGGAATATGAACATAAATAGTGGGTATTCTTTTTCATCAGTAGTGGTTTTGAAAGGCCACAAGTATAAACACACCAGGATTAAAAACTTTGTAGAAGTGATGAATTCACAGTTAGCACAAGGGAAGTCACAGGCTGGCTGGCTGGATAATTAATAGCCACAGTAGACCATGAATGGAGTGATTGGAAAGGCCTTAGAGGCTGATGTACTCACGTACTGCTGAAGGGCCCAGAAGACACGGCCCCTGCCAATCAGAACCCATGTCATCCTAGGCTAGGAGCTGGACTGTGATTTACTCCAGGGATACTAATGTTGGCCTGGTTGGCAGGGGCAGTGCCTGGCGTCCTTGCCTTTTGCCAGGCAGAAGAATATGTGCCCAGCTTGCCATATGGATGCCAACAGAGATGTGGCCTGCATTTTTTAGCGGTGCATTTTCGGGATCGGATTGCTTTATGTTAAATGTGGTTAGTAATTGGGTGGGGGTTTGTATTGCCAGCCTGTACCAGTGTAGGAATCTTCCCTCTGTGCCAGACTTAGTTGTCCAGCTCCAGTGAGGAGCAGAGAAAAAAAGGAACCTATCGGCCTGATAGCTCCCAAGCCCACCCTTTCTGAGAGGTAGGCCTGGTGGCCCTTCTCCTTGGAGACACGGTAGATGCAGCAGGATAGTCCAGGTAAGCTCTCCCCCTTGCTGCTCACTGAAGCACCTGTGGGAGGAAGGTTGGCCTTACAGAGGCATCATAGCTTTGGGATCCTGCTCTGCCATTTGCTGTCTGTGCACTTTAGACAGGCTGACTTGTCCGAGTCCCAGTTGCCTCGCCTTCCTCCCAGGGTTATGAGGATGAGTACATAGTAACAACCGAGTGTCTTTCCTTCCCTTGGCAGTTGTGTTCACTGCCCATGATGCCGGGGGGTGCAGGCTTAGTGTTTTTGAGAATATACTTACAGACCAATGAGCTGACTGTTCTTTCCAGGCCCAGGTGAGCCTGTGGCTTCCACTTCCCTTTTCCACTCTGGCTCTTTATCCCAGCCTGGAAGTGCGATGGTGGCTGGATTTGGAAGATCACCAGCTAGAACACTCAGACTTAACAGGTGAATCCAGTTGCCCTGATTAGGGTCTGAACACCAAAACATTCATTTCAGAAGGGACCATCCTAATTTCAAATCAAAACAACAACAAGAAAACAGATCTGATTCTTTTCAGCCATGATCACCTCATACAAAACACAGGCTCGACTGTGGAGAATAGAAGTATGCACCCAGAAATACCTTAGTGAGGCAATTACCAGGTAGGTCTTGTGCCATAGGGAAAACATTGTCACCTCATATTTGTACTGTGCCTTGTGAGGAGAGAGGAGCTGCAGGCTGGTAGAACTGACTTGTCTCTGATAATCTATGGAGGAGCTGTTGTCCCTCAGTGTCCAGAGCAGACCCTTGAGGGACCCAGGAGACGGACCCCTGAGCACTTGTTTCGAGGCCCCACATTCAGATCTGAAGAACTTTAGTTCACTCTGGGAATGACCAAGTATCTTCATCTAATGTGGAAGACAGACCACACTGCCATTCCAGGGCCTCCAGGTCTCTGATCTAGGGGTATTGGATTCTCTTGGTAGACTTTGATCTGCTGCATAGATGGCTCCCAACACATATGCTGAGCTGCTTGTAAAATGGATATGTCACCATTTCTTGGCATTAAGGGTAGGTTGGACAGTCTTGTGTGTCTTTCCCCTGGCTGTTTCTTGAGGTGGGCAGGATCTCCCCTGGGAGGCCTTTTTGGGCCCTATAGCCAAGGCAATACCTGCTTCTTTTCTGCCAGTGTCTCCCATTGGTCAGTGAGCATCAGGGACTCATCTCATTCCCCATTGTGTGTCTACAGTGACCAGGACCCAGTGGGCTCTCCATTGACACTCTGTCTGCTGATGTGACTGAATCAGAGAGAGAAATTCTTGTGGAATTTTAACTGGAATGGAATTCAGACTTGCCTCCCTTCACAGAATCCCACCATGATTCCCTGGACTATATAGATGGTATCAAGGTTATGGTTGGTTGCCCATGGCCAGTTCATTTCCCCCCTCCCCATGGTTGCCCATGCCCAGTTCTCTCTCCTCCTCCTCCTTTCTTCTCCCTCTCATCTCTGGCTTTCTGATGCTCAGCCCATCAGCATCGTCCCCTGTGCTCAGTAATCACTCTGACCTTGAACCCTCGATGTTCAATCTTCTATCATCATGGTCCCCTTGAACCCAGGACTCTACCTGTGGTCTCAGCTACCCATCCCCATTCCCCACTCTTCCGGCCTCATCTTCTCTCTCCATTGTCATTGTTTGCACCTTTCCTGGGTCTTCCATTTCTCCCTGGGAACACCGAAGGCTCTCAGAATGTAAGTACAGTAACTGAACAAATGAGGCCCTAGACACAATCCTGAATGAGATGGGGAAACAACCTCAGGGCTTAGATAGTTTCCTTTCTGGGAAGCCATCTTGCAGCTGGAGTCTGCCTCACAGAGATCCTGGAGAATAGTAAGTTTCTCTTAACTGGGATTTCACAACTCCTATCCACAGACCCCCTTCTCTGAGCCTCCCAAACTGCCCTGTGAGCTCTGATGGGTTGATATTGTATGTACACTGTGGCTGTGCTGTCCCTGGCTGCCGATGAAGGAAAAAAAGGTTACAGAAGCATTGGTAGCAATGTGCATTAGAAGGTCACATAGCTGGAAAGATACACAGCTGGAAGGCAGCAAAAGTGGGGTTTGGATCTCACTGACCAGTCTGTTTCTTCTACATTCATGACCCTCCTATGTCAGAAGCTGTGTCCCACCTTATGCTAAATTCCCCCTCCATGTAGTCTTCAAGGGAGGTCATGAAAACCCTGCCCATTTGCCATGGAACCATTATTTTGGTCTAAATGTAGAAGACAAGGAGTTCAATCTACTTTCCATTCATCCAAGAAGTTCCAAAATGCTGAGCGTTGTGCTAAGGTATAATATATGAACTTAATATGTAGTCTGGAAATTGGTTCTAGCAATAGTCTGTCTCATTAATTAGATGGTAAGACTGCATTGAGAAGAAAGATTGCCAATCATTTAGATTGGTTTTGGCTACAAATACAGAACAATGCAGTTCCTAGTCAGCCAGATAAGGAAAATGGATAATATCACTTAATAAGAAGTTACCACAATGACTCCTGAATTGTTCAATTTGTTAGCTCAAAGTTGGCATCAGAAACCAAGGCTCCTTTCATCTTTCTGCTCTGCCACCCCTAGAATGCCAGGCTGGCTTCCTTAGTGTGTTTTCTTGCGATGTAATGATGGTGAGATGGTGGAGGTAGGGAGAGCCCCCCCCCCACCTCTATGAGGAGAAGGCATTCATAACCTTTTCTTCAGTGGGCATCTACCATGTTTGACTCTCCAGACTGCATCCTTTTGCAAGTTTAGAGTGAGCCCCTGGGAAGAGAAATGGGGTCTCTGAGGTTGTTGGAAACAAATTAGAGTTTGCCCTGAGCTTGGTCAATCCCTTTTCCAAGGGGTCAGGGGAGGTCACGATGAGAACTCTTCAAGCAGAGGAGGAGTGGCTGTGGGTGGTGAGCTTGTGTGAGGACCAAAATTGCCCTTCACTGTGACAGTCGTCAGTGCCCCTTTTGGGGTAGATTTAATGGGTTTGGTGCTGAAAAGTATACTAAGGTGTTATGGGCTAGTGCATGAGGGAGACAAGCTATGTAGGAAGACTTCTAGTGAACTCACTACATTAGACTGAAGAGTGGAGTGCGGGGAGGACCTGACAAAGGAAATAGAGATGGAATTTGAGTGTCTATGGGATCTGCTTGCTTACATCCACCCTTAGAGGGAAAGCAGAGGTATTTGGGTGGCAACTTTCATGAAACCGGCAGTGAAGCCATTCCCTGGAGATCCCCCAAAGAAGGGCACGACTGATCCCTGTGGGACAATGCTATACAGGTGACCCTCAGGGCCTCTCTTCCCTCCAGCCGTTTCTGGTGTTAAGTCTCTTCAGAGGATGCTGGCAGCAGACACAGCTCTGCCTCCATCAGCAGTCGAGTGAGCAACTGTGCTTGCTTGTTATTTGAAGTTTCCCCTTTCACTAAAGAGCCAGCAGAATCTAGCAAAGAGATACAATCAGTGGGACGCCAGAGACCTGGATTAGATTCCGGCCTCCACTGGGGAGTGGCTTTGTAGCTGAGGTAAGTCACTTAACCTCAACACATCTCTTTCTGGTGTGCAGGACTCAACTTGTCACTGAAAGCTTTCTGTTCTCGCTGACATTTTAGATCCAGGATTGCCTTCATGCAGGCTGGGCAGGCTATAATGTTACCCATTGGGATGCCTCGCCATGGCTCAGTAATCAATGACAAGGGATAGTTTCGATCAACCTCTCACACTCAAAGCCCATCAGAGCCCCAGGCTACTATTAATAGATAACAAAGCTGTCATTGTTTGAGAACCTACTGTGTGCTGGACACTTGTGCAACCAGGGCTTCATGCCAGGTCTCGGTCTTGCCTTCAGGTCAGCTGAGTTCACCTGTATTCCCCTACAGTGTGATTTTTCTTTCTTAAACAATTAAGTTATATTTAAGTGACAAGCCACCGAGCTCACAAGAGTGGGGATCAGGAATATGAATTCTTGCTTTAAAAAAATCTTTTCTGAATACACATTGACTTTCAATATTATTCTTCACACAAGAGCATCTGGGTTGGTGGTCCAAGCGTGAGATGTCTTCAGAGACCCAGGCCACCTAAGCAAAAGAAGACATCTGCCCTCACACTAGATGTTCAGCTCCTGAGTAGAGACTTGAGTGGTCGTCTGACCCTGAGGTGAGAACTATCTGTTGTTTGTGAGCATGTGGATCCCTGGGGCCACCTTGCAGGCAGACAGACTCGGTAGGTTTAAGATGCGGTTAGCATCTGCATGCCAGCCAGTTCCTGAGTGGTGTTAAGCAGCAAATGTGTGAGCTGCACTCTGGAGAGTGCCAGGCTGTGGCGTGGAATGCCTGCCCGTAGGGCAGCAGGGAGACCTTTGACGGAATTTGGAAACAGAGTCGGATGTGTACACTCCAAGAAGCTGCCTTTTGGAAGCTCTATCTGTGAGCTGAAGTGTGTGGAAGGAGAAGACTGTGACATGGTGACCGTGAATGTCCCCAGTTCCACCCCGACTGTCTGCAGGCAAGACTTTCAAGGCATGCATTATAGGGCCCTCCACACAGCAGCTTGTCACGGTAGCCAACCTTGACAGAAGGGAGACATTACTAGAAGCCCCAACCTCTGGCAAACATTTTTCCCCCTAAGGCTCAGGGCAGTGGTTTCCCACTGCAGTGACGCCATTATCTACCATGACTCACCTCTCTCCTGTCCTCACCCAACATTGCTTACCTCTGAGACTGTTTTGTAATCCTGCCTATGAAATATGGAAAACCTGTTCTTCCTGGAGTTATGAGATTGCCATGAGGGCTAACTAACTAGTCTCCCCTCTACTTCCCCACTGATCTCCCACCTTTGATCCTTACAAGTGACTGTTTAGCTCTCCCTTGTAGAGGGTTCTATGTGCCTGGCAACTGCCACACAGAATAGGCACGCCTCCTGAAAGACTGAGTGAACATGGCCTGTCACTAGAGACAGATTCATGGTCTCAGTGGAGCTCAGCAGACTCCAAGTTAGACCTTTATGGGATGAAGCAAGTTTTGTGAAGACTGGTCTGGGTCAAAAGAAAGCAGAGTTGGAAGGGGCCAAAGAGGAGGAGAGTGACATTATTAAAGGTCAACCAGGTTGAGTGATGAGCTGGGAATGAGAGAGAGCAGGCTGCAACTGGGGGCAGGTAGCCATGGATCCTTTGAGACCCAGAAGATTGACTGTACCCCACAGAGAGAGTCCATTTTTCTGAAGGCCTTTTTTCCAGACCCAGTCCAGTCTTAGGAGCTGACCGTTACAAATGTGTGAAGGAGGCACAGGCTGCTCAAGCACCAGCCCCCCCGCCCCGAACGTGCAGAACTTCTCCCGTCCCTTCAGGCTGACAGCAGGCCCAGCACCCACACAGAGTAGAGATGCTTCTTTGAGCCCCAGAAAAAGCTAGAATGTTGCTAGCAAGTGCCTCTTCATAGCAGGGAGTAAAATAGATCCCACACGGTAATGCTGGAAGCTAGTGAAGCCTGATAGCTGATTTCAGACTTGGACTGAGTGAGGCACAGGCAGGCTGTGGGCGGAGCTCTAAATATACACCTTAATCTCATCATTAGGATGGGGAAGATGTTTCATTAGCGTTAGGTGCTATGTAAATACGAAGCACTTTCTGAATAAATATTTGCCTTTTTTTCTCCCCTTCCAAAATTAGGATATGCTCTACAGAAAACAGTGCAATTCTTAGACACAGGAGAGTTGTATTTTCAGAGTGTTATTTTAAAGTGGCAATGTAAATCACAGCTGAATTCTGGGATCCCGGCTGAAAATAAGCCACTGGCTTCTGCGTGCACAGGAAAGCCACGCGTGGTTGAGACTGTCTGTGGTGCCTGTGTTCTCACTACTGAGAGGCTGTCCAAACACGGTGTCCAGACGTCTCAACTCTATGGGCTTGGAAAATATTGGTGGTGGAGAACAAAGTGTACCTATGAGCACAGATTGTGGACGGACAAAACTGGAAGGAGTCAGAGATCTGGAAACTATCTGGAGGTTGCAATGTAGTGTGTGTTTGTGCGCTTGGAGGGGTGTACCTAAGGCCACGCATGAGATGAGGCAGAGGCAGCGTGGAAGCCAGGAGAAACCCCGCTTAGGAACTATTCTCTTGGGACATCTCCATTTGACTTTCATTTTTTTCTTCTTTCTTCCCTTCTTCCCTTTCCCACCATTAGTTTCTTTTTTTTCCTCCCCCTTCTCCTATTCTCTCTCTCTCTCTCTCATAGCCCAGGCTGGCCTCAAACTCACTTTGTAGCCAAGAATGAACTTGGATTTCAGAACCTCCTGCCTCTGCCTCCTGAATTATACCTGAACACTGCTGTGCCTACCTAACAGGGCACTGAGTATTGAACCCAGGTCTACCTGCATGCTAAGCACGTGCTGGACCTGAATGAACTACCTCTCCAGCCCCATTGGTTTTCATTAAATATTATTTATTATAAAATAATGTAATATGATGGGAACCTCTTTTTAAAAAAAACCTTCTAATTTCTAGTATTAAGAGCTTTACTTAGTAATTCTACACTCCCTCAGAAATAATTTAAAATTTGTTATTATAACCATACTGGGCATAAAATTCTGTGTTCAGGTCACTTTCTTACATGGCTGTATGGTTTTCATAACCACTGGTGTTTTGTTTTGTTTTGTTTTGTTTTTCTTATTTGATTGACTGATTAATTGATTAAGACAGGGTCTCTCTCTGTAGCCCAAGCTGACCTGGAGCTCACTCTGTTTCCCAGGCTGGCCATGAACTCTCAGCAATCCCCCTGTCTCAGTTTTCTGGGTGTTGAGCTAATAGTTGTGAACCCCTCCCCCGGCTCCTAATCACTTCTGTGACAGCTTGCCAGAGCCCTCATTACTGCTAAGTCACCTTCAACCGTTTGCCCTTTTCTCACTGGACAGCTCCCTTGTCCTTCTCACAGACTGACTCTGCCCTGCACCCAAAGGGAAGCACAGCCCTGGCTGAGATTTGCAGTCTACCCATGGGGTTTGGTGGGGAAACCTGTGACCTGGGCCATGGAATAGATAGCCCAGCGGGGAGCGTCAGTTCCACAGGGGCAGGCACACAACTGAGAAACCATGGCTTCTCCTGTCAAGGCTGCTGGTGTCCAAGCTCCACAATCCTGAAGTCTCCACATGAGGCGGGGGAGATCATTGGGAAGAGCAGTTTACTGGAGACCTAGAGTGAGAAGGAAGTGCTTGCCCGCTCCTGAGAGTGGTATAGGGAGCCAGCCACTCTCAGGATCACCCAGTGATGTGTCAAAGAGGGCCCTTTGTGCCCATTTGGTCCACTGCAGCACCAAATGGCTTCAAACACCCTTGCGCCCCTTGCAGCTCTCTAACTCCTCAGAGGTGCAGGAGTAAGCAAGCATTTCCATCTTGCCCTTAGTCTCCAGCAAAGGGCTCTCTGCCCGTTGATCTCCCTGTCAGAGGATCAGAAATCGAAGTTGATTCTTGGCTTAAAAATGAGTTCAAGGCCAGCCTGGGCCTTTGTGAAGGAAATAGGGAAAGAAAGGAAGTGTCAGACGTCAGAACACAGGATTGGGGTGGGGGCTGAGGTACAGGTACAAAGAATTGGGGCTAAAGGTCAGGCCCCACCACGGGCTTGTCTGAACTTGCTGGCGTGGGAATTTCTTGAAAGGGTACAAGCCCCAGGAGGGGAAGTGAGGCTGATACACTTCATTTCTCCATTAAAGTTCATTAAATGCCCACATTTTGATGTGTGATCAAATCATATCTGAAAGACTCTGGGCCAAATCTGTTCCCAATGAACTGCTGTACAGATAATGGAAATCATTCCAATAAAAAGTCTTATTCATGCTAAGACCTTAATCAAGAGATAACCCCATTTGACACCGGATCCCAGAGGATGTGTAATTCTGCCCTGGCAGGGATAGATTTATTCCATCTGACTGACTAATGCATGAAGATGTGGGGGTCAGGCCAAAGTGAAAGTCTGTCTTCTGGAGTTCTCTGCCACCCTTTGGTTTTTAGTGGGAGTGGCTTTCTCAGTGTGCTTTTAACGTTCTTCTTCATAATACCTCCCACAAAGCATGGACTGCTTTCCATCAAAACTGTCATTTTTGAGTTGGATAACCCAGAGAGCCAGGGGCTGCCTCTCTGAACCCCCTCAGTGAGCAGAATCCTGCTGGAGTGTGAAGGTCACTTTTTTTTTTTTTTTGCCTTTATTAAGTGTGTTAGCTACTTTTCTCGCCACTGTGACATGGTACCTGACACAAATAATCTGAAGGGGACACATTTTAAGCTTACAGCTTCAGAGGGTCTCAGTCCCTCGTGAAGAGAAAGGCATGGCAGCTGAGGGCATATCTGTTCCTGATGGTGGGCTTGTTCACGCTTTGAAGATCACGAAGCGAGGCTGTGACTCTCCAGGGTTCATTCTGAGTGACCCAGCCCTGTCAGCCAGGTCCCACAACATCCCGAGCAGGCCACCAGCTGAGGACCTGTTCTGACTCAAACACATCACGCAGAGCTTTGCATCCGAGAGCCTTGTCTCAGAGGGCTACGGGCTGCCACGTTTCGTCACAGCCATCTGCCCTTGACGTGCCTGGCACGTGTGTGGTTTATCGTTGCCTATGTTATCCCATGGTTCTCAGCCTCCTTCTGTGTGAAACAAGAGTGCCTATCGCATCCGCTCTCCTTACCAAACTGATCGGTGGCCAAACAGTGAGACAGTGCCTGGTGAATCCTGTGTGGGGTAAGAAGTTTCGTCAGACCCAGTAGTCTCAGGCTGATGTTCTTCTAACCAGAGAACATGGCTTTCTAGCCAGATCAGGACTCTTCTTACACACAGGGACTTTCAGTCTTTCCCTAGTTTACTTCCCCCACAGAAGACACTGCTTATGAGACCAACTGGGCAGAAGCTGGTTAAGCAGATGGTTCGGAAGACTAACTGGGGGAGGGGCGTTACCACAACAAGGAGCCGGGGATGGCCTCAAGGCAGCGACAGGAGAAGATGACATCTGTGAAGTTTTGAGGATTCTGTTCTGCCATTCAGAGAATGAGAGGGATGGAGTAATTGAATTGCCAAAATGACCTCAACAATTATATCTGATCCCTCTTGATATGTGATGATACTTCATTTTCCTCTTAAAAATCTAGGCTTTCTTACAAAGAGTTGGGTCCCAGCCTGGCACATGCTGTAACTCAGGACAAGCAGGGAGAGAAGATACTTCTTCCTGGCAGTTTTCACGGAGGCTGCTTGGTCAAGAGACACAATTGACTAAAGAATCTCAGGATATCTAACCAAGCAAATAATAATAATAATAATAATAATAATAATAATAATAATAATACCCCATAAAGTTAGTCTTCAGCTTAAGGGGGCTTGGGGATGTGGGGATGTGGCTCAGTGGTTGAAGCACTCACCATGCTGGCATGAGGATTGGTAGTTCGGATCCCCAGAACCCACATAAAATGATGGGTGGGTGCAGTGGCCTCTCTGTAGTTCCAGCCTCAGAAAAAGGAGATGCACTCCCCGGAGCAAACTGGCTAGTGAGAATAGCCCTAGCTGCGAGCTCTGGGTCTGGCCTCAAGAAACCCTGTTTTGATGAGTAAGGTAGAAGAATAAGGATTATTCCCAAATATCAACCTTGGGCTTCAGTCACATGCACAGGAGCAGAAATGCATGCTCAGACATGCCCCCCCCC
>NW_026591086.1:1988918-2268397 GCF_907164565.1 Psammomys obesus
CACACACACACACACACACACATACACACACACACACCAAATTTAAATGTGATAAAAAAATCTCAGTCAATAAAAGCAGAAGTGTCTTTCTAGAATGAAATCCTACACCAGATCCCCACACAAAACAAATACCAGCAACAGGTTTCGTATAAAGGCGCCTCTGAGTTAAAACCTAGAATGTTCACTGTGAAGTTGCTTAAGTGAAAAAAAAAAAAAAAAAAAGGAGGGGGCCACCTAACTGTATGCATTGGGAATCACAGGTGCTCGTGAAGAGTTTGCTTGTTTGCCCATCTTGGCACTTGATCGAGTCCTTTCGCAAGGACAGAACTTAGTATTTGGAAGGCGCTGACCAACTCAGGTGCGTAGTTGGCAGTGAGAATTCTCTGATAGCTCAAGTTGTGGTCGGTGAGCTCTTTCCTCTTGGGTGAGGACAGAGCTGGATGCTGGGAAGAAAGCTCACGTTCATTGCCGTGTGGGTGAGGTCAGGATGAATAGCACATCTTGCCGGATGGCAGAGTCTAGGACAGAAGTGAGTAAGTCCATGCCTGCTGGTCCTGAGCAGAGCCTGACAGGCATACGACACTTTGATCTTTGACATCACAAATGATGCTTCACAGCCCCCACCATCACAGGTGGCCCTTGACGTCCACTATGGTGTCAAAATTATATACTTAGCTTTGAGGGTGAAATTGTGCTTTTGGAAACTTAGCTATATCAACCCAGTGGATTTTTGTCTCAAACTTCTGTTGGCCCCCCTTGGGAAGGCTCTCTTCCCCATAAATCCTGAGAGAAATATTCCCCTGCTTTAGGGTCTATCAGCTTTAGTGTGGTAAAATCTGAAAAGTCATTGTGATGTCTCCCAAAGGGTTTGTAGAAAGGCAGGTGCCTGGGTGCCAGCTGCAGAGATCTGGGCTTCTTAGGTCTGAGGGTAGAAGAGACCTCAGAGGTTTGTTTCTGATAAGCTTCCGGAAGGTCCAGTGGCAAGACGCAAGTTCAGCTGTTGGGAGACTTCTCCACCAGAGCCCTCTCGGAGTCTTCCTTATTTTAAACACATACAACTGTGGGTTTCCTCTGCTCCGCCATCTTCTCTCCTAAGGTATGACAGAGTGGGCTCCAGAAAGGTAGCCAGGGTGCTCTCAGCTTGGAGATGCTCTTCTCTCTCTATTGGGCAAGAAGGATTGTCTCAGGTCTGGTTTCTCACACGCATCTAGTCAGACGTTGTCTGCCTGAGACCTGCTACCGTCCTCATGAAGCTGTGGCATGTTAGTGAAACCGTTTATACCTCCACCCTCAGTTTCCCATCTGCATTCTCACATGTAATTCCCACCATACCCACAAAGATGATGTATTTGAAAATGGGGCACAAATGATTTACCAGCTGCCTGGAATGGGTAAGGAGAGGCCACCATCTGTGCCCTATCAGGGTTGGCTCCAACCCCAGGTGAGGCCCATGACAGTGAGTGTCTGTGAAACCATTTAAGATAATTCTGGGAAGAGCAGGACATTTTCAGAAGGAGCTTCGAGGAGTCACAGGTTCTGGAAGGTTTGCTACAGGATAGAACTGGTACTTTGGTCTATGCCCCGCCCCACCTCACACCCCACCCCACCCCACCCCACCCTTCCCAGCAACCTTCTCTCTGTTTCCGGGGGTTCGCAGAGCCGCTGCTCACTCCACTTACATCCTTGTCCCTTTGGGCCCTGTCCTTCTCGAAACCACCCTTTGCATTCTGCTCTCGGGCTCTGCATGGCTGCCGAGGGTGCCAAGCTGATGCACCGCAGGAGGGGAGCTCCACGACGCTGCTGATGTTGGCGGTGATGCCGATGGTGCGAGCTGGAAATGGGCTGCTACGTCATCGTCGTCATCGTTATCATCATCATCAGCACAGCCATCACATCGCTGGTGCCCGTGCTGGGCTGGCTGTTTGTCATAACTTGTCTCTTGAACTGACGGCAGCCTCTTGAGGTAAGTATCATCATGTCACCATTTTACAAATGAGAAAACCAAGGCTCAGAGGGGATCACTCGCTCACGTGTATTAGCTTTCCCTTACTATCAAAAAATACCAAGGCGAGTTACTGCTGAAGGAAACGCGGTATATTCAGCCCATCATTTTGGCGGCTAATAGCCCAGACAGCATGGCTCAGGTTCTGGTGAGCTCACATGACTGCTGGCAGGAGTAGGTGTGATCACATTGCCAAACAGGAACTAAGGAGGTTGAGGGAGGGTCTGGCCTCACAGTCCCCTTGTGGGATGTAACTGAGGTTCACAGAAAAACATCTTCCTTTCTCTCAGGACTGCACTCTCAGTTGACCTGAGGGCTCGTTAAGCCTCTTCCCTGAAAGGCTCCACGGCTTCCCCTCAAAGTGCCATCCTAGGTAATTAGAGTCCAACACAGAACCCTCAGGGGTGGGAGAACATGACAGGATGGCCCAAAGGTACCCCAATACTATGTCTGCATGTGGAACACAGAGCTTTTGGGGTTCCAAAGTGTCACTGCCTTCACCCACCATGGTGATGCCTGTCAATTTATGGGTTCGCTGATGCTAAGGAGTAGATGAAGCTGGCAGGATATAGACAGAGATACTGTGCTTTCTGGGTTGGGAGGAAGCCCAGCGAAGCCTGGCCTCGGTGGCTTATCATACTCCCCACTTCTGCCCGTTCCTTGTGTGTGATGAGAGGCAGGGGAAGCTGAAGGGAGTTTGCAACCATCCCACTGGGGACTTGGTGGTCATGTGCACTGGTACTTTCAGGGCTTAATCTTGAGGACAAAGTTGTCGCTATTTCCATCTGGTTATAGGCTGCTGTCTAGCTGCACTTAGTAAGCTCCACATCATTCCCTTTCTAGAAAGGCCCTCCCCCCAAACGCTGATGCCTAGAAGGGAAACACAAGCCCCCTCACTCATCATCAGGAAACTGCCCACTGGCTCCTCACTTGAGCCTCACAGGGTGCATTTCACTGGAGGCTCTGAACAAATGCAGCATCTTCCGGTTTCCCGGAAATGCCCAGAGCTTCCTGCCTTGCTCCCTCCTTTCCCTCTTGTCTCTCTCCTCTTACTGTTGCGGGCAAGCCAAGCTAATTCATTGACATTCTAGCTTAGGTCTGGCTTCCTTGGGCTGTCTTCTTGGGTCTTTGAGTTCTTCCTTGACTTTAGGGTTCCCAACCACGCAGCATTTCTCACGGAGCACCCCCCAAGCTCCTCCTCCCATCCCCTCAGCTAGCATTGACCACTTCCCATGCGTTCAGCCACCCCACCCGAGAGGTGTGTTCTCTCTGTGAGCACAAGCAGCCCCTGTGTCTCGTTTTATTTTGGTCCTCGACTGTGCTCTGAATCCTGCTGGCACTTGCCTTGTATCTGCGAATGAAAGACACACAGTGCTGGAGTGATCAAGCGCCGTCCTTGGAGTTGAAGACTCTGGTTCTAGTCTTGGCTCTGCCAGCCCCTGCTGGCCAGCTCGCTCCTCTGAAGGCCTTAGATTCTTCATTTGCAAAACAAGGCGCTGAACACTGGAGAAGCTCTGTCTCTGGCGCTCATCAGAATCATCAGGGTTCTTGTTAAAATGTGTGACCCTGGGCCCCCTTTGGAGTCGTCATTAGAAAAATCCAAGGTGGGCCTGAATGTATGCCTAATTCGCATGGTTGAGCGATGTAGGAAATTGCCAGACTATCCTTTGAGCAGCTTGTGCCCGAAAGATTTTGAGAGGCAGGTGGAGCTGAGAGGAGAAGAAAGGGGTGATTCCTAGAGTGAATGAGGGAGGAGTCATCCTCACCATCACCAACACAACCACCCTTCTCATCATCAAACCCATCAGTACTATTATAGTCACCACCATCAGCACCAACACCACCACTTTGTCTTCATGACCACGGCCACCATAATTACCATCATTTCATCGCCACCCTTCTCCAGTCCATCTTAATCATTAGAGAAATCAACAGGATTATAGTTATCACCATATCACCATCATGATCATTACCACCATGACTGTTCTTCCTCGTTATCATTCATCATCTGTATCATTGTTGTCTCCATCATCTTCACCATGTCTATCCTCTTCTTCATCACCTAATGATTAACATCCATATCAATACTATCCTCCTGACTTCATCACCAGTCAATTAGGCATCACCAGAATTACCATCATCATTGTAACCACTATTGCCATCATCTCCTTGATCGCCCTTGCCATCTTTCACATCAGCAAGGTCACCACTGCTCAGGGCTCACCACAGATCACTTTATGGCCATTGCCTCCTTCTGTCTTTTCAGGGGGGCTTACTGAGTTAACCTCTAAGGGAGGCTGGGTGTGGCATGCCTCACTCCTGTACTCCTAGAACTTGGAAAGACAGGGCAGGAGGAGTGCTGTGAGTTTGAGGGCAGTTTAGGCTACCCAGTAAGTTCCAAGCCAGTCTGGAGTAGAGTCTGACTCAAAAAAAAAAAAAAAAAAAAAAAAAAGTCCTCAAGGATTTTTTTAGCCCTAGAGGCTTGGGCTCCAATCTGCAGTACCTCCCACTGCTGAACCATCTGCTGCAGGAGTGACCTGTGTCTTTGGGAGGGGACACACAGGGCACTAGAGTTCCATCTTCACATTCAGTGTCTCTATACCAGGCTGCCAGCTTCCTGCCAGACCCTGCTTTGAATTCGATCCAGGCCACATTTCTTTCCTATGTTCATAAAACAAAGATTTTATTTTTTCCTTCTCTCCAAACCTCTTTCTGCCCACTCGAAAACTCCTGTGAAAATAGCATTCATAGCCGAGCCTCGGGCCAATCTGCGTCCTTGTGCCCAGTGCATGTGCTTTGTCTTTCACACCACAAGCAGCTTCGCTCGGGGGCGGGGGTGGGTGGTTGCGGGGAAGAGTATGTTTTCTCTCTGCAAAACTGCCATTTTTAGGCAACACATAAAGAAGGCAAGAGAGACGACTTCACTTTTCCTTCCCCTGGAAAACCCCACCAAGATGTTGTTTTCCTTTGCTTTCTCTGGAGGGGAGATATTTTTTGACAGCTTTCATCACTAATCTGGCTCTCAGCCCCACAACTAGTGCCAACTTGTAAAGGGAGCAGAAGAAAGCTTAGATGAGCAAAGACAAGATTCTCCCAGAGGGGCAAGGCACCCCAGAACTTGGCACTCCTAGGTGCCTAGCCTCCTATCCTGCAGGGACCACCCTCCTCACTGAGGGGTCTGAATGGGGACACATGGGCTTTGTAAGACCCTGGCAGTGTAGGGACTGGGAATTCACTGAGATCCCTAGATCTCCCTCTTCAACACACGTTCTTGGGGACTTAATGGAAGTAGAATAGAGATGGGTAATGTGTTTGAGAGCTGCAAATCCCCAAACAGATATTGATTCTGCCTCAGCACTGTCCAGCCCAACAATGGGAGGAAGAGCTAAGTGGAAGCAACATCATGATGGGTAAGATATTAGTGGGAAGATGTGGGTAAAACCTGGTTCCCAGACAAGGTTCATTTAGCCAGAGACGCTTGAGGCAGGCAGAGCTAGAGGTAAATGCTTGAGTTGACTAATAAGTCTCCTTTTATAGGACACAGGCCTGACCTAAGGCTACTGAAGTCCACTCATCCCCGCTAAGACCACTGTCCACACTCATCTCCTTTCCCCACACTGGCCCAGTATGCCCCCTTTTGTTGCCGGGAAGAGAGAACCCTTTAGATACTGACAGCGGCTTCTGATGTGCCTGGCTTTTGCTTTCCCAGGCTCATTTCTGAGATCCTCACAGTTTTGCTGTTCCATTAACATGGCCCCAGCTCCTATACTGCTGCCTGGCACTGTGGAACCAGTGGTCCAGAGCCAGGATAGCATCACTGCTTTGCCACTGCACACTCTCATCCTTCCTGCTTCAGACGTTCCTACTTTAGCCACCTCCTAGGTGTCCAGAAACCCACTGACCTGGCCCAACAAAGGGTTGTCTAAGGAGATGCCCAACAAGCATGCAATTGGACCATTGGGCCACATGGGTCAGGTGGTAGATCTTCAAAGATCCCAGGCACTTCCTTCTTTTTTTTTTTTTTTTTTATCTCTCTTGGTAGTTTTGATTTCAGTACCAGCTTCTAGTTGGTTTGCTTTGGGCTAGCTTTTTTTTTTTTTTTTTTATGACGAAGGGTAGGATTCAAAGAGTGGCCTGTGATTGGCTTGGCTTGGGTCAGAAGCACTCAACAGCAGTCAGTCAGTCAGTGGACAGGCAGGGTCATCTCATTGGAGGCCATCAGGACACATCCCTTCAGAATCAGAAGAGCAGTCAGGGAAAGAGGCCATTATGAGCTGAACACAAGCCCTCACGTGTCCCCACGCCCTTCATGCCACCATGCCTTTAATTCATGGTCCTACTTCTCTGAGCTCCAGGTCCCACATCTTTAAAACAGCAACAAGCTCACTTTGGCCTTTTAGCCAAGGTCAGCATGAAATGACAGCTAGACTGCCTGCTTCACTGAGATTATTGTAATCGTGAAAAATAAAAACAAAACCAAAAACGTGTGTGGTAAGTGACAGTGACCTGAATGCCCTGTGGTGGGCCTAAGGGCTTTTACTTGGCTGTTCCCCATTTGAGGGCTTTCAAGCGAAAGCATGAGGCGGAGAGGTCTCACTTCTCATTAGTCACCCTCTAGATTAGGACACTGGTGAGCAAGGTTGAGACAGAACCCGATCCCGTCATACGGCCATGGTCCCTCACTGTCCTCCTGATGTTATCTAATACGGGGGTTCAGAAGGCACGTCTTGCAGGGGTTCCGGGTTATTGTGTCCCTGAAAAATCTGTGTCGAAGACACAAAGCTGCACCAGAAGCAGGGACAATTTATTAGGGAAAGGTATACTTCAAAGGGAGGAAGCCAGTCAGAGCAGGCAAGGACATGGAGAAGGTTGCCTGTGTCTGTGGAGCTGCTACACAGAGGTGGGCCTGTTTGTGTCGGACACTGTGAGCTTTCCAGCTCATTTGTATAACATGGTTTTTCATGCATAGTCTGTTACATGTAGTCCTACACATGATATCATGTGTCAGGTATTTCATCTTAGATCTCCACTTGTGGGTGAGTCTTTTAGTACTATAATGACCTACTCCCAGCTTGCTCTAGAGTGTTTCTCAACCTGTGGGTCACAACCCTCTTGTGGTTAAATGACCTTTTCACAGGGGTCATATATCAGGTAGTTATACTTTGCAGCAGTAGTAAAATTACAGTTATGAAGTAGCAACACAATAATTTTATAGTTGGGGTCACCACAGTGTAAGGGGAACTGTATTAAAGGGTCACAGCAGAGCCACTGGCCTACAGTATCTGCAACTATACCAGTTAGTGGCCAAAGACCTGGTGGGCTTTCAATGTACCCCCATTTCTGCCATCTTGGATTTTTTTTAATTATTAATTTTGTAAAGCTTTCAAACCACCTTCTTGACCTCTCTCTCTCTCTGCTCTCTTCTACCTTATCCCCACCTCCTCAGGAATGTCCATTTACTTGGCGGAGTTGCATTCTCCTGGAGAACGCTAGGGCTACTGTATGCTATCAAGGTGAAGAGAGTGTGTACTGAGGACGGTGGGCTGCCTTCTCTGGCAGGAAATGCTGTTGTTTATAGGAGACACCAGCTGCCAGGCTAGTGGCTCCAGACAGGAGCAGTGGAGGCCCTGGGCCGTCTGGAAGGATCGACAGGCTGACCTCCGACTGTTCCGGGGAGCCTGTTGTCTATTGGAAAGAGAAAGCAGTGTTAGTGTTCTTTAGGTCGGGGGACAGAAGGTTGGGCTACTTAGAGGTAAAAGTGAGTTTGGGTAACCAATACAGAAAGCGAGAGGGGGGTCTGTGCAGTGTGAGACGGGCAGGCAGAGGTTGGAGCCCAGTGTCCTGCGGACTGGACCTAAAATGAAGAGTAGACGCCCATCATGTGCACTGTGGAGTGGTGCACACGGCCTGCTGGTTTGTTTCGGGGCTTGGATCGGGAAAGGGAGCCTGGTGGCATGGGGATCACACAGACTACCACAGTTCTGTTGTGAGTTGCTGACAGCAGCAGAGGAAGGACTAACCATAAGAAAGTTTGAAGGGAACATTGAGAATGAAAATTTGAGTATGAGAGAGTTGGGGTCCCAGGTTCCTGGCGGGAGGAGGCCAAGGATCTGGAGAAGCACACGCATTCAGTTAACTAGTGAACTTGGAGGAAACCAGACCCCAACCCCTAAAGGGATAAGTACCAAGACAACATCAGAGATGCAGAAGATAAGGGTCTTTGCATAAGGCCAGAGGTTTGCTATGGGGGTTTCAAGGTCCTCAATCCAAATGGAAAAGTGGGACTAAGTAGGTGACCAGACCAGGAAGGAAGGTTGAAGAGAGGATGGTGGAGGATTGGGTGGGATTCTTAGAGATAGCATATTTGAGAGGAAAGAACAGGTTCAGCCCCTAGGACTGGTCTGGGCCAACATCACTGGGGTCTTCTAGTTTCAGGACAGGGATTCTAGCAGGGCGAGGGGTGGGGAGGGCTTGCTTTGTTCCTCATGCAGCTCACAGCTGAAGAAAGTGAGAAGAATAGTACCCAGAGGCAGCTCAGGGGTCACCCATCATGGGGCCTAGTACTCTCTGCTAATCACAAGGAATGTGACCTTGGAGCAGCCACTCCATGCCAAACTCTGTTTCCACATGTCCATTGGGATGATGGTGTAGGGTAGGGAAACAATCCATGGAAGCCCTTTGCCCAGCTCCTGTCATGTTTCTTAGGAGATGTGGTTGGCTGTAACTGTTTCCACGGAGACAGGTACACATCCTGAGTGCTAAATGCTATGGGCAGGACTCCTGCAATGGCTGGCTGCCTCGTTGCAGAAATGCAGCATTCATAAGCAACAGAAGCATGGCAATGAGCTTGTGCAGGATAGTGTGTCCCCATTTATTGCTGGGGAAAGCTTTGAAGACTTTGTAAGCTTGTTACAAAGCGCATGGCCAGTGGCTACCATGCTGGGTCTACACACACACACACACACACACACACACACACACACACACACACACACACATGTTCTTTCCCCACTCTCCAAGAAGGATAACAGCACCTCAGAGCTTCACCTGTCACTCATCCGGGTCACCCACTGCCTGGCATATATGACTACCATTAGACCAAGGACTTTATTCCACACGCCATGATATGTATTCAGAACTTCAAACTCAGGAATTCGCAAACTTGTGATCCCAGGCCCATGAGTGATTTTTGTTCACCTTGCTTCCCATACTCACCAAGCCTGGCATACATTAGATTGAATGTGAAAATGCTCCCCTCAAAGCCTCTTGGAAGGAAGGATTCTCCCTAGTCACTTTTCTGCCTTGCCACCTCTCTCCACAATCTAAGCTAGCCCTCGGCTGCCCTTGCTGGGCTTTCAGTCATATTTTCTGAAGAAACCCTACCAACTAAAGGCACCAGCTCCTACTGGAAAGGAGACGTCGGTCAGGACAGGCTCTGAAGTCAGAGCATGTAAAAACGTGTTGAAAGGCAGAAAGGACATCAAAGGTAACCACAGAATTGAAGTTTTGATTCACCCAGGCACGAGCTTGGTAAAGGTGAGTACAGGGTGCTGGCAGATGGAAGCGTTTGGGAGAAGCGGCTGGAGCGACATGTCTGGAAATCTGTTCCAGGCATTGGAACTTCTGTGAAATTAATTCTGCCTAAAACCTGTGTGAGGAATTCCAACCACTAATAGAAGGGGGCTGCTGTTCCCCTGATCCCTTCAGGGCCTCCATGCCAGGAAAGAGCTGCCAACCACTCCTTGTGGGCTCTGGTTCCTGGAGGCTGTGGGGAGGAAATCTCAGAAGTGTGTCTATGGAGACAGGTTAGAAATCAGAAGCCAAATGGGAGCCCACTTGCGGTTGGTCTGAGGAGTGTGGAGTGTCTAGGAGCATAACTTAACAGTGGCTTTGCAGACAGCAGGGGCTGAGCAGACATCTTGTGTCTACATTCAGAGTGGGTGGGAGTCTTTGAGAACCGAGCTTGCCTTGGCAGACACACACACACACACACACACACACACACACACACACACACCCCTGGAAGGACAGGCAGAGCTGCAGGTGGCTCAGCAGTGGAGAACTGTGATCAGCATGGGGGCAGAAGATGCCTTTGTGGATGCAAACTCCAAGCAGACATCCGTGGAAGAGGCAGGGAAACCTTGATGCTCCAGCTACCTTCATCCCAAACTGACCTAAGTGGCTTCCAAAATGGAAAACATGGCCTTGGGTATAAAGTAATCCTTAACCTAGGCCTGCCTTCAGCTGCTTCATCTAGGACCTGCCTCTGCCCCATGCAGGGGGATTTACTGAGTCCCAGACCACCAGGGTCAGATGACTTAAGACTCTGTGAGGTATCTAGTCTGTCTAAAGGCAGGATGGGATCGGGGAGCTTTGTGTTCCCAGTGCACATGCAGCAAGCTGTTCCTCTGGGCAGGAGCAGGAGGCAGGGCACTGGGGCCGTACCGCCTTGGAATGGAGAATTGGGAACTGCACAGAGGCTCAGTCATCCTTCCACCCCCACACTTCTCACTGCCACCCCAGTAATTGAGAGAGTTCCTGTCTCCCATTTTTTTGTTCAGCACATCAGAGGCAGCAGCAGCCGGGCTTTCGGTCAGGAGTCTGAGCAAATTGGAGCTGAAATTGTCTCAGTGGGTAAGGGAATGCTCACTGTCAGCTCAGCATCAGTGGATGAGTAGGGAGGAAGGCACATTTCCCTGCCTATTGATGCTGGCCCCTCCACACCCACCCCAGGAGCCCAGACCTGCTCTTTGCATTAGAGCCCTAGCTCTGCCCCTGGACCAGGGCTGCTACACGGGCCCAGGGAGAACTGGATACCAATTTATTAACTGCTGGAGACAAATAGCCATGTGGAAATGGCCTAACCATTTCTGTAGGCTGCCTGGCATAACTGGGGAAACCTGTGTTCTGGAAATAGCTGCTTAAGTGCTTGCAGGATTTGGGTAAGAGGGCCCCTCTCAGCTTCGGGCTCTGCCCTGAGAAAAGGAAGACAGGCAGAGAGTGTTCAGTGGATGAAGTGCTTGCCTTTCAAGAATGAAGACATGGTTTTGGAACCCTAGAACCCATGCAAAGCTGGGCAAGTGAGGAGGCCTGCCTATAATCTCAGAGCTTGGGAAGCAGGGTGCCCAGAGCAAGCTGGCTAGGGGAACTGTTCAAGTTTAGGAGCTCTGGATTCAGCTAGAGACCATACCTAGAGACTGAGGCAGACCCTGATGTCAGCCCCTGCCTTCCCACGCACATACATACACTCATCTGCCTGTATGTGTCCCCATACACACTCAAACATGCATGGACTCTTTGCCTTGGACACATAGGGCCAGCTGAACACTCCCCATACTTTTAAAATTATTTTTTTCAACTAGCATGAAAGGCAACTAGCTCCATGGTGACCCTTTCATGCATATATCAATATACATTGTTCCTGTCCGTTCCCCTCCCTCACTGCCTCCCCACATACTCTATGCACCCCTCTTGCCCTCCTCTCTACAAATAGTACTCCTGTTTTCATGTCACATATGTTATATTTCCTTCTCTTTCTCCCTTAAGATCTCTTCCTTCTTGTTTCTAGTCCCCTCTCCTAGTTTAATTTCACACACACACACACACACACACGAAGGCACATGTGTGCGTTTGGCCAGAGACAGTTTTGCTCTTGGCAGACAGAGTGGGAGACTGTGTGCCCACATTCAAAGTTACTAGTTCCTGGTAGTGGTGGCCACACTAACCCAGCAGGCGTGGTGGTGACCCACAGCCTTTTCAGTGGCATGCTCATGCGGATACTACCGTGAGCACTTCTCCTGGATCATGTGTTATTAGCTCTTGCTGGCTTTCACATCTGAAATTTCCCTGAGTGAGATGGGTTGCAGTGTGTGTGTGTGTGTGTGTGTGTGTGTGTGTGTGTGTGTGTGTGTGGTGTGTGGTGTGTGTGCACATTTGCAGGTGTGTGTGTACATTTGTGGGGCCATGTATTACCTGGTGTCTTCTCGATTGCTCTTCATTTCATTGGCTGAGGCCAGATCTCTCATTCAAGCCCAGAACTTGCTAATTTGGCTAGTATAGCTACCCAGCCTCCCACTCTGCCTTCCAAGTTCTGGGATAACAAGTAGGCCACCACACTTAATTGGCATTCAAGTTAAAAAATTTTTTTTTTGTATGTATTGGTCATTTACCTGTACATGTCTGTGCAGCATGGCCATTCAGTGTCCATGATACCAGAAGAAGACTTTGGGCTCTCTGGAATTGGAGTTACAGATAGTTGTGGGCCATTATGTGGGCGCTGGGGACGAAACCAGGCCCTCTGCAAGAATAGCCTGTGCTCGTCACCACTGAACCATCTGTCAAGCCCATTGTCCCCACTAGGAATTTTCTGTAGGTTCTAGAAATCTGAATTGTGATACTTGTTCTTGCATGGCAAGCATTTTACCCACTAAGCCATCTCCCTAGACCCTTAGACTTCTTTAAGAGATCCTGAAGTTTGGGGTATCCTATGTGTCTTTGAGCTCATGTTTTCTGCTTGGAAGGGGCAAAGGGCTAAGAGAAGCCATTATGAATTGTGCTGGGCTCTGAAGAAAAAAAAAAAAACAACAAAGTATCAGTTTGTATTTCCGTTATGAATGGGAGACATTACTTAAGCAAGGCAGTACCTCTGCTCATGGGTTTTTGTTAAGAGCACCCTTTACTGGGTGGAGCTTAACGGAAGCCTGCGGCATCTGGAAGGATGCTCTCAGCAGCTGTCACTATGGCAGGTGCATGTTCTGCTCCCTGCATGGTCATAACCCCATCTTGCCTTGGCTGCACAGTGTCAGGGTTCCTGAGAGCCTTCCCTTGATCTGTGGCACATGCAATGCCTACTCTTGGTATAATAATTTCGTGTCTTAGGACACAGAGCCTCTGGCCTGATGCTCTTAGAGACACACCTAGTCTTCTCCCCAACAAGGCTGATATGTGAAGTGGACCAAAGTATGGGAGAATAGGGGTCAAGGTGCCTCATAGCCAGGAGCATTTGCTCTATAGAAGGTTCTGAACCCTTAGCATCCTTGCAGCAGATCGCACCACTGTCTAGGAGGACAATCACCCACCCATGGTGTATAGTGCAGGGCACCCTTAACTCAAAGTAGCCTGGAGATCTAACACTCAGCCTGTGAATCAAGGGGTGGCTGAGGCCTGGAGAACCAAGGGAGAGGAGAGGAGTAGGAGACAGCAATGCTCCTTCCTAGAAGCACTCAGAGCATTTCTCCCTGTTAAAGCCATGACTTCGATAAGGGCACAGTGCTCTCCAGGCTGCAGGAATTGTATCCATGCTCTGTTTGTTCCTTAAGCACCTGACACAGCTTTCAAGCATCTCATGTTGAGAAAACACAGATTTTCACAGGTCTGACTAGCTAGGGCTCCATTCTTATTTCCACAGTGACTAGACTGTGGATGTGGTCAAATGGCTCAAGACGATGCTCACAATGTGCCGCGCACACCAGTCTCCTGCCTCTGAAATTACTAAAACGTGGGCCAAGCTCTAGCACCACCAAGAACTGAAGCCTAACTCCTAGGGTCTTGATTTGAGAGTCCTTTATCTTGTACCTGCCTTTAAGTTCCCTGTTTCAGATATTAAGGCAGATGCAAGTCCGGCTAAGGTGCGGAAGAGGACATGACTCCATTAGGGAGAAAGACCCATTGTAGAGTATGCCTGTAGAGTATGCCTGCTGTCATTGGCTCCGGTGAGCTCAGCCTTCCGTGGACAGCACGCCCACTTGCCTGACATGACAGAAGGACATCCTCTCATCTCTCTGTTATTTTTGCTGTGGCTACTCACGTTTTACATGACCTTCCTTTTCTTCTCTGTTTGAGCCCAGCTGGAAAGGTAGTGCCACCCATCACCCCAGATCAGACTTCTCTTTTCAGGGTTCTCATGTATGTGGACGTGAAGCATCCTCAGAAGTCATGATCTGAGCCCCCATGGGGACCCAATCAATGCCCCTGCTCTTTGTGGAAGGTGGAGCCAATTAACCAAGTTAGCATCTGCCTCCAAGAGCTGAGCCTGCTGCCTTGGCCTGGTCCTGTGGAGGTCAGGGCCCTGCACCCTCTGCGAGCCACATCACTGCCTTCTCTTTCTCCAGGCATGAAGGATGGTCACTAGGGTCACTGTGGTATGGCTTGGGTTATGTATTACAGACTCTGGCAGCCCGTTCCTCAATCTTGTCTCTTTTGCCCAATGTTTAGGAGCTGCTCTTCCATCTTGGAGAGGAAAAACTACTCTTTTACCCACACTTTTGACTAGTTGCTGCTCTAAAAGGCAGAATGCAAAGATCCAATCATGATGATGGTCTTGGGTCCAGAAGGGGAAAGGTATCAGTCCCCATCATTATCTCAGGGGCCAAGGGCTCTGTGATTGAATATGGGGTGACACATTGTCCCCTCATTTACCCTCAGCAAAGGTCTCCAAGCCAACTTGCCCTTCACTCTGACTTTGGCTACTGGTACATTCAAACTACAAGAGCATCAACAAGAAGAAGGCTATGGGCTTGCCTTTCAGGGACATACACCACATGGATGCCAGGCACTTTGAAGTCTATGTGACTTAGCATAGAGTGTCCTCACATGGCTCTAAAAATGCAGCCATGGAGGATTTAAATTTCATCTGGGTTTGGGGAGTGATGAGGTAACCTGAGGACAATGTCTGAGCCTTTATGGGTAAGGATAGCTAAAGAGCAGGGACAGGCAGGGGGTCAGCTCTGGGAAAGCATAACAGTGGAGATAACACCTCTGGCAGAGTCTCAGCACAGGGGGAGGGTTTTCTTGGGAAGCAACATGGAAGTTACTAGGCAGAGTATGAGAGAGCTTTAGAAAGAAGGCCAAGGCCAATGCAAATGATTGTTGTTGTTTTTGGTAGTGGGAAGTTATTGATGGTTCAGGGTAGGAGATAATGTACCACATTCTAGGAAGACCATTTTGGCTGTTGCTGTAGTTTGGAACATCATCCAAAGGTTTGCATGTTGGAGACTTAGTCCTGATCTTGGTGTTATTTGAAGATGGTGTGATCTTTAAGAGGTGGAGGAGGGACCAGTATAGGCTCAGGACATTCAAGACCAAGTTCTCAGCACAAAGGAGATTTATGTGCACCAGAGGGACAAAGAGCAGGGAATAGGAGACAAAGACAGGAGACAGAGGATGAGGGAGAAAGGGAAGTAACAGAGAGGAGGAAGGGGTACTTGTCCCTGATTGGGGGGATGAGGACAAAGGATTGACTCCGGATAGAGAGGAGACAGATGTGCCCATAGGCAAATGGTGATTTATAAAGGTACAAGGGGAAACCCTGTGTTAGGATGAGGTGTTTAATTTTAATTGGGCATGTTAATTAGGGAAGCCAAAGGGGGCTTTTGATGGGGCCTGATGGGAGGTCTTTGGGCCACTGGGCTGTGTCTTTTTTCTTTCCTTTCCCTTTCTCACTGTAATAGTTGTTTTTCTCCTTGCTGTAAACAATTTGCCTGACAGGAGCAGCTCAAGAGATGAAGGGCTCATGGTTTCAGAGGAATGCTGTCCATCACAGTGGGAAGGGTATGGCAGAGTTCATGGCAGAGGCTTGTCTGTGCACAGCAAACAGGAAGCAGAGAAAATAAGCCAGAGCCAGAGACCTTCAAACTCCCACCTCCTAAAAGTCGCCTCAGCCTTTAAAATAACACCACAAACTGGAGGGCCAGGTTCTTCAACCGTGAACCTGTAGGAGACACATTAGCCTCAAAACAACACCAACTGTGATGTATATAAGCAGGTCAGTTTGCCACACACCACCATAATATGTGGCCTCACCTCAAGCATTCTGTTGTGGGACCTCTGAAACAGAGAGCAAAGCTTTCTTCTTCAGCAAGGCATGGTGGAGCGCATCTGTAATCTCAACAATTGGGGTTACAGGCAGGGCTATCGCCACAAGTTCAAGACCAACTTGGTCTGCATGCCAAGTTCTGAAGCAGCCATGTCTCACGAAAACTGAATAGAAACAAGCAATGATCCCTTCTTTTTAACAGTTGATTATCTTGGGTACTTGTTATAATAACAGGAAGCAGTCTAGTGTACCTCCAATATGGAGCCCTGAAATTCAGAAAGAAATTTTTGCCTAGCATCCTGATGATGGAGGCATCTGTCCCTGGGCCTCCCTTTTCCATTACTGCTTTCTTCCTAAACTCTCATCTCTCCCCACTCCCCCACCACCACCAGGTGCCACCTGCTAAATACCACTGCGGGCAGAGTATTCAGGCATGGAGTGATTCCAAAAGCCAGGTCTTATCAGGAGAGAGAGGTATGAACCTGGTGCCTTGAGGTCACCATGGTAACCAGCTAGAGGCAGGAAGGTAGCTGGGAGTGGAGCAGGGCTGAGTCACACTGAGGAGAAGGCTGTCCCTGAGTAGGTGAGGGGATTCAGGGCAGACAGAGGGAAAACGAATTGCTTGCTGCACAGTAAACCTTTCACAGCTGTTCTTGTGGAAATCTTACACTTCCGTGGGGTTGAACTCTGACCCAGAGGGCTGAGGCTTACCCTGTGTCATCTTGGGTGCTTGGGAACAAGTGTAGCAGAAGACACAGAATGGAGCATTAGGCTGACTGTCAAAGCCATTCTCAACTTGGTCTTAGCTGACTGTCTTAGTTTCTTTTTCCTGTTGCTTTGATAACTTGCCCTGACAGAAACAACTCAAAGGAGAGAAGTTTGGTTTGAGATCATAGTACAAAGGCACAGTTCCTTTCGACAGAGGAATGGGGTCAGCAGAAGCTTGAAGCAGCTGGTTACATGCCATCCATGACCAAGAAGCCGAGAGTGGCAGCTGCTAGCATTTAGCTTTCTTTAGTTTATGCAGTCTAGGCAAGGTATTATCCACAGTTAAGGTGTGTCTTCCCACAGCAATTAGCCTAATCACAGTAAATGATGCCTAGAGGCTAGGCATCACAGGCATGCCTAGAGGCTAACCTACACTATATAATCTTACAGGTACGCCTGGAGGCATTGCCTATGATGCCAGATGCTGTCAAGGTGAGAATCCATGCTAACAGTCTCACTGAACCTCCCTCTCATTTTCTCAGGGCCTCCTTTGTGTCCCTGACCCCACTGCCACCTCAGGGGCCCATGAACCAGTCCAGCTGCCTTTCTCAGGAGAGATCAGAATCCACATTGGTGCTTCAGCCTGATTTGCCTAACACCCGTGTTATTCTTAAGCCTCGGAGACAGATGTTTCTCCATCCTGGTGTCTACTAATCTTATAATCTTTCCTCTCTTGTCTTCGTGTGTTTGTTTTGTTTTGTTTATTTGAGACAGGGTCATAGCCCAAGCTGTCCTTGAACTCATGGCAATCCTGCCTCAGTCTCCCGAGTGCTTGGATGATATAGACACATGCCACTCCACCTGGCTGAAATCCCCCATTAATAACCTTTCCCAGGGTGGCTGCCACATGACACCAAATGGGTATTCTCTAGTGAGTGGGCATGTGCCCTCCTGGTCCCTAGGTGGAAGGTGCTAGCAGTATTTATATGCATGGAGCTCTGTAGACACTCCTTGAGGGAGTGAGGGAGGGAATAAAAGAATGAATGAGTCTGATGATGCTCCCACATTATTTGAGCTGCGCTTGCACCATCTGCAACTGGCATTTGAGCTTGGGAGCTAAGCTGTGGTCAGTTACAGAGGGGCTCAAAGTTCTTGACAGGTTGTATAGCTTAGCCACACTTTTATTTCATAGGTTATCAAAGCTCACATGCTGTCCTGGCCAGGCCAGATCCTGGGTTGTCCCTTTCAGACATACATGCCTATCCTGTCCATTCGTGAGTCTGTGTACTCTCTGTGTGTTATCTGTTTATGAGCACATCTTTGTTTACATCTGCTTCAAGCATTTATATTTATCTGTAATCTATGCAAACGTATAATTTTATAGTAATCTATCTTTCGTATCTGGCCTTCTCTCTCCAATCATATCTGGCAATCTCTCCATCCATCCGTGATCTGTTACTTTCCTCATAGTCTTAGCCATCTGCATCTAAGTATGGTATCTCTCTGTCTACCTAAAGGCAAGGTAACTTGCTCAGAAATTGGGTGGCTTGGGTTTGAGAGGCAGTAAACCAGGAAGGATCTGAGAAAGAGAGACGGGGTGCTTGTGGCTCTCAGGGCTGGAGGTGTGGTGCATGCAGGCAGATATGAGGTAGTGGAGAGGCAGACGCCCTGGCTTAGAGCCTGGCACTGCAGAGAGTGAGGGACTAGGAGCAGGCTGGAGACGTGCTGCAGCTCAGATGCAGGCTGCACGGGGCTGGGGGTTGGAGGTGGAGGGCGTGGAGGCTTCCGGGAGATGGTGTCATTCATGGCGATGACAAAGAGGGACAGTCTCAACTTCTCGATGTGGGCTTTCTGCCTCGCGTCCGCAGCCAGGGTGTAGGAGGGAGACTGAGGGTGTCCGGACATGAACTGAGACATGATAGTGACATGGGGTGGGAAAGCGAAGGCGGAGCAGAGAGAAAGAAGGGTCTCTGGCTTCGGTGTAGAGGGCGCCCCCTGGCACCGCTCTGCGCTCTTGTCCTGTGAGGTTCCAGGTGGCCAGCCCTAGAGCGCCACGTCACCCTCCTACAGCTGTGGGGCTGACTTGTTGCGCGGAGTGATGGGGACACCGAGACCTGGGACCAGCTTAGCCGGGTCAGGACAGGGGTGAAGGTGGAGAAGGAAGTCGCCCCGGATCCTCTGTGGAGCTGGCCGCCCTTCACCCCGCGGCCACCTGCTGTGCCCGGAGGAGCAACTCTAGGAAGGCAGTTGCAACTGAAGGACAACAGGGGCTCCGGGTTTCAGTGCAGGGGTGCCGGGGGTCAGGGCAGTTCAGGGAGAGCCGCCTTGTTCAAGTCCAGTTGCCAGGTCTTGCAATCCCACAAGCAGGCTCAGAGAGGGTGGGCTCCGAACTGCCCACCAGCGGTGCCTTGGAGCACTTCAGGCGGTGCCGCGTTGTGTCGCCGCTCCCGTGAAAGGGGCGTTGCTGCAGGGAGGGAGAAATAGGCCCAGACCTATCCATGACTCCTATCCCGCGCCTGTTCTCCATGTCCACTCATTTCCTTTGCCCCATACCGGACGCCAGCTTTCTCTACAACCTTCCTTCCTGTTGTGAGCCAGCCAGTGTTGGGGGTGGAGTCAGAGTATACAGGAAGAGGATTTGCTGGAGGTGGAGAATATAGATCACCACCAACAAACCACCTCGACAGCTCAGTGTTTCCCTAGCTGATTGCGTTCTGGCAAACGGCACCCAGGTGGCCCGGCCACCAGTGCTTTGAGGCTCCATGTGTTCCCAGTGGCATGGTGAGCCCAGCCTGGATGTCGCCTGGGGACGCACCTGTTCCAGATCCGTGCGCTCTGTACCCTTTCACGACTTCTTTGGATCCACATTTCCTTGGTTTGGGTCATGAATTCTGCACGTGTTTGCAGTTGGTTTCACATTTCACCTTCTAACCAAGGCGTGATTCCTCTTTGTATGACAGCAGAGGCCGTCAGTGAGGGTCTTTCTTGTTATTGGGTTTCTTTCTCTGTGTCCTAGGACCTTCATTTGGTGACCATGCTATTGCTCACTGGACAGCGGATTTACCCAGACCTATGCTGATTGATCCCAGTCTTGGCACCTAAACAGCTCAGTAACTTGTTCTTCTTTTCTCCATGAGAAGATATTGCTGAGAATAAACCTTAAGAAGAATATAGAGCTAGATGTCTTCCCCAGGGCCTCTGAGAAGAGACAGCAAGGCAGGAGGAGGGCTGCCATCTGGGTGGTAGTGTTTGCAGAAAGGCACCTCCTTTAGTGAGTGTCCTCTGGGAGGGGTAGGGTAGGGGGTCTCATGAGATTTTCTAGCCTCCCAGGAAAGAATATTTGTAGGTCTACATGGGTTATTACCTTCCCTCTAGATATTTGCCTTTTGTGGTTAGTTCTCTGCCTGCTTTGGAACAAATGGTCATTTTAAAAACTAGAATCGATTTTCCCAGAAGGGGAGCAAAGGGGTACCTGCATTCATGGGGGGGCTTTCCTTTCTCACCTATAATAAAGATGGAGCTTCAGTGGGAAGGACAAATGCCTAGGGGCTCTGGAAATATGGATTATGTAAATAAGCTATTTAAGGACCTTTAAAAATGCTGACCGGGTCTGGAGTATTTACTGTCTGTTAGAGGGGTGGATTGTCTAATGGGCATTTGGGGACCTTTAAACACTGTGATTATGACAGATCTAGAGAGCTACCAAATCCCTCCTGGCCTCTTAGGCCTGTCTGCTGGTGAGGAAAAGCATGCTTGGTCAAAGCAGTGTTTACATGGTGCCTGGGGTCCGTGCTGCTAGCAGCCTGACTTTTAGAGGAAGGGAGAGATTCAGAGAAGGTGGTGGCCTCAGAGGTCTTTGCCGAGTGGCCTGGGTCAAATGGGCAAGGAAGCAGAGCCATGGACAGGATGAGTCCCGAGATCCAAGTAAGAATCTCTGTGGCTTAACGACTTCCTCTGAAGTAGGTTTTGATTTTCGTTCAACTCATTTTTCACAGTGTGGGTATATAATTGGTAGAAATATGAGGGCGCTGGCTTTAATTTCACTCCCCCCCTCACCAGTTCTAGAAGCGTTAGATTCGGGGATAGCAGGTGTGCCCCCACCCCCAGCAACAATCCTATAGGCAGGAGTACTAAGTTGTCATTTAAAGACAAGAGAACAGATAATAAAACTCTTAAGTACCCTTTGTGGCAACAAGTTGTTGTCAAGAATTTTTGGCTGTCTCAGGCTGACAGGCTCAGTCTTTAAGAGCATCCAGGAAACAGAGTGCCCAACAGGTGTCCCTTCTGACACTGCCTGTAGATCCTTTGGAGGCCACTGCCCGTGAGCAGGGGGGGCCAACGCAACTTCTCTCCGGGCCCTCTTCTCTTCTCCCTTCCTCCCTTCTCCCAGGGAGGCTACAGGTAAATGCCATGACCATGAAGGTCAGCATCCCTGACCTCTTCCAGAGACCACAGGCAATTCCTTTATCTCTCTGGCCTCAGCAGCCTTCTCTATAGACAAAAGTGGTGATGGTACCTGCCTCTTACAGTTGCAGGAGAGGAGAATTGTGTGTGCCTTCAGGGCTGTGCACCTGTTTGCTTGGGAACCTAGACTCTCATTTTACCTTCATGCCAGAGTTGCTATGAGGCCTTGGAAATTTCACCTCCCTCTCTGGTCCTCATTTCATCTTCAGCTTGAGGCATTAGAGTGGTCTGCTGATAAATTTGGGTATCCACATCTGCTCTACAGGAACACTGTCCCGCCTCTTCCTTTCAGGACCAAGCTTAAATGGACGATGTCCCAGAAGTACAGAAAAAGAAATTGTATGTAGTATTGATTATGAGTAAACGTGCTCCCAGTGGGGTGCAGTGGACCCATTTGTGATAGTGCTTCTAGAGCAGTTAATGGGACCCCAAAGTTAACCAAGGAAGGAGGGGGCTAGTAGAGGGAAGGGCACAGGTGAGGGACCATCAGCTGGAGTAGGAGTGAAAAGACAGGGGAGGTGAGAGTTGGGTTTCCTAATGCTTCCACTTCTGGGTCTTTTCTAGCTCCTGCTTGAACAATGATGGGCACGGTCAGGTGCAGGGGATGCCGGGTCATTCTGCATTCATAAACTGTGGTCTTTCTTTGAAGTTGAGTGATGTGCCCATCTTCAGTCCACAGAAGGAACAGTGGACAGGAGGAGAGTGGAGCAGCTTGCCAGATGGGATTGACTCACCTGCACAGTAGCCCCCTGGCAGCTGAGACCCCAAGAGGGCTTGGGCTTGTGTGTTCTTAAGTCCGAGCTGGGGAGGGTCTGTTAGCCTAGAGTGCAGGTGAGGCTTGCTGCTGCAGCATTGGTCTAGGCAAAGGCGAACTGGATGGACTCTTGCATTTTGATGGACTTCAAGGCCTGGCCTTTTACATTCCAGGTCCTTGGTGGGCCCAAGCGTGAATAAGGGGTTCTGTCACTGATGGCCTGATGCTCCCTACTGATCCATTTTCTCTCCTCTGTTTGCTGTCCATCTCTGTTCATCCCTGTGCTTGTGGTAAGGGGCCTGGTGGGCAGACACCTGACCTCTCTACACAGACACTCTTATGCTGCTCTCTTCCAGAGTGCTGGGAGCAGCTCCTGGCTTCTGTGTGTGAACCCTTGCTGGTGGTGCTGTTGGGGAAAGTTGCAGAACCCTTAGGCGGTAAAACCTTGCTGGAGAAAGCAGGCCACTGGGAACGGGCCTTGAGTATTTGTAGCTGGGCTGCGCTCTTGTTCAGTCTGCTTCCCAGTTGCCCACACAATGTGACCAGCTCATGCTCTCGCATCCGAGAAGGCCCTGCCATGATGGATGTATCCCCCAGAAATGTGCAAGCCAGAGTAAACACTTCCTTTCTTCCATTGCTTCCTGTCAAGTGCTCCATCAGAACAGTGAGAGAAGTAAGATAATACATTGTGCAACACGGACACCTGAGTCCAGACTCCCAGTGACTTGCTGGCCACCCAGCCTCAAAATACACACACACACACACACACACACACAAACACACACACACACACTAGATGGCCTTGGCCTCCACACACATGCACAGGCATGCGCGCACATGCACGCACGCTTGCGCGTGCACACACACACACACCGACATGCATACAGCACACAACTCCCCCTGCCATGCATGCACATACCATACAACCTGCCCCCACAATTTTTTTTTTGTTTCAGAAATAAAAAAGATATATATACATGCAGAGAAGATTGTCTCTAATGAGCTCTCTACCTACAGACCATCTGTTAACAATTCGTCTAATTTCATTTTAGTGTTTTCATTCACATTAATGGGAACATATTGTAAACACAATTCATTTCCAACATTTTCTCTTCACATCTCATCGTGACTGTTTCCTCAGCCAGTCCATAGAATCAGATCTGAATGCCCTCATGCTATTTCCCTAGAAGAGGTGAATTGTAACAGTTGTTTCCTTAGTGTCTGACATTAAACTCTCTGCCAATTTCTCGGTGGTGTGGAAGAGTCTCTTTCCTCAGCACAGTAACTGCTTGTGACTACATTGGCCTCTTTGGAGATCACAGAATGGCTGTTGGGATCCAAAGGCTATGACCACCGGGCACAGGAAAAGGAGAATAAAAGAAGGGGGTGTGTAAGAGTTTCCTTTGTCTTCCGGGTGTGAAGTACTGGAGACTTGAGCTTCTTGTGTGTGCCTAGAGCCACTGAAAGAGCTGGTTTCTAAGGACCAGAAACTGAGGTTTATGAGTATCTAGGAGCCGAAACCCCAGCACACAACTAGTCAAAGGCCATGTCCAGCTATGGAGCTGGCTTGCCCCTATTAACACGTTCCCAGAAGCATGGAGGGCCAGTTCTAGGCATGTGTCTGTGGAGGGCCTGAGGAGATGGAGCCCGCCTTGGGGTCATGGAGTAAATGAGCAGTGCGGTAGGAGACATGCGCAGGATGGACCCCCGAAGCTCAGCTGGAGCATCTTGAGGTTCTCAGCCTACTTCCTTGGAGATGGATCTTCGGCCCTGGCCTTATCCTTGCCCACCACTTCACCACACCCTCCAAATAAGTCTGAATCAAAATTTTTTTTTTGGCTTTATATTCATAAATTTGAAGTGGAGTTCTTAACAAGCCTGTCAGTAAGATGGAGAAGGGCGGGTGAGAAGGAGAGGTGAATTCGAGGAATTGGGGCTATTTTTAAACACATCCTCATTATTCCAGAGTTTGCAGGTCACCAGTGCCAGAGAAGAATTCTACAGACGTGACAGCTGGTGCTAAAACAATTAGGCTCAAAATGACAACCCGGGGCCGCGGTGCGCACGGGTGTGCGAGCATGCGCGAGTGTGTGGCCAAGCCTCTTCTTTCTTCTCCCTAGACTGTAAGGAAGATTTCCTGGAAATGTCAGGTGTGGGGCCAGCTGTGTTAGCGGGACCTGGAACCCAGACACTGGGTCCGTCAGAGCTGGACCATCGCCCTCCTGCTGTGCACATACACTCCACCCCTTTCTCATTTGTTAAATATGGGTCGGATCAGGACCTCCGTAGGAGCTTCCTCCAGCTCTGGAAGGCATCCTGGGTTCAGAGAGTCAGGCACCTCTGAGCCTGCTGCTGCAGAGTCACCTTGGAGGTCCCATCCTGTCATTCTTTTCTGGTGTCAATCCTGCCTGAGTCTTCTCTCGGTTCCCGGTGTTGTTGCTTATTAATGGGGAAGGGATGCTTTGTCTACCTTCATTGCTCCATGACCTCAGCCACTTATATCCCTGGAACAAGCCTGCCTTTTAGTTTCCACTACCCAGCACCCCTAGCCAGTGCTCCTCATCCCACCCCTATTGCTTTCAAAGATGTTTATACCACTGGGCCACTCCTGGGACCCATTCTCCAGACAGAATGGCCTCCTCTTTCTGAGCCTCCCTTCTCCTTTAAGAACACAAGCAGTAGTAGAACTGTCTGGCATTTGCCCACTGTGCTGGCCAGAAGGAGGAGGCAGGCGTGAGGGATCGAGTACCTGAGTCTTCCCTTCCCCCGGCTCTCTTGCTTATTGCTACATAGCTCTGGATTCCCAAGTGCCCCCCACATTCTTCATTCCTAGCATTGTCCTGAGGCCCCAAGTTAAAACAGGCTTCGGATAGACAGAAAGAATTAGAGGTTTGTAAGAGGTCATTGCTGTAGCACCAGGCTAAGTAGTGTGGCTGGCAGCCAGGTACCCTGGAAAAGTTTGGTAGACTGGAGTCACTCATCGTAAAATAGTCTCAGAAGATACAAGGGTTGGTACGCTTGAGATGGTCTGAGGAAAAAAATATGAAGACATTGTGTGTCTTCCTGGAGAAAAAGCACATACATTTAGGAAGACTGGGTCGGTATGTGTGTGTGTCTCTCTCTGTCTGTGTCTCTTTGTCTGTCTATCTCATTATTAGAGAATGAAGGGCAGAGTTAAAAGTAGACTCTGAGTATGGTATTTTCTTGCCCTAAAGAGAGTCACTTATTAAAAATAAATTGCATTGTGTGTGTGTGTTGGGGGGGGTATGCATGTGTGTGTAGGTATGCTTTCTTGTGTATTTACATGTAGATGTCAAATGCATTCTAACAATTCTTCAGATGGAGTATCATAGTGAGCCCAGAGGTCTCTGTTTTGGATAGACTGACTGGCCCGCAAGCCCCAAGGTCCACTTGTCTCTATCTCCCTGACCAGTGCTAGGCCCATGGGTGTACACCACCATGCTTGGCTTTTAAATGGGCATTAGGGATCCATAACAGGTCTTCGTGCTACAGCAACAAATGTACCCATTGAACCACTTCCCTAGTCCAGTCCAATCGCTTTCTTATGAGCCACAAGAGTACTCACACAACACCAGCACCACCACCACCAAACAGCGCACACACTCCAGCTTACACACTCTTGATAGGACAGGAAGCTGAGAGAGTGGATGGGGTGTTGTGTTTTATTCTTCTTCACAGAAGAAACTTGCAAAGAAAATCTCTTTGCTACGTTTCCCCCGTAACTGGGGGGAATTCGTCTCTTATTCTGCCCTTTCTTCCTCAGATGACTCCAATTATGTGTGAGGAGTGTAGGGTAAATGGCATGGAATGGGGGGAAGCACCTCAGAACTACTGCTCAGATTAGCTGGGTGGTCAGGCAATACTGTCAGGAGAGGCTAGAAGTCCCTGACAGTGGAGCCAGGTGCCCTTTAGGGCCAGTGACTCCAGTAAGAGGCAGCTGGGGGTGACGGTGGCCCATCTCTCCTGCATAGAAAGAAAGAACAGAGAGCCACAGAGAAATATTTTAGTCGAGATGATAAAAAATGTGATTGGTTTGAGAGGATGATAACAGAAAGTGATTATGGAAGAAGAGTAATTTTCTAGTCATTGCGTCCTTTGTGTTTTCTCTCTCCATCTGTGCGAGTAGGTAGTGTAGAATTCCAGAAGCTTGGCTGTGAAAGGAGAGCGTGGTGGTTTGCTTTAGTTGTCAACCTGACATAACATAGAACCACCCCAGAAGAGATGATCAGTTAGGGATTGTCTGCATTAGGTTAGTCTGTAGGCATGTCCATGGGGAGTTGCCATAATTAGCTGATGTGGAAACATCCATCCCAGTGGGTGTGGGCGGCACCATTCCCTAGGCAGAGAAGGTCACTGTGCAGAAGGAAGAAATAAAGCTGAGTACAAGCAACCCCTCTGCTCTTGGTTGTGGATGTGATGGAAGTAGCTATTCCTGCAGGCCTGATTCCTCACTGCTGTGATGGCTGGAACCTGCGATTGGGGGCTAAAGTAAACCCATCCCCCCACTAAACTGCTCTTCATCAGGGTTATCTTATCATAGCAGCTGAAATGAAACCAGAACAGAGGTCTGTCTTGGTCCACCCAAGAGGAGGTGACCTCCGGGAGCACAAAGGCCATTGGATTCTCTCTCTTACTCTGTCTGCTCCCCAACTAAATAGTATTCACTAGAGTAGAGATATTTCCAGAGAGCTTCCAAATCTGGCAGCAAAAGCATCTAACAGAGGAGGTGTGAGATTTGTAAGTAATCCCCGAACAGTGTGTAATAAAATACCACAGGCTGATTGGCCTATAAATACCAGACATTTCCTTCTCATAGTATTTGGAACATGAGAAGTCCAAGGTCAAGGTGCTGGCAGATGCAGTGTCTAGTGAGGGCCTGCTTCCTGGCTTCCAGACAGGCATGGTTTTGTTTTGTCTTTACATGACAGAGGGGCCAAGGAGCTCTGCGGTATTTGTAAGGACACCAGTCCAACCTGTAAGGGCTCTATACTTAGGGTCAAATAATCGCCTAAAACTGTCATCTTGTGCGTGAAGATTTCACACATTAATTTTGGAAGGATATCTGTGATGTTTGTGGCTATCCACAGGTTCCATCAAACTATCAAATCACATCCACATTCTAGTCAGTGGGTCCCAGTGGTCCAGGGCCCTCATTCCTAGTGCCACCAGATGCCACAGTGAGCCAGCACAGGAAGAGAATGACTTCCTGACAGAGCTGACCTTCAGGGAACACGTCTATTCTGTTTTGTTTTGTTTTGTTTTGTTTTGTTTTGTTTTGTTTTGTTTTGTTTTTAAAGACAGGGTTTCCTCTGTATAGGTGTGGCTATCCCAGAACTTGCTCTTTAGACCAGGCTGGCCTTGAACTCAGAGATCCTCCTGCCTCTGCTTCTTTAGTGTTGAGATTAAAAGCATGTGCTGCCACTGCCTACCTCCCCCCTTTTATAAATCTGTGTTTAATTTAAAATTTTTGTTTATTCCTTGACAATTTCATACATGTATAAATTGGTCACATCCATCCCCAACTTTCCTCCCCCTCAGATGCTGGACATCCCCAGTACGAACTACTGCCTTCGTGTTCTCTTCCATTTTGTTCTGTTTGTAAGCCACTGAGTCCGGTCAGCCCTGCCTGGTTGACTTGGATCTCATGCAGATAACAAAGAGCTGCAGTGAGTCCATCCGTGCAACAGCCAAGTCCTGTCCAGAAGACAGCTGCCCTCCTCTCCATCCTTTAGCTCTTCTGCTGCTTCTTTCAAGATGTTCCCTGAGAACCTACCTGGTGTGTTTCATATCGATATCCCGTTGAGGGACAAGCACTCAGTGGTCACTTATTTTCATCATTTTGACCAGGTTTAAGCCTCTGCTTTAGCTGCTGCCCACTGATCAAGACTGAGAGCAGCATTAGCTTAAATTTATAAATATTAATATAATAGAATACAATTTGATGATAAAACCATTTAGTGAAGCAACCATAGTGGGTTCTCTCCTAGGGTCTGTGACCTCCTCAGTCATAGTTTGTTTTTTGTTTTTTGTTTTTGAACAAGTTTACAGAACCAGGCATGGATTGCCTCCTGTGAAACAGACCTCAGATCCAATCAGAAAAGTGAGTGGATATGCCCATCATCCTTATGTCGCTATAGCACCAGGGAGCATATGGGGATAACCTCTATCTACATAATTCTTCTTACTGTTCAGCATGCATATGGGCCATTCTTCCTACTCCTGCTGCCTGGCTTGCCCTGTTGCATTTTGCTCAGCCACTGACCAGCATTCAAGCTTGTCTCAAAAACAAGGCAGATCACTCAGAGGACACCAGAAGCTGACTTCTAGCCTCTGGGTGTACTTACAACCTGCGAGGTGGCCTTAGCTAGGAAATGTCTTTCATGTACCTACACTCTGTTTCTGCTGTCCTGCTCCTTTCCGGGGTCTGAACAGAGGAAGAGTCCAGGAGCTTCGGAGTTAGGCAAGTCTTTATGTGCACTCTTGTATTTATTAGTTCAGCGAACTGAGACTCCTCATTTATAGATGGGGTGGTTTCCCTTCTGTGGCCATCTTACTGCTGGTTAAGCAGAACCCTCCAGGTATGAGTGAAGGGTGGGCACTTGATGGCCGCCAGCTTCCGAACCTCAGCGTAGTCAGTAAAAGATGACAGGAAGAACACTCAGAGTTACCGATTGTAGAGCCAGTTACAGATTTAATTCTTGGAGCATATGTGGCCTGATGGTGATTTTACCGGACAGAGCCTCCTCCACTCTTTCTCTAGCCAGAACTCTTCCTGTGGATACTCCACTAGCCCCAAATCCTGAGATGGCCAGACCCTACTGATTTCAAGCCCAGATCCTCCCAAATCACATGAGAGCATCAGATTGTAGAAGATACGGCTGAGTCATTCTTCAGGAGAGGAGACCAGGCCAGACTGGGGATTGGCTTTTCAGGGGTGGTCCCTTCAGGTGAAGTGGCATCTCAACGGTTAAGGTCTGGATCAGGATTGGTTCAAATTGGATTTGATTGCCCCAGGGGTTTGGTTCTTAGTGCCTACCCCCTGTCGTGTGACTATGTGGCATCGATGTGGGTGCTTAGCATGTGAGCATGAGCAAGGGGTTGGAAATATATACCCATGGGCCAAGAAGGTATTCAGGCCCCAGGCAAGGGGGTGTGGCTCCTAGTGATGTCAGCTAAATGAAATGGGGAGTAGTTTCTAGGACCTGTGATATGGATGAATGAGGCTTTGCGGAGCTAGGCTCAGCAGGTACAACATTCACTCTGGGAATCACACTCAGTAACAGGCTGCTTGCAATTCTATGTAGCTGATCCTGAGAGAGGCAGCAAGCCCCCTCTGAAAAAGCCGGGCTATTAGATGATTGAAATTCGAGGAGGAACATTCGGGGAAACCATACGAGTGGGTCAGGAGTCCAATGTGCCTGGGGCTAGGATCGAAAGAATAGGACTAGGCTGAAGCAAGAGGCCAGGAACAAAGCAGAGAGAGCACCCGCCCTCTGTCCTCTGTCCCCTGCACCAGCTGCTTCAGGTGCAGGGCCCCTGATCTTCACACCATAGAGCATGTCATCATGAGCTTCCTGAGGACGCACGCCCTATGCTGGCTCACCAACCAACCAGCCACCTGACCGAGATAGTCATGCAGATGGAGATGCCCAGGAGTGTAATGTGGCCAGCCTTCTGCCTTTTCCTACCCTCCTTGCCAGCTCTTCTTCACCCCTTTCTTTCTTCCCCTGCATGACGTCACCTCTCGCCACTGCCCTCGCATCTCTGTCCCCTGGCTTCCTGGTTGCCGGGCTGCTGCAGCAAGTGGTAGGTGCTGATTAAGACGGATGGACTGGTAGGAGGCATTGGATGTGACTTGAATAAAAAGCAGCACAGCTTCGCCTGAATGCAAGGGCACACGGCCAGTAAGTGGCATCACTTGGGAGATGAGTTTACTACTGGAGCTTGTCCTTAAAATAGCAAGCATCTTCCATCCCATTTCAGTTGCTATTTATATAAATGGAGACACATACATGTATGTTGAAAAAATAAGAACGCCTGTTTCCCAGCTCCTCCCTCCTTTCCCTTGTTATTTCCAGCAGAGATCAGACATTTATTTTCTCAAGACTTGTAAAGATCCTTTAGTCCCTGGGAAATGCTGTCATTCTGTGACCTTCTGAGGCAGTTTGTCACCTTGGGTTGCTGTGGTAGTTGGTTCACTCCACCAGAAGCTTCATGAGGATCTATTTAATAATATTTTCCTGTGTCGCGGGGGTACCTAGAGGACCATCCACATCTCCTATCTCCTGTGTCACAGCGGCAGTGGCAACAGCTCCCTTGGAGACTTTTGCTCCATATACAGAACTGTCTTGGTACGCAGCCACTTCATGGTAGCTGGATGGAGGTGGTCAAGTGATTAGTTCAAGGTTAATGGTGAATGAAGGCTTCTAGATGCTGATCCATTCTCTTGGTGTTTACTCACATTTTTGTCTATGATAGAACAGGAGGGACTATAATGCCTTTGACGTATTAGGTTCATTTTGAGCCCCACCAGCTGTTGTTGGTTTAAGGTCAAACCCTGGTTTTCTCATGGTGAATTGAAGTAGAGACCTTGCTTATAGACACAATGGGTAGTGTTTCAAAGGACACACCTATCCCTCTTCATGAACAACATGTTAAGGACTTGCTAAAGATAAGAGCCATGGCTGAGTCAGGGAGTGGACTTTTACATCCATGGATATTTTTATTCTAATAATTAGTCTCTAAAATCTATTGGCACCAAAATCTCTCTCTCTCTCTCTCTCTCTCTTTCTGTGTGAGAGAGAGAGTGAGAAAGAGAGAGAGACTCACACAGAAGTAGACAGACAAAAAGAGTATATATGAGTTTATTGTTAAATCATGCTATAGATTTTACCACCATCTATGAATTTGTGTAACCTCTCTGTTAAAAATAATTGACAGCTGAACAGCAACAGGCTGGGAGATGGTGATGTCATCTCTGCTATTTATAGAGCTCCATTCCCTGCAGAGTGCAGATCTTGATATTTAGACTGTGAAGGCCTGTGGGTAGGATTCATGCCCAGTTCTGTGTTTCCTGCTGTACCTGTCACATGGCCATCTTATGACATCCGTTGTTAATCACCTGGTTATAGACAGGAAATTAAAATAAAATTAAAATTAAAATCAGTAGATATGGGAGTTTTCCAGTTCTGGTTTCTTGGTTTATTTTGTTCCATGAAATCTCACCCATTTTGTATATTTGGAAAAAAAAAACTGGAGAAGTGGTATTTGGACCAACTCCAGTTTAGGTGTATGTTTAGGACTGAACAAGAAAAATACTGTCTTGTCCAGAATGGGAAAAGAAGCTAAAAGGAAGCCCAAGATAGAGCATGAGAACAAATTACTGAAGGCAGATTGTGCAATCCCACTTTTAATGAAATTTATATTAGAAATAATGATTCCAGGCTTGTTTGTGTCTGAGTTACTCTTGACTGGCCACTCAGGTGCACAGGGAAGCTGGCCTGAACTTGAGTCATTCTTTGTGTACAATGTTTCCTGGAGTGGTGTGCTCATGCTGACTCAACTTGTCTCATCACACATTCAGACCCTGGACAACGGTGAGGACCCCAAAAACACAAACACAGCTTGGATAGACACTAGAATGCAAATCAACATTGAACCAGAAATGGCTTCTTTGGATTGCCTTTGGATTATAATGGCCCCTAGGCCAGTCCATGAGAGAGATGTTCAGGGAAGACCTAACTAGAATTTCAAAGGCAAAGAGCAAGGGTTTGAACACTGATGACATTTAGAGCCACAGTCCGTGTGACCATAGAAAGCTACTGTGTGGACCAGAGCAGGCCTTTAGAACCACAGTCAGTCAGCGCGTGTCTTCACTGCAGAGAACCTGCAGTGCTGCTGAGGTGGGGTTTCAGGACCACGGCCAGTACCTCCTGTGGGTTGGGCTATGGATTGCTACTTCATTCTGCCAGGGCAAAGTTTCAGAACAGGGCGCCAGTTACTCAGCAGAAACTTTCTCAAGCCCCTCTAAACTCCTTTATGCTGGAGTGCTTCCTTGCAACCCCTGCATTTAAGACCCCTCAAGAGCAAAATAGCTACTCATCCGAATACTCACACAGCGTTTCCAGTTGTTGTAACACAATGGATTTGTTGTTTCTGCCAACTCTCTATGTGGTGGTGTCAGGGTATCATGATCCCAGGGCTTGATAAGGAATGCTGTTGTCTAGAAAGCATGGCCACCTCCTGTAGCTCATATTCTGAGATGCTGACGTGACCAGACCATGTAGGCAGAGCCCTGATCTGCAGAGCTCTGATCTTCCAGATGCTAAGTCAAGCCTGCTGTAGGAGGCTCAGTCCAAGGACAACAGTTGCCTCAATCATTTCTTTATGTGGCATCTCTGAGACGACTTCCCATTCATAAGGGGGCAGGTTTTTTGGAAATAGTTGGCATGATCTAGAATCACCAAGGAGATTGGCTTCTGTCATGCCTTTTGAGAACTTTCTTGATCAGATTATTTTAAGTGGGAAGGTCCACAGAGTGTCAGTGGCACTATTTCTGGGCTGGGATCCTGGACTGTATAAATGAAGAAAAGCAGCAGCAACTATTGCATGTTTTTGGAAACCACTGTGTGATGACCATCTAGGTGCCTTGTTTTTTCACAGGCAGTGAGTGGAATTATTACTCAGCTTCCAGGGTCATCTCCAGTGCACCTTACCTGGACAAGGATGTCACCCCCACTGAACAGCTCCAGGCACCCAGCCACCAGCTTAGATGAAGGGTAAATCTATACCAGGTAGTTCCCTCTGGTGGCAGGACTGAGGCCTTGTGCTGTGAGCTACTTGGAATGCTGTGCCTTTTGGCTGTCAGGAAACATTTCACATGCCGCTGGATAGAAGGGTGGATCTACATTCCCTACTCTGCAGGGAGCACAAAGCAAATCCTAATCAACGAGTCCTCATTTTCTGAAGGTATGCTGTGTAGGAAAGATCAGGACCAGCAACTCTCTTTGCTCTCTTTTCATTCTTTGGTGCCCAAGTTTTTGTCCATTCCTACAGTTGAGGCACAACTTATATCCTTTGGCTCAGAGTTGCTGGCACATGGAGAGCAGGCCTGGGATTGTCCCTTTCTGTGACCAGGACACCATGGAACATCTGTAGTCTCGCTCCTCACGGCTCTCATTTCTGAGTGTACCCATGGTTATCCATTCTCTGTTACACTGATGTCCCAGCTCTCTCAGTGATGTCTATGTCTGAGGACTACAGTGTCTTCTGAGAATTTCCACATAATAAAAGGGAAAAGGTTACAGGAGAGACTAGGGTTCCACAAACAAAATGATGGAGCATCTCAGGGAGAGTGGCTAAGCTTGTTCACTTACTTGTTCATCTAACAAAGATTTATTGAGTTTCTGCTTTGTGCCAATGCTGGATGAGGGAAGAAGGCAGCTGCAAGCAAAACAGATCCAGACTCAGCCTACGGAGAGAAGGGAGGATTATAATTAAAGAATAATCAAGAAAATGTTGCATCAGGATAAGAAGAGGTTGAAGATGTGAGAGGCTATTGTCTGTGTGGGGGGAGCGTAAAGTTTTGCTTGAGATGACCAAGGAAAGCCAGGGTCTGGGCCTGAAGGAGCAGGGCTTTCTTGTCCATGCCACTGTTAATGATGCAATCCTGACTGAGAGGCAGCAGAGAGACTGAGTGAATGGATCAGTTAACAATATCACTTGAGTCCAGGAGTTCCTGTACTCAAGCTGGGCATGAGTTCCATTCTGCCAAGACTACATAGTGATACCCTGTCTCAAAAACAAACAGACAGACAGACAAGCACTACTGCAGTCCCAGCATAGGACAGAAGGAGATGGGTCAGTCATTAAAGTGCTGGAACTTGAATTCCATCTCCAGAACCTAAGTCAAAGAGCCAAGTATGGTGTACACTTGGGTCCCAGCACTAGGGAGACAGAGACAGGGGACCTTAAAGCTTCACTCTCTGGTTAGCCTAGCCTCCTTGGCAAGTTCCAGGCGAGTGAGAGACCCTCTGTCAAAAAAACAGGATGGAGGATTGTAGAGATAGTGATGTGGTTAAAAGTGATGATCAGAGGACTGCAGTTTGAATCCTGGCACCCACATTGGGTGGCTCACAAATGCCTGTAACTACAGACCCAAAGGATCAGATCTGATGCCATTTCTGGCCTCTACTGGCACACACACATGCACTCTGCAAGGGATGGAGCTCTATAAATAGCAGAGACGACATCACCATCTTCCAGCCTGTTGCTGTTCAGGTGTCAATTATTTTTAACAGAGGTTGCAAAAATTAATGGATGGTGGTATAATCTATAGCATATTTAAGAATAAACTCAGAGATACTTTATCTTTTTTGTCTATAACTTCTGCATGAGTCTCTCACACACAGAGAGAAAGAGAGAGAGAGAGACAGACAGACAGACAGACAGACAGAGACATTCTGACACTAAGTACCTCTTCAGAGCATGGTAACAGGGCACCCAGCTGCTCAGCCTATACAGGGATTCATCTCTTCTCTGTAATCTCTTTGTAATCTGAAGCTGTTAAATAAATGTCATTTTCAGTACTCAAGAACTGTTTAGATTGCAATACACGGCACACATGGTTCAACCTTCACAGCGATTCATTCCAGCCTTGCAACAAACCTATGAAAACTATCTTCGTGTTCTTACGTCATAGGTAAGGAAGTAGAATGAGAAGAAAAGGAGTGTTGTCCATTTATTCCCCTGACATGCACAGCGAGGGTTCAAAGCCGGGTGCACCAGACTCTGAAGCTTGCTTCTTAACAAGATTCTACTCCTACCTCGTACACACATCCCCGAGTCCTTTTCTCCCCCTAAAAATACTATCATAACACTCTCTCACTGATTAGGCTTCCTCTACCTTTGTGTAGGAAAAATGCTCACAAAACTTCTCAGGCTTACAGGAAATGGAAAGAAGCCGAGGTCTGTCATCCTTTCTTTTGTTTGTTTGCTTGATTGGTAGATGTTTTCTTTTCCTTTTTTTTTTTTCCTGTTGGTTGTTGATTTTAGTTTGATGGTATTTATTCTCATAAAGAAATTAATTTTAAAACGTGTTTGTAGATACAAAGATATAGCTTAGCTGGTAGAATGCTAGAATGCGTGTCTGGCATGGACCCAGGGCTCCATGCCAGGCACATACCTGTAGTCTCAGAACTAAGAAAGTGGAAACAGGAGGGTCAGAAGTTTGAGATCAGTCTGAGGTCCATGAGACACTGTTTTATTTTTGTTTTTGAAAGCTCACCTTTGGGCTGGCAAGTTTGCCCAACAGGTAAAGGCACTTGCTGCCAAAACTGATGGCCAGAGTTTGATCCCTGAAACCCATGTGGTGGAAGGAGAGAATACAACCTCATAAGTTGGTCCTCTGACCTTCCCATTTGCACTGTGACACACACACACACACACACACACACACACACACAAATAAAACACAATAAAAGTCACCTTTGTAGGTTTTTTTCCCTAGATATAGCATCATATTTAGTAACACATAATACAAGTATAAAAACATTCCCCTGTAATTTCTCTCATTGGGCTAATTTCATTTTATGTTTAAGTATTTTTATGTGTCTAAGATTTCCTTAGCATATAAAACAAAGTAGGCCTCTACTCCTTGTTTCTTCTAATGGCAGGTGCTCTGTGCTACCATCGCAGTCAAAACAGTCCAGCCCTTTGCCCAACTTTGTCATCTACTAGCTTCCTGTATGCTTTGCAGTCTAATTCTGCCCTCTCCAATCTAGCCATTACATCTACCTAAATCTTATGCATTAGAACTGCACTGCTTTACTATTCTGTAGGCTTGTAATTGTTTATCATCGATAGTAATCTCCTTTTATTACTCCGATTTATTCTAGATAGTCTTATTTTTTAGTCCTAGATAGTCTTATTTTTTTTTTCTCTACGGATTTGAGAATCAGCCCATATATTTAAACAACAACAACAACAACAACAAAAACATTAGCTTTTATTTGGTGGGGTTCATGCTAAATTTGTGAATTAAATCATGAAGAGTTTATATTTTTACAGTGGTGGGATTCCTTAGCTGAGAACATGAGGCATATTTCTGTTGTTTAAATCTGTTATTCTCAGGCTAGAGTTTTAATGTTTCCTTCACAGACATTGCTGACTGAGTATATTTCCGTGTATTTTATCTTTTCTTTTACTTTGTGTGTGTGTGTGTGTTTGTGAGGGTGCATATATGTGTGTATGCACACACGTTTGTGTATGTGAGTGTGGGGAGCACAGGTAGACATTAGGTGCCTTTCTTAATGACTCTCCATCTTATTTTTTGAGGAATGGTCTCTCACTAAGCACCTCAGTTCATCTAGACTGCCTGGCCAGTGAGCCCCAGGAATGTCCTCATCTCAAACTTCCCCAGGATCTTCTTTTTTCTGGCTCCCTGTATCTTGGGATTACAGGCATGTGCCATTGCATCCGACTTTTTAAGCATGGGTTCTGGGGAGTTGAACTTAGGTCCTTATGCTTGTATGCAATCTCTTTTTAGCAACTGATCTATCGCAATACCTCCCTCATATTGTGTTACATTTTAGTGGCTGCTTTCATTTGGAAAACTAGCTATTTCCGCTTGTTAATTCCTTACTCAACAACCTGTTACGTCCCCCTATTACACCTGTGGGTTGTGAGCCCTTTGGGGATTGCATATCAGATATCCTGCATACCGGATATTTACATTACAATCCATAACAGTAGCAAAATCACAGCTGCGAAACAGCAATGAAATAATTTTATGGTTGGGGGTCACCACAACATGAGGAACTGTATGAAAGGGCTGTAGCATTAGGAAGGTTGAGAACCGCAGCTTTACTGGTTTGGTCACCTGTTAATCAATTCTCTGGAGTTTCTAACTGAAAATGTGCCCTTTTTTAATCTTTCCAATTTTGATGCCTTTTCTAGTTGAACTGATCAGTGCCTTCAGATCTATCCTAAAAATCTGTGTTAGGAATACAAATATCGGGATATATCTAGTGTCTCCCAATAGGCTTTTTTTTTTTTTTGTGGCCTTATGAGTTGACAGATGTTTGTGTGAGCATATGAGATTCTGTATCAATGTAAGAATCTTATTATGTTTTAAAATAAAAACAAGAGTTTTCTTTTGATTGGGAACGGGTGTCACATCTTATCCGATGCCTTTTCAGTGTCTGTGCGATGATTGTGTGATCTCTCTCTGTGGATCCATTAATATGGAAAGTTATGGAAATGATTCTCCATGCAACTGAGTATTTGTGGAACTCATGACTCATTTGTCTAAGATGTGTCATTCTCTCACTCTGCTGCTGGGTTCTGTTTGCTAATGTTTTATTTAAGCATTTTGCAATAATATTTCTAAGATTGGCCTTGAGTTTCATTTATGTTTCATCTCTGTGGGTTTTGCCGTCAGTGTTAGGCTAATCCTACAGAAGGGATTTGTGAGTAGTCCTTGCTTCCCTGTGCTTTGGAACGTTCTAAATAAGTTTTGCAGTTATCCATTGCTTAATGATGATTTACAAGTTTTTTTGTAAAACCAATTGTCCAGGCCAGGGAGATGACTCAGTCAGCAAAGTGTCTGCCACACAAGCATAAGGATCTGAGTTTGATCCCTAGGACCACTGGGGAAAGTTCTGGGGTGATGTACCAGGCATAAAAACTCGGCTCCGGGGAGGCAGAGGTGAGTAGATTCCTGGGGCTGCCTGTTCAGCCAGCCTAGAAAAATCAGTGAACATAAGGTCAGTAAGAGAACCTGTTTCCAACAAGATGGCTGCCTCCGGAGACGTGACACTCGAGGCTGGTCTCTGGCCTCCAAACTCACATATACACATTTGTACCCATGCGACCGTGTACATGCCGAGAAACACTAATTGTTAAAACTTGATCCAGTTGTTTTTTTTTTGTTTTTTTGTTTTTTTTAAGCAATGTTAACTCTGAGTCAATTTTCCCTATCATTGTTCTCTTTACTTCTGTCTTTACAAAGACTGTCTTTGGAAAACCATTATTTTCTATATTTCAGTTCATTTAGGTTCACTGAATTAGCCATATAGAATGAAAAAAAAAACTTTTAAAAAATTATTTATTTATTATATATACAGTATTCTGCCTGCAGGCCAGAAAGGGGCACCAGATCTCATTATAGATGGTTGTGAGCCACCATGTGGTTGCTGAGGATTGAACTTAGGACCTTGTGCTCTTAACCTCTGAGACATCTCTCCAGCCCCAACAAATAACTCTTACAGGATTCTTTCAGTGATGTCTTCTGTGTCTGTCATTGTCTTTCTTCCCCTTCCTTCCCTCTTCCTCCCTCTATTCCACTGCTCCTTTTCCTCCTTCCCTTCCTATTCTCCTTCGCCTCTTCCCCCTTCTCCCTCACATATTCTTGTTCTATTACCCAGGTGGCCTTGAACTCCTCACCTCTGCCTCCTGATACTGAGATTGCAGATTGCAGGCATGTGACCCCATGCTTGGCCTGCTCTTTTGTGTGTATGCATTATGCCTCCCCGCCCCTTTTCATGGATATACCTAACAATTCATTTAATCTCCCCCAAGCACAGAGATTTTGAATTTGTTGATCAATTCTTTGTTTTTGACTCATTAATTTTTGTCAATATCATTTCTACCCTTTTGATTTCTCTACATGTATGTTATTGTATTATTTTAAAGTCCTGAATCTACCCTAGAGTTTACAATGATAGAACACCTTGCTGGGGATCACAAACAGGATCCTATGCATGATAGGCAGGTTCTTCTACCGCTGACTAACACTGCCAGCCCATGTGGAACACTATTTATCAGCTGGAAGACATTTTCCTGTCTTTTATGTAATGCTTACACTCTTATAAGTTGGCTGGTAGGGACCCTGTGGAGTTTTGAATACTTGGTCCCTAGTTGGTAGAACTGTTTAGGGAGGATTAGGAGGTGTGGGCTTGCAGAGGAAGGTATGTCACTGGAGGCAGGCTTGACGTTTCTACAGACTTGATGTTCTCAATGTGCTTGTGAGGTGTGAGCTCTCAGAAGCTGCTCCAGAAGCCTGCCACCATGCCTTTGCCCCTCCGTCATGGGCTCTAATCCCCAGAAATTGTAAAGCAGTTTATAGTGTCTTACCATAGCAATAGAAAAGTAACTAAAACAGACCCTAGGGAAAGATAAAGTCTGCACACCCTAGTAGGAGCAGAAACAGGGTTCCCCTGGGCAGAACTCCCCACACTCCACATCCCAGCACAGCCTGCATCCAGGCCTCCCTTGAGTCTTCTCCATCATGCCAGACCCTGCCTTCCTTTGGTTGCTTAGTCAGCGAGGATGCAGCAGGCTTGGGGGTGAAGTCTGAGGCAAGTCAGGGCCAAATTCCAGCCAAAGTTAGCTTCTGGTTCTTTTCAAGACCTTGGTGCAAACCATTTCCTTATAAAGCAAACTGGCTCCAGCAAACTGTCCCCTACACCATGGCTTCTGTAACAATATCCATATTCAGGACATCTGTCCTTTTCCCTCAGCCACAACATGACCAGTGAGGAAACCTTTTCAGCCTTGGGAAGGCTGAGCATAGACCTAAGGAGCATGTGTGGGTCCAGGGAGAAGCACAGGGGTGTGACAAAGTGGGGCAATAGCTTTCAAGAGTGCGGCTTTTTCTCCTTTTTACAAAGGTGACACCTCAAGTCCCGGGGAAATTAATGTGCCTGTCACTGTGGGCTGCTTTATATTATGATATCTTAGATGAGGAAATTAGGACACAGGAAATTGCCCCAGATTTCCTTCTTGCCTGGGAAACTAAGCATTTCCTCTGCTTTCTTGGAAATGATTTTCAGTTAGGGGGAGTCAGCACAGCCTGGCCGGAGCTTCCATTTAGTGCTGTTTTTCTGTCCAGCCACTAGCCTTCAAAGCAGAACCTGTGGGAAGAGCCTCATTCAGGGGTGGAGGTGGCTTGGGCAGATATCCTGGTTAAAGCTCTGGCCCTGAAAGAAGTCTCTGCTTGAGTAAGCCATTTGGGGGTTAGCTGCCATCAGTTTAGATGCCATGCGCCTCACTCCGTAAGAGCCAGTAGCCTTTGGAATTCTTGACAGCCTTCAAATAATTGCTGTTTCTAACTATGGTGTGGATTTGAGGTGCCACATGTCTACCTGGTGACATGTCCTGGTACTGACCACAGAGTGACCCTTTTACTGGAGAAAGGACAATAACAAACAAACAAACAAAGACATATGCCAGAGTGTGAAGGATTATCTTGGTTCCAAGGAAGAAATCTCTGGGACAGTGTGGTCAGCCTCTAGAGTAAGCCGGGCGGGGGGGGGGGGGGGGGGGGGGGGGGGGGGGCGGGGAGGATGTCACTGCTTGCTTACCCGTAAAGGGAACTATGTTTAGTTTGATAGCTTGGCAACTGCAGCGACTCTCCTCCAGAGGTTTACTCTAGTCTCGTGGGCCTTTTCTTTTTTTTTTTGCTAATTTTTTTTTTTTTTTTGATTTGGGTGGATCAGAAATTTAAAAATTGGGGACATCTCTTTTTAAAGGCTTCTCTTCAGTTCCACACTCAGTGGGGGTTATGTAGATCCTGGAAGCTTCCCGGAGCCCCCTCACCAATCCTTCCCCACACCTCATCCTTGTCCTCACAGCCTGTCACTGCCACCCCTGCCAGACCCCATGTTAGAAGCGTTTCCTCTGTTGTCTTCTGTGCTTCTGGTTCAGGCCACTGTGGTCCTCACCTGGAACATGGAAGACCCTAAACCACATGACCAATTGGTATACCAGCCTTGTCATAGGAGCTGTTGCTAACTTTATTCCCAGAGAACCTAGCAGTTCCTTGTCTGCGTGCTCCCATCCACAGCCATAGGTGCACATGCCAGCGGGAGCTGACACACTTTCTAGCCTCTACACTTCAGAGTAAGTGACTGACTCATGCTCTCCCTTGCTTATCGAATCGTCTGTACCTGGCTGACACTGGGTGAGAGGAAGAAAGGCTTGGAGCAGAATGGCATAGGAACTTAAAGATGAAGGCAGTTTATATTTGCCCCAACAGTCTGCCCGTATTAACTTAGGAAGGAACAACATTGGGCTCTTTTCCCTTTTTCTTCTTGTACTGCAGCCTCTCATATAGCCTATTGACATGCCATGGAATCCTTGTCCCTAGTCACTCTAGCCTCTAGGTTCTTGTTGCTCATACCTAGGTAGGATTGTACATGGATATCCTGATCCAAAGTAATGACCCAGACAACAAGAGGTAGGTCTCTTCATCTGCCGTGCTGGATCTCTTTGACACAGGTAAACAGGTGATGCAGACGATCTATCAGTCCTAATCTGTACATTGGTACTCCATCAGTACCATACATACTGACTCCATCAGTTATCATCTGGTTAACACCACTGACTGGACACTAAGCACAATACTAGTGTTGGGTTGGCAGAAATGAGCGGAGGGTGACACTCCCTGTCCTCATGAACTGACAAGCCTGGAGAGCCTTTTCCACAAGTACACCAAATCCAAGCCATCCTTTGCTTAACATCAGCTCATAGCTCCCTCAGTCATCTCTGACACATGAAGACATCTCTGTCTTTAATCTGGAGCCCTCTTCCATCAGATGCCTTTCTACCTCTCTTCCCCTTCTCCCTATATCCTCTGGGAGCTGTGCACTCCCCAGGCTCCTAAGCACTCCTATCTCTGTGGCCATTCCTGTGCCTAGAAGGCTTCTGGATGGGGCTGTGGCCTCCTCCTCAGCACCCAGCTCAAATATTTTTAGAAGTGCAGTAGAGGCTGTTCCATCTCTATGCTTCTTTCCTTGCAAGCTCCTTGCTTGTGGTCTCAGGTATGGAGTCTCCTGGGTCAGAGACTCTGAGACCTGGTAAGATGGAGGATAGATGGCGGCAGACCTCAGCAGCAGGCTTAGGTGGAGTGGATGAGCCTAGCAGAGCATCCCCAGGCTCACTACAGTGGTCATCCTTAAATGCAAGGAAACACTGAGAGGAATAAATTCTCCAGGCCTTGGAAAGGCCTCATCCTGAGCCCCAGCCTGAGCTAGCAGCTCTGCCTCTCCCCACCAGGGCACACGGTCCATGTTTAAAGTCAACATGCAAGGAACGGAAGCAACTAGGCATGAAGTCCTAGTCCTCAGTCCTGGTCAATGCACAAACATTCTGCAAACAATATTTCAGTTAGCCCAGAGATGAAGGCTGAGAAGGAGGCAGGGGGCTTAGTTCCCTTTCCGAAGAAGGAAGTGGTTCAGACAGGTAATGTCTTCTTACCTCTCTTGGTTGCCAGTGTAGCAAGAAGGAGTGACATTCTGAAAGGCCCTGGCTTAAGAGCTGCTAAAGAGATTGCTTGGAGGGAAGAGAGGGTCTGCCCCTTGGTCCCTTGGAGTTGGCCAGGGCTCCAAGGATGCTCTACCTGCCTGTAGGCCAGGTGGACAGAATGCCACTGAGGCCTTTGCATCTGTGGTTGCAAGACACCAGTGCCTTTCAGCCAAGAAGAAGGAGAAAGAGTTCTTTCAGCAAATGTGCATGGAGCTTCAGGAGGCCCTGCAGGAATGCAAGCACAAGGAAACAGAGGGTGGGGTAGACTAGCTTGGACCCTAAAACCCCAGGATCCAACACATAGGCAAGGTGAGGGCTTCTCTAGTGGGAGGGCAGAGGAGGTGGCGATGAGGTGGAGCAGGTCCTTAAGTCAAGCAGGCCTTTCATAGGAAAAGTTAGACTATTGGGGAAGGGCTAGGGATGTGACATGGCAGTGGAGCCATTTGTGAAACCATGTCCCAGTGTGCAGGGTTGTGCCAGGCTGTATCTGAGAAGGGAGCAGGATGCCGTTCAGGGGACCCAGGATGTTGAGCTAAGGGAGTCATCTTGCCCATGGCAGAAGAATGACATTAGGGCAAAGCCATGGGTCAGCCTCTGGTGCAATACAGGGGTGGAAGCTTAGGGTAGGCACCTTGAGCAAAGCAGAGAAGCAAAGCAGGAAAGGCAGAAGGTGGGGACAGAGATGAAGCTCTAGGATGGGGCTGAAGTCTGTCGGCCTGGGTCAGAGACCCAGCATCTAGGAAGGCTATCTTTAACCAGCATGGGAATGCACTCTCTTCCTCTTCCTCTCTCCCAGGCTCCCTCCCTTCCTCCCTCCTTCCCCCTCTCTCTCTCTCTCTCTGTATGTGTGTGTGTGTGTATATATCTCTTTCTGAGGGATAATGCTTCAGAGACCCTAATAAGAAGCCCGAGTGAAGGGCTGCAGAGATGGCTCACTTGTTAAGGGTGTTTTCTTTTTAAGCATGATGACCCAAGCTCGAACCCCAGCACCCACCTAAAAGCTGAGCACAGCCACATGTGCCTATAACCCCAACATTGTGGGGTAGGCAGAGACCGGTGGATCTTGGGAGAAACCCAACTGAAATCACAGCTTTGGGTTCAATGAGAGACCCCTCCTCAAGGGAGTAATGTGGGGAATAATAGAGGTGGACAGGCAACATCCTTCTCTGGTTTCCACATGCTTATGCATGGATGTATACTCTCCTACATATCACACATGACTATGTCACACACACTTTAAAAAAAAAAGACTACACCTAGAATATACCTATTGCCGTTAAATCAGCCTTCAACTAGTTCTTCCCCTCCCCCACCACATCGCATGTATTATTCAGTTTGTTTTAAACGGAGTGCTTGTCCCAAGATGTAGAAATCTGTGGGAATTTATTAAGTCTTGACAAGAGTTATTGAATGTTCTATTAAGTTTTCCAAATTGGCCAGTGTTGGATGGCTTAAAAATTATTCATTAAGGCATAACATTAAATACCAATAAATTGCATGGTATATTTATGAACTATCTTTGGAAGTCATTAAATATGCATATCAGGCAATAAATCCATTCTCTCCTGGAAGTCTGTTCTGAATGGTGGCGATTTAGGGTTTAGATAAGAGTCATGGGGGTGGACTAGCTTGCCATTGGGTGTCTCTAGGTCCTCAGGCGGTACACAGGAGCTGGAGCCGAACACTTTCTAGTCAATAGCCTGCTACTGGAATGAAATGGGGCCAGCTAGACCAAGTGTGCCATTTTGATTTGTGATGTATATCAAAAGGTGAAAAGCCATGTGATGAACCAATATGCTGTATTCTGGAATCTCCACTTATATTGCCACCGCTGGCAGCAGTAACTTGCGTCATCCACCCGAAATCAACTGTCTGATCCTGGGGGGGGGGGGGGGGGGGGAAAGCAATTGTTCTCAGCCCCAGTCACCGCTGCTCAGGAACTCTCCCAACTTATGGGAGAGTTCTGTATGACCTGACCCAGTCTTCATTCTAGAATCAGCCACAGTTACTGCTCCTGCAGATGAGGGTCCTTAGCACGCATACCCCCAGTGAGTGGTAAAAGCGCAGTCAGCCAGGCATGCAGGGCTCAGCTGCAGGTTGTCGGAGAGTTCTTGCCCATCTGCTGGTGCAGGGGCAGGATGAGCTGTCACCCATTCTGAGTCACACTGAGGTGTCATTTAGTCTCGTCCCACACCGTCCAGTAATGGAGAACTCTGGCACTTCCATGGTGCACTGTCAGGATGGTCGCATTCCTACATTCACCTCCGGAGCTGGTGAATCCCAAGATGTGAATCCCAAGCTGGTGAATCTCCACAGATGTTCTCCAGCTGCTGCCCACTGTAGGGCAGAGTGCCCCTGGGGTTCCCAAGGCTGCCGTGGCTTCTAGACTTTGCTACTGAGTACTTTACTGATTGCAAAACAGGGTGTTTGCCTAAGCAACTGTGGCCTGCCAGTCAATGTAACAGGTGGGAAAGCTGCTCCATAAGAGAGCTATGGCCCGGCTGGAGCTTCTGAGTCCATACTTCAAGTCAGAAACATCTCATTAGTTCTGTGATCGGGGGTATGACTGAGCCTTTGAGGAGCAGTCTTAGGTTGGTGGCCATGCTGCTTTTGGTGGGGTGGTAGAGTGACCGAGTAAAACCAACGGGGAAGGAATGGCCACTTCCGAGGGGTGCATGCTCGGCAGGAGCATAACTGCACCTACGCCGCTTGGGTCACCTCAGCTCTCTGATGAATGGGGGGACTATGACTTTTATTCCCAAGCAGACCACATCAGCTTTGAAACAACAACAACAACAACAAGTGTGTGTGACATGCACGTATTGTTGTGTGTTCACGGGAGTGAAGATATGTGAGGATGCGTGTATGCAGTGTGGAAGCCAGAGGTCGACCTCAAGTTGACCTCAAGTGTCTTCTTCAGGTGTTGTCTGCCTTACTTTCTGAGACTGCCTCTCTCAATGCCTGGGACCCACCGATTTGGCTAGGCTGGCTGGCCAGCAAGTGCAATATTTGCCTGTTTCCTCCTCCCCAGAGCTGGGAGGGCGAGAGAATGCCTCAATGCCCAGCTTTTACATGGATACTGAGGACACACATTGAGCCTCATGCCTGAACAGTGAGCACTTTACCAACCGAGTTCTTTTCCCAGTCCCTGCTTTAGTTTAGAGAAACGAAAACAAAACTCCCCTAGGTAGTTTGGAGAGACAGACCAACAGACACACAGAGAGACAAAAGAGAGCAAGAAAGTGGCCAAAGAGCTGACTTAGGAATAAGCAAGTCACTGAGCCCCTCCAGTGGAATAGAATTCTGGCATCCTGGCATCCTGGCATCCTGGCACCCTGTGGTCCATTCTCCCACAGGAGAGCGAAAGGCTTCGCTTCACCTTTCATCTCAAGCTTTGCTGAAATGAAATTTCCCTTCTTTCTCTATCTTTCGAGCAGCCACGCAGTCCAGTGGGAATCTGTGTGTGTGGGCTGAGTGAAGCTGGCATTTCCCTCCTCTCAACCCACAGCATAGGCTGGGGTAGGGAGACTCTCAGCTGGCCGCCGAAGGACGAAAGTGGAAACACACCTCTCAGCTTGGTTCACTTTAACCTGCCTCCCCCAAGAGCCGCAGTTAGGCCAGACCTCTGGGCAGCAGTCCACGGGGGTAACTGCACATGCTTGCCATCTGGAGAGTCACAGACACAGCTAAGCCCTGCTCTCAGTCTCCATGGTTGGAGGCTCTCTCCTATCCTGAGTGCTCCCCCCACAAGAGGTCTTAAGACTTGCTCTAGTGAAGTGTTAACCAGAATATCCCAGAGCACTCACAGAAATCCGCATTCTTTGACCCCACCCTACAGAGTCGGTCCTGGAAGCCTGTGGGTAAAAGCCTCAGAACTGTTATCCTGAATTAATTTTCTGGATAGCACTGGTGCAGCCGGTGCCAGTACCTTGCATAGAGTGGTGAGGCTGTAGCAGGGGTTGCATGACGCTTGGGAGCTCAGTTTCAAATGCAAAAATATTAGGCCTCCCTCACCTCAAACACACTGAATCAGATGCTCTGGAAATGGGGTCCAGCCATCTCTTTTTGCAACTCTCCCTGCTCCTTAGTGACTCAGATGCACCTAAAGTTTGAGAAGATCCTAGAAGTGGCCCCGGGGTGACTCGGGAAACAACAGGAGCTCGGAACCTGGGGAGGGTCATGACCTCTGTCTGTTTCCTGGGGCACCAGGTGTCCCAAGCTTTTGTGAGGTGGCAACAGTGAGGAAGTTGGAAGTGCTCTGCCTGGGCACAGATCAGATGCAGGCCCAGCATGTTTTGGTGGTGACGGAAGCAGGAACATCTGCTCAGGAGTTCTCGCCTTTGCATTCGGAGGAAGAGTTAACGGAGGAAAGCTGTCAGACAGCCGTCTGTTGTCCCAGTAACACCCTGCAGCTGCCAGAAGAAGGAAACCCGAGCTTCCAGGCGCCAGGCCCCGTTCCCCAAGTCTTGAGTGGGCTGTTTGCCATCTACCTTTCCCTTCTGGAAAGATGACTACAGAACCGACTCCGCAGGACCTTGCTTGCCTGAACTTACTGTGTAGGGTGACCATAAACAGTCTGGTCCCTGTTTGGGTTCCTGTTTGGTACGGCTATGTGTGGCCAGGTCTGTGATAGGCACACACCACCACAGTGAAACAGCTGCCCCTGAGCTGTACCTCAGGCTGGGTAGCCTGTGGCCTCCACAGCTCCAGCCTCTGCACGGGTTCAGACTTGACAGTACACACAACCTAGAGCCACACTCGACAGGCTGGTACCCTTGTCAGGACACAGGGGTCCCCTGGATTCTTAGGGACTGAGAAAGAAGGCTCACAATTAGCTGTTTTAGTTTTGTTTCTGCTGCTGTGCTAAAACACTTTGATAAAAACCAGCCCAGGGAAGAAGGGTCTTAATTTTGCTCAGAGTTCCAGGTATAGTCCATCACTGTGGGGGAAATCACAGCAGCAGTAGGAGATAGAGACAGCTGGCCACACCAATCCATGGTCAAGAGCAGAGAGAAACAAAGGCATGCATGTTCTCTTGCTTGTGCCCAGCCTGGTTTCTCCACAGTTCAGAAGCTCTGCATAGGGACTGATGCCGCCCACACTGGGCTAATTATTCTCATATGATTAACTCAAGACAACCCTCACACATACAGAGAGGTGTGCCCACAGCTTAACTCTATGTAAACAATCCCTGACTGAGAATCTTCTCACTGTAATTCTAGGTTGTGTCAAGTGGACAGATAGCCGTCACAATGGGCACTCGCCCACAGCATCTGGGGATCTGCTACCTGCTTGGCTTAGAGCTTCCTGGCTAATGAGTGGGTCCTCAAAGTCTCGACCGTGAATGTGTCTTCTGGAGTGGACAGCCAAGGGTTCTGCAGGTGTCCTTGCTGGCTTCTCCAACCTGTCAGTGGCTCTTGGTGATCCCTCCAGGAAATGGGGAAGGGAACATGATCTAGAGAGCAGGCAAGTCTGTGCAAGAGATTGTGGATTCTAGGCTAGGGAAACTGAAGCAGACCACGGCTTCCCCCCTCTCAGATAAAAGAAAGGGGGCTTCCGAGAGTGAGACTGGCAGAAATTCCAGGGCTCCTTTCAGCATCAAGAAGTAGGTCTGGCAGCCAGACCGGTCCCTGTCACTGCTGGAGAGGGCAAGGGTACAGTGGGTCCCCCAATTTCCTGTCTCTGCATAACTGATGACACTCCCACCAACTTCTGGTACCTTCTCAAGTCTCCATCCTCACAGCTACAGAAATGTTGGAGGGCGTGGCTGCAGCAAGAGAAGATAGGACGCTGGTGTCTGCTGGCTGTCTCTTCTGTGCTGACAGCCTACATTCAGTCTCTACCCTCTGATGGGCACTTGGCACCCACATCACAGAGACAGAGGTGAAGGCCCCCAAGAGGTGCATGGCTCTGAGTTTCATTTCAAATCCAGGATCCCAAAGTTCATGCTGTATGCATGTCACCCATTCAGGAATTGATTCCTTAAGACACTCAGTGCTGCACACTGTTTTAGACACTGGGTTCAGAGAAGAAATCCCATCCCCCATGGGCCATACCAGTGAGCCAGTGAGGGCTGACAAACTGCACCCTGAAATCTCAGACAAATTGAATCTGGGGGTGTAGCTGGAAAAAAATATCTGTAGCCACAAATAATGTGGATCAAGGACAAGGGGCCTTCAGCAGAGTGCCCAGGCAAGGTGATAGTTCATCAGGATCCTGAAAGGGAAAGCTGTGTGTGTGTGTGTCTGTCTGAAAAGAGTACTGTCTGCTAAGACGAAACCTAATGCAGAGGCCCTATGGTTGCTCAAATGACTGGAGCCAGGTGAAGGAGGGGGAGAAAGCAAGGGAGGAAGGAGAATGTTCGGCTGTTGTAAGGGGTTGGTGTGAGTTAGGGGACCCTGAGAAAGGCTCCAGTTCAAAGGACAGTCACACCTAGGGAATGCAGGCAAGATCCAAAGTCCAGATTCTATGTGGCTCCAAAGATAGAAAAGCTGGCATCTCCGTGTGAAAAATGGAGCCAAGAAGGAAAGAGACAGCGAAGGGAGCCTGAGGTCTCCTTCCATGTGGAAGATGGTCAGCATCAAAAGTGAACGAAACTGTACTGGCGTGTCCAGTGGGGGCCTTTCCTCAGGGTCTCCATAGCAGCTACTAGTCCTACACAGTGACCCCGCCTCCCAGCTGGAGTGCCCAGAAATGCAGCATAAAGCTGATTATGGAACAACTTGTAGTATGTGACTTAATAACTCCTCTATTGTATAATATTGTGCTTCAGGAAGAAAAAAAAAAGCCTTTAAGCCTGCTTAGTGACTGCATTTTCTTCTTTAAAAAAGACAGAAATTCAGTCCCCTCCACATGCTCCAGGAAGCTACCTCCTCCCAATTCCTGTGCTTCCCAAAGCCATTATTAGGCCAAGGGCCCTGCATTGTGCCTCAGAGAACAGCACAGATATGATGGGCGTTCTGAGGGTTTAAGGTGCAAACACCCTCCTCCAAACCAGGGACAGCCTTGATGCTAAAAAAAAAAAATGCAGGGTACAATTGAGCATGCATTTGTGCCTCGTGCATACGGCATGCCCCATTTTTGCTGTCAGGGAATGATGATTCTCAGGGGTCCTCAGTGCGGTTAAAGGCGCTCACCGCCTGGCCTCTCTTTGCCTTGACAGCAGCACTGAAGGAATCAGTGATTTCTGCTGCCCAGGAGAAAAGTAAAGCGGATGCGCTGTGAGGAAAACTGCAAAAGAGTATAACTGAGCGTCTGTCTTGTCTTCTCCACCCCTGGGCTGTGGCAGAACTCCCTTTAGATGCCGGTACTATTTGACCTAGAGGAGACTGTGGTTTGCTGGGGCTGTTGGGGTAGGTTCCATGTATAACGGTCTGTAAGGACAGTCTTGAAAAGTCTTCTCTTATTTTTATTTGCATTTGTGGCATACAAGTGTGTTCATCTGAGTGTGTATATGCATGCATGTGGAAGCCAGAGGATGATGGCATTTGTCTTTCTCACTCACCCGTTATCTTCCCCTTAGGTCTCTGTCTAACCCTGAAGTTCACCAGTTCTGCTCTGCTGGCTGGCCAGTGGGCTCGAGGGATCCTCTTGGCTCTGCCTCCTCCAGTGTCGAGGTTATAGATGTAAGGCACAGGCCCCAGATTTATATGGGTTCTGGGGATCTGAAATCAGCTCTTCATTCATGTGTGGCAGGCTCTTTAGGTAACTGAGCCACCTGCCTAGTTCCCACAGCCTTGACATCAGAAGTCTTTATTCGTCACTGATTATTTGCTGTGCATTGCATCCCCCTCCTAAGGCTGCATCCAACTCTGGCTTTTAAGTTGTCCATGGCTACTCCTGCTTTCTCCACTAGTCCTAGCTAGCAGGCCTGCTAGTCACACCCCAGCTCTGTGAAGACAGCCAGTGTTCCAATGCCTCTCCAGCCTGAGGTACCCATAATGCTTCACTCAAGTTCCCACTGTCCCATCCTTGGAATCTTGCCAGTAGCCAATTGCCTGCCACATGGCCATCAGATTCCAAGCTGGTTGGCACACCAATGCCACGGTGATCTTCTTAATTGGTCAATTGGCTCTTGCTGCTTCCCTGTTGAAATCTTATCAGTGGCTTTCCCTTTGTGCTTAGAAGAGCCTGACCTCTTAGTCTGGGCTTTGTCTGTTCACTCGGCCTTCCCCAAGACTCTAGGCAGTGACATATGCTGTCCCTGCTCACCAGACCAACCTCCGCCTGGGGTTCTTATTCTAGCCCAGAACCAGCATCCTTCGCCTTGAAGGAATGAGTGGATGAGGCGATAAGGGAGGGAGAGAATGGGCTGGATTTTGAGACAACTGGTCTTGGGTGTTAGACAAGGTATAGGTTCCCTGTGACCTTGATCATATCATTTGACACCCTGGAATCTTTCTCCCATATCTGTAAGTTGAGACTCACACCCGACTTCATTGGAGTGTGCTCAGGATCAAATGAGCTGATTATGCAAGTAGTGGCAGCCAGCCCAACACCTAGTGGGAATTCCGTTGGTTTTCCTTTTCATCCTCCATGGAGATGAGTTTGCTCCTTATATGAGGGGAGGTCTGGTCCTCACTGCCTTAACTTCCTGCTCTCTACCCTCTGCTATCTGTAGAGACCTCTGCATGTTACCCTCTGAGACTAGGCAATCCTCTGTCAAGGCTAAAGCCTACAGGAGGCCTACTCCCTGTGGGTTGACAGACTTGAGGGTTTCCTTGAGACAAATCTGCCTCTGTCTGTGGTCAATGGAGTGATCCTCAGATGGGGCAAGCTGAAGAGAGGCAGGACAAGGCAGGCCTAGGATGAGGTAGTAAGCAGGATCCCAGGTGTCAGTTTTAAGGTGTTCATCTTCAGGTGTGTGCATGGGGCCAGCTCTGAAAGTAAGAGCCACCTTAAATACTGTACCCTGGACACCTCATGTCTTACCAGTCTTGATCACAGAAATTTGTGTTTGGGAAGCCACTGATAGCCTCCTCTGCTTAGTCTTGGATTCCTTCCAGACTATTCCTGTCATGAGAACTGTCTTAGTCGTCGTTCTATTGCTGTGAAGAGACACCATGACCACAGCAACTCTTATAAAGGAAAGCATTTAATCGGGGCTTACCTACGGTTTCAGGGCTGTAGTCCATTATCATCAGGGCAGGGAGCATAGTGTCATGCAGGCAGACATGGTGCTGGAGAAGCAACTGAGAGTTCTACATCCAAAAGCACAGGTGGCAGGAAGAAGGAGACACGGGGCCTGTCTTGGGCTTCTGAAACCTCAAAGCCCATTCCCCAGTGACACGCTTCCTCCACCAAGGCCATACCTACTTCAACAAGGCCATGCCTCCTAAATCCTTCTCAAATAGTGCCACTCCCTGATGGCTAAGCATTCAAATATTTGAGCCTATGGGTGTGGGGTGCTCATAAGGGGCTCCTTATTCAAACCACCACAGAAACTAAGAGGAAAGGTCCTAAAGGTATGACCATCCCATGCATGGTTAATTCTGCTGCTCTGCTGATGCTGGGTGTCACGGAATACTCTTGTTGACCAAGCTCCTGTGCTGGGGGTGATTAGGCTTAGATGAGCTCATGAGGGTGGACCCCCGATGGCATCAGTGACCTTTCAGCAGAGTGGAAAGGTCTTTTTCTTTTTTCTCTGTCCTTGCTTGTGGGGGCACAGCACAAGCTTTTTCTCTGTCCTTGCTTGTGGGGGCACAGCAAGAAGGTGTCCATCTATGGGCAGAAGGCAGTCATCCATGGGCAGGAAGTAGCCACCTAGAGGCAGGAAGTGGTATTCACCAGGAGCTGAATCTGTCAGCACCTTTGATCTTGGATTCCCCACTCCTACCTGTGAGAACCAAATGCCTTGTTCAAGCTGCTCCCACAGTGGTATTTAGTGATGGGCAGCTCATGCTGGTCAGGAGTTCCCCCTAAAATGTGCCTGCCTCCCCACTTGGTCTGTAGAGGACAAATATCTCTTCTGTGCACAAGCCTATTAGCCCTGGACTTCTCTCTGTGCTGAATGGGGACAGGAGAGGCGGCGAGGGACCCTACAGCTGGGGAACTGCATGAACTGCCATTGTCCCGCTCAAATCTCCTATCCAGGGACCCACAGAGCAGTTGGAGCACATGGAAATCCACAAGCAGAGGTCACCACACAGGGTGTAGAGAACAACCTGAAGCGTGTTCTCAGCCCACGAGGGGAACCAGGCTCTGCACTCAGATTAATGCTGAAATGTAGAGCTGACGCCACAGAAGAGACCCCCCCTGTCTGCTGCCACAGCCTACATCTTCATCCCCATCCCAGGGATGAGAGCCCCTAATGGCGCCTCTCTCTGGAGCCCTCATGGGATTATCCCCACTTTGGGCTGGGAAGGGGGAAGAACAAAGATGATAAATGCAGGCGCATAGTGACACTAACCGTGACTCTGGTGGCCAAGCTGAGGCTGGCCTCACTCCTGGACTCAGCCCCAAGGGAAGGAGGGGCTGGTTCAGGCGACATCACTAGCCTTGCACCCCCACTTTCTGAATTACACCAGGTTGCTGCTTTCCTGTAATGATTTGTGCTGTGGATGGCTTCAAGATGAGCCTGGCTGGGGAGACTTAGCCTAGTCTCCTGGGGGGAAGTGCTGCCTCAGGACATTCATCCTCCCATTTGATTTAACCAAACATAACTCCTCACAAGCCAGCCAGCAGGACACTCCTAATCTCCTAATTGTATTAGTGCCTATGCCAGAGGGCCAGATTCTGAGTCCCAGGTTTGGGGCCTCTGTCCCCAAAGACTTCTCACAGATGGCTCAGATGGAAGATTTCTCTTCCAGATGATTTGGCCTGGGCATCATCCAAACGGGACTGCCATCTCATGAAATGGCCTGCAGAGCCCAGCCCGGGCTATTTTGAGATTTGAGGGTGAGGTAAACAGCAACAAAGGATGCTTTAGCTTGACTTGGGGTCAGAGAGAGAGCAAGAGATTTATCCAAAGCACACAGAACACAACTAGGTAGACACACATTCCAAATTACCAAGATTTGGAAATGTTTCCTCTTTTTGTTTTAATTTAGTAAATATCAATGTTTAATCACTGTTTTTGTTTTCATGATGCCTTGGTTCGTGTTTTAAAAACTTTAATAACAAAGGTGGCCAATTTTAGCTTTGACGAATTTGCTAGCTCCAGTTCTCGGGGTATAAGCAAATGATTCTGTGTCCCTGGTATCTAGTCTGGTTTGACCTATGGGGAGAGGCCCATCTAGAACCATGACAAATGCCTCTCCCACTGTGACAATGGATGGCCAAGAGCTTAGGAGCCAACTGTGTTGCTTGGAGACAGGGTAGAACACCTCACGGCAGGTGTTCTCTCCATCTGTCCTGCCAACCACACACATTCCTTCCTGTTGGGAGCAAAGCCATCAGCATTCCAGGGATGCATGTCTGTGGAGGCTGTGAGAGGTTGGTGCTTGGACTTTGCAGCCACCTGGAGCCTTCCATGGTAGGATAGGGGCACCATGGACTGAGTGGCTCCTCAAGGCTCCCCCAAACTCTGGGACCCAGAGGGTAGGGAGGCTTCAGGCAGACAATGGGTCCTTCTGTCCCAAGATGTAGTCACTTTCTGAGACTTTAGCTTAGGGCTTTCATGTAAGGATTGTGGAGGATGAAAAAATCAGACAGACTGATGGAGTCCTAGGCAGACATTTTAAGGAGGTGACTTCCCTGTGGGCTGGATGACCCCAATAAAAATGAGTGAAGCTGAGAAGAGCAGGATCAGGGGATCAGGTCACCTGGCAGGGGGTGGTCTTGGGCATTCCAAGAAGGCAACCCAGTTGCTGCATAGGATCTCAGCATGCTCTTGACCCTACTCAGCCATAGGTCCTCGTTTGTGGAGTAAGAAAAATAGCATTCTCCTTTGTCACAATGTGAAGGAACCAACACCACGGGAGAGACCTCTCAGCTCTAGTCACTGGTGCAAGTGTTGGGGGAAAAACACTCCTTTGTATCTGAGGATGATCTTTGCAGCTGGGCGGGCTTGGCTTCTCCTGTAGAGAGTGGTGTGGCTCGCGCTGCAGTCCTGTTCATGGATCTTCATACCTTAAGCCACCATCATCTTAGTGTGGGTTAGTTTGGCCTGTACTCCAGGAAGGACTAAGGATCCTAAGGACTAGGGAGACCTCAAGGTATAGATGGAGTAACCACTGTTCCTAGACCAGGACCCTGGTTGTAACCTTGCTCTTGTCACAGCGAGCCAAGGGCAAGCCTCTTTGTATCCCGACTTCTTGTAAGATGGAGACACATGCATCACAGAAACATCCCTCTGGGTGTCTCTTGGGAGAAGCATAGCCACACAGCCTCTCAGCTCTGCTATTAACTACTCACATGAGTACAGGCAATCTGCTTACTTCATGCCTCGGTTTATCTAGACTATGTGACCATGTTATGACATTCCTCCTAGGTAACAGGAAGTGAGTCAATTCTCATGACACATGTAGACTTATCACGGTCTTTATATTCCATAGATGTCAGTTTAAAGAGGCAGAAAGAAGTCTGGTACACTCCTATAACCCAGCACTTGGGAAGCTAATGCAGGAGGATTATGAGTTCAAAGCCAACCTGGGCTACATAGTGAGACTGTCTCCCCCAAATATATAAAAGCAGGGGACAATCTTGGGAAAGAATAATGAAGTTAAAGTAATTTTATGTCCCTTTTGCATACATCAATAGAGCAGACGTCTTAGAAGTAAATTCTGTGTGTATTATGTGTGTGTGCTATATGTGTGTGTTGTGTTGTCTATGTGTGTTGTGCCTGTATTATATGTGAGTGCGTGTGTGTGGTGTGGTATGTGTTGCATATGTGTGCTGTGTGTATGGAATGGTGTATGTGTTGCATTATGTATTGTGTGTGTATGAGTGTGTTGTGTGTGTGCTCTATGTACCTATGTGCACACATATGGGCTAGAGGAGGACATCAGGTCCGTTGATGTATTACTGTCCAGCTTAGTACTCTGAGACAGAGTGGTGGTTTGAATAATCATGGCCCCCATAAGTTCCTATATTTGAATGCTTAGTCACCAAGGGAGTGGAACTATTTGAGGATTAGAGGGTGTGGCATTATTGGAGGAACTGTGTCACTAGGGGTGGGCTTTGAGGGAGGTTTCAAAAGCCCATGCCAGGCCCAGTCTGTCTGTCCATCTATCTGTCTGTCTATATCTATCTATCTATCTATCTATCTATCTATCTATCTATCTATCTATCATCTATCTAGCTGCCTGTGGATCAGGATGTAGCTGTCAACTATTTCTCCAGCACCATGTCTGCCTGTGTGCTGCCATGCTCCCTTCCATGGTGAGAATGGACTAAACCCCGACACTGTAAGCAAATCCCCCATTAAGAGTATTCTTTCATAAGTGTTGTTTTGGTCATGGTGTCTCTTCACAACAGAACAGTTACTAAAACACAGTCTCTCACTGAGCCTGGAACGAGGCTTGTGACCAGCAAGCCCGTGTTCCTTCTGTGTCCACCCTTTATTGCACTGGGTTATAGACCCACACCAGCTTTTTATATGCTAGGGCCCACCTGAACTCAGGTCCTTATCCTTGCACAGCAGGCAGTCCCATCTGCTGAGCCCTCTCTCCACCCCAGAACTAAATTCTGCAACATACCTTGGCAGTAGATGTTTGTCAAAGACGCCAAGGCAATTGAATTGGGAAAATCTCTCTCTCTCTCTCTCTCTCTCTCTCTCTCTCTTAGCAAATGTTGCTGAAACCACTGGCTATCCAAATGCAAACACACACAAACTAACTCGTGGTGGCTCATAGACACAGATGCAAAAAATGATAAGACTTGTGGAATAAAACACAGGAGAAAATCTTCACAGCCTTTAAGTTAGGCAGAATCTCAGATATGGCACCACAACACAGGTGAACAGTAAGAAGCATAACCACATGCGACTCTATCAAAATGAAAAGCCTTTGTCCTTCACAGTATGCCATCTAGAAGACGGAGGTACAGTCTCCAGAGTGAGAGGGTCTGAAAAGCACATATTTGCTTAAATTTTGTATCCAGAATAGAGAATTCATTTTAAATGGATGGACGCAATACTTCTCTTCAGGACCTGTTTATTTATTATACTTTGTGTGTATGAATGTTTTATCTGTCTGTAGGTGCTCCACATTCATGCAGTGCCTGAAAAGGTCACGAGAGGGCATCAGCATTAAGAGTTGTGAGCCATCCGACATTGGAAACTGAGCCCAGATCCTTGGCTTTTAACTGTGAGCCATCTCTCCAGCCCTCAAGAACTACTAGTAACAGAGAAAGCAGCCACTTTAAAAAAAATGGACAAAAGACTCCAATAAACCTTTCTCCAGATACTCATTTCTCTAAGACATACTAACAGCCAACGAGCAAATGAAATTATCCTAAGCACCACTGGCTGCTAGAAAGATGCACGGAGGCCATGGTGAGGTACCACCCCACAACACCGGTAGAGAGACAACGAAACAAAAACACAGTAGCAACTTTGGCAAAGATGTGGAGAATTGGAAAGCCCGTACATTGTTGATGGGCTGTAAAATGGTACAGCCATGATAGAAATGCCTGGCAGCTCCTCGCACCGTTAAATGTAGAGTTAACCTAGGACCCAGAAATCACAGTTAGGTAAATACGCAAGAGAGGCAAAAAGCATGCATCCATACAAAAATCCACAGGACATTCATAGCTTTGGGATTCACCATAGCAGCCATGTGGAAACAATAAGCATTCCTCAGATTGGCGAGCTGTTACAAACCTACAACGTAGAGTGACTCAGCGATAAAAAAAGGAGCGGGTTGCTGGCCCTTGACACCACGCGATGGGCCTTACAGGCACTGGGCTATGCTATGTATCCCACCAGTCCTTCGTATTCTGTATCTAGGCTGTGCTAACCAAAGCAGGAGGCACATTGATGAGTAGGAAGCCGTCGCTATGGGGTTCAGGTTTTTCGGGGGGGGGGGTGCTATGTCTTGGAAGGAGGCAGTGGTGGCGTGGGATCCTGAGGATATGCCGAGGCAGCTGCATTGCACACCTGTACCCCCAGTGAATACAGCTGTTGTGTTAAGGTGGAGGAGTGGGTTAAGATCATTCTGTGTTTTCCCCATCTCTTTAAAAAGGCACAGGATTGTGGGAGCCTTGAAGCCCTCATAATGGCGTAATGACTTAGACTGACAGGCACATGCCCCAAACAAGAAATTCTGGCATTTCTTTCCCCTGTGTTTTCTGGGTATAGTCTGCATTCCTATGTATATTATACTATGCTGTAAATATAGAGGCCTCAGGCTACCCCACCAAAAAGGAATGTCCCCAGTGGGCCCTGAAGATAACCTCAAGACCCTTCTCTGGGGAGGTGGGCTGAGACATGTGATGGAGGAGGGACTCTGGGAAGTGAGAGGTGTAGGGGAGGGTTGCATCAGACCTTGAACTGCATGTAGGGGAATACAGACCTGTGTTGAGGGTCCTTCTCCTCCTGACCTGGCTCAGAATTACCTTCAGTTGCAAGCTTCCCCTAGTTCCTTGAAGAAGAGTAGAGAAATAAATCTCCTGCCTCTACCAGACACACCCTTTCTCCCTGATGTCAAGGGCCTGATCAAGCTCAGACTCCCCTCAATCAGCTCAGGCCAGGGAAAAAGAAAACATCACTCCTCCCACCCACCAAGGACACCGTGTGGGAGTTTTCCTGGATGGGACCTGTGTGGTTCCTTTGCTGGGTTGTGCCTGGCCAGGAGGGGTCATAGAGGTAAGACCTGATGATCGGGGCAGCAGGGGACCCTAGGAATTCCTGTTCCTCCGGCTCAAGGGGCAGATCAGATCTGGTCCCCAGTGTCAATCATCAGCTTTGGGATGGGATGTGGGGAGAGGCCATAGGTCATATAAAGTAGCCTTTCCATCTGACTGGGAGGGCAGGGCACTCGGGAGTGAAAGCGAAGAGAGCTATCTGCATGCAGTGTGCCAGGGGCCACGACTGTTATTTGAGAGAAAATCTTCCTTGCTGCAGTCTGCCCAGGGTTATTTTTTATGCTCCTCCACCATTCTCCTTTTCTGAACTGTTGCTTGCTTCATGGGCTCTGTGCCTCATGTAACTTCTGTCCCTACTTCCTCTCCCTTTCCCATCCTGGCACGATGTCATATAACTATTTACTCCTTTGCTTGTGGTGTGCTCCAAGTGGAACCTGAGTTCCAAGGGCGGGGACCTGAGGTGCTGTATGCCCCAGACTTCAGCAAGATGGTTCAAAACTAGCCCAGGAATCTTTCCCAGCTGTCCTGGGAAAGATGATGTGTCTCTGTTTAAGCCTTGACTGCATAGAGGGCAAGAGAACTGTGAATCCCAACACCCCCACCCAGCTGTGTGACTCTGGACAAGTGACTGACCATCTCTGGGCATCTGCTTTCTTCAGTACAGAATGGCATATGACAAGAGAAGCTGCCTGATGGAACAGTGGGGAGGGTCAGACAGGATGGCAAGTGAGAAATGCCTAACAAGGCACCTGCCTCCAAAAGTGCTCTGCAATTGCTCCTGGGGTGACCTTGGGGGCAAAGAGCTTGGCCAGGGCTCCGAGGGTCCTCAGTGCTTGCCAGCGGTATCATATGTGGTTGCCAGCTCAGGTTTTTTTCCCTAATGTGCTGAAGTGCAGAGGATGAATTATTCATATCTCCCCTGTCTGAGGAAGAGCCTGGCGCTTTCTGTTCGGTGCTTAACACAAAGTGTAGACTAAGGCCATGGTAGGGCCGTGTCAGGCACTCCTGTTAGGTCAGATGGAGTCCCAGAAGCTCACAGCCCCATTTTTGAATATGAGGTGACTGAGGCATAAGGTGGGGTGCCATTCCTGACATCTTTGTCTGTGGGGTGACAGAGAAGGCGAGGATGTGTGCTCCTCACACAGCTGGCTCCTCCACTTGGGGCTGCAGGCTCGGGCGGGGCTCTCAGCTTCTGATGGCCTCAGAGGGAGCAGGTACAGCCTTCTGTATGGGGTCCTTGGAGCGAAGGGGTCCTGCACCTGGTCTGAAGGAAGAAGCCCTACCACAATATCTTCAGTGGGTTTTGGGGGGTATCCTGGGGACTCGGAGCATTGGGGAACCCCTATGTGATCCCACTGGCAAGGCTGAGACAACTTAAAAGTGGGGGCTGCTGGTGGGCAGTAGGGAGGTCCCACCTTATCTGCTCCCAAACTACTATGCCTCTGATCCCCACCCATGTGCCTTACCAGGCTTGTCTGCATTCCACTGTCTAGAGAAGAGAGAGGTACTGAGCAGCCTAGGAAAGGTGGGAAGGAAACATGCGATGGAGCCCCAGACAGGGCTGAGAGTTGGGCTCCTACTCAGGCTCTACCTCCTACCGGCATCTTCTTTACTCCAAAAACCCCTGGTGGGCTTGTGGGAAAACACAGTCTATAAATTCTGGTCTGTATGCGTGGGTGAGGTGGTGCCATTTGCTTCCACTGTTCTCATCTGTAAAATGGGGACAGCTTTGAGTGTGCTACATCAAGGACAGTCATCCTATTGGAAGATTATCAGTATCTCGGTTGGCTTTAGCTCCTTAGTAGCCAGGCAAGCCCTGACTCTATGCATGGCTTTTGGGGTCCCTAGCTGCCTTCAGTTTAGGAATGTCCATGAACAGCCCTGTTCCCCTGGATGCTGGACCTCTGAATAGGAGCCTAGACTGGCCCATACTCAGCTACTAGAGGGCTCCCCTTCCTTTCTGCAGGAGAAAGTCAAAGAGCAGGTGGAAACCTGGAGGGGGCCAATGGCTATGTGAAGGTGTGTCAGGAAAGCCAGAGGACGGTATCACAGAGTGAAAGTAGAAATTGCTACATGGGCATGTTTTCTTGTTTTGTCTTTGAAAATTTGCATGTTTTCTTGTCTTGTTTTTGAGACCAGGCCTCAAAAATAAAAATCAGGATGACCTGCACTTGTGATTTTTCATGATGAAATTGTTCTCCCAAACCCAGATCTGGAGGCCTCTTTCCATAGGAAGGGTGAGCATTTGAGTTGAGCTAGATGACCCCTTTGCTCAGGCTCCTGTGATGGCTGGTCCCAACCCAGCCCTCTTGGTCCTGCAGTGTTGATGAGGTTGTCCAGAGTCAGTCAGTACTGAGCAGTGGGTACTCTTGGTGGATGTGGGACAGAGAAAGAGGGACCGAGAGGGGATCCAGTCTTTTTTGGAGTGCAGGAGACCGTGGGCATGTTTACTGCCGTTGCGTTTCCCAAGGTTGCACAGCGCTTTTCTCCACCTTCGCCCCGGACCACTGGGATGAAATACCATCTCATGTCTGCTCTCTGGTTTGTTCACCCTAAGCCCCCCACCACAGCTCAGCTGATAGCAGGACTGGGAGAAAAGGACTAAAAATAACTCTGATTTGATGCACTGTACACAGGGGCTGAGCTGGCAGCTGCCCCTTCCCCCCACCTTCCCTTCATGTTGACAGCTTCTCAGCTGGTGTGTGTGCTGGAGTGCATGTGTGCGTGTGTGCCTCTGTGTGTGAGAGAGACAGAGAGAGACACACACAGAGAGAAAGAGACAGAGACAGAGAGACAGAGAGAGATCATCCTGGTGGTTGGTCCTAGAATTCACCCTCATTTTCAAGAGAGAGCCTATGGCCCTGAGTCCAGCATCCTTTGCGGAGCTGTCTTGGCGGCTGCTCCTGGCAACACTCTTGATCCATCTAGACCTGACCTTTGGCATGGTTTTGAGAGGGGTGGAAGGTGAGTCTTGTGCTTGGCTGTTCTGAGCCAGGGATAACCGCTAGCGCTGAGAGAGCTCTGGAGGTCCATAGCTGCAGCCCTGCCCTTGGAGCTGAAGGATCTGAACCAGCTCCCTCTTTCTTACACTAGCCTCTTGTCTCCAGTTGCTAAGTGCTTGGTGGTGCTCAGCCTACTCCTGCCTGACTCAGCTCCTGGCCTGCTCGAGCTATCCATCTCTGGGAATATGCATTGCCTGTGCTCAGGTCCAAGACTGCTGGCATCTAATGGCCAAAGCAACTTTCCATCAGAACAGACACAAGGCTCGCCCCAGCAAACTGACTGCCCGTATACCCTGAGCTTCTAGATGCCCTCTTGAGGGTTAAAAGGTGGCAGAGAGGGATCTCTGTGCACAGGTGACTCTAGTATGTGGTGAGTGTAAGGTGAGGATAAGGAGAGCTGTGACAACATGGAGAAAGGCTTGCATGGTGGGCACAGACATGCAACACAGCCATGCAGAGGCTTGAATCTGGCTGCTTGCAGGGCAGGCCATTCTATTCTGTGAACTTCATTCATCTTGGGCTTGATACATGATCTAAATCATAGTGTTGTTCAAAGGAGGAAGTGAGGTGGGGAGGCGGAGAAGAGACAGACATCCAGGCCAGCCCACAGGGCTGTTCATTCTGATGTGTCCCTTGCCTGGGTTTCTTTACTCTAAAGCATCCAGGAGAGCAAGTGAGTTAGGACTGGTGCTCAAGATAAAGGAAGAATCCAACAAAAGGAAGTTGCTATTACATTGAGGCTCTCATGCTCAAGGGTCCTGTGCTGTTAAGATAAGAAGACAAGGGACAGTAAATCTAGTGGGGGATTAAGACATCTAGAGGCATCTACAGGGAGTCCAGCCTGCCCAGAGAGGATCCTGGGCAGAGGGTAATGACTGGAGCTAACCACTGTGAGTGGTCTTGTAGTAGAGAGCCATCAGGAGGTGAGGCTAATGCAGGTGGGAGTAAATCATGGATATAGTTCTTCAGGACATAGGCACAGGCCCTCAGGTGACTGGATCTGGGATGGCCTCCATTTTCTCTGTAAAATGGAATGATGAAGAGCCCGAGATACACAAGCCTCTGTCCCTTTAACTCTTGTCCCTCCTCTGGGCTATTTTCTTCTACTTCTGCCACACAAACCACTGACTCTGGTCCTTTGGTCCTGAGATGTGCTCAGAAATGGGCTGGGCATCCAGGAAGGAGATTCCTCCCTTTAGAAGATGCAGGTCTGAGAATATCACACTTGCAAGCCACTGTGACTACTCAGACTTCCCTAATCTGCCTGCACAGGTGGGGAAGTATAGCATCATGGAACCAGCTGTTTGGGGACCATTATCTCAGCCCTCTTTAAGAACGTAGATGTTGGCCAGGTACTGGAGAGGCAGGGACAGATGGAACTCTGAGTTCAAGGACAGCCTGGTGTGTTCTAGGCCAGCCAAGACTGTATTGTGAGGTGAATGGGGACAGGGTATCATAAAATCAGAGACCCTTTCTCAATTGACTGCTAAATAAGGGGGCCTGTTTATCTCTGTGAGGTGGACCAGTTTCTTGGAGGGGCCCCACAGCTTGGCATGGTTTGGCTTTTCTTTGGGTCTGTCCACCTTCCTTCTGGAGGGAATGACAGGGAATAGCCAGGAGCCAGTTCTTCGCAGGGCAGCAGGGGACAGGCAGGCCCTGTCAGGATAGGCCCCTCAGCAATCCAGATAGGCTGTGTACATGTGACTTTGTCTACTGGTGTCTGTACAAATTGGATCCAAGTGTGTGTTGTGAAGTGTGTGTTTGTGTGTGTGTGTGTGTGTGTGTGTGTGTGTGCGCGCGCGCGCGCGATGTGGTATGTGTGTGCGGTGTGGTGTTGTGTGTGTGTGCAGGCTCTGTGGACAGTCCATGTAGAGTGTGATATGGGGACCTCTGCCTTTGGAACAGAGCACTGTGTGTATGGATATTGTAAACACTCTGTGAAGTGCATCTTGTGAGCAGCTTCAGGTGTGTATATTCGCATGGGAGGATATGTTCATAGTACCCACATGGGATAAAGGCAGAGCCACCTCAGATAGCCCTGCAGGCCTGGCTGCCCGTTTTCAGGTGTAACACAGGAAAAAGGCATTTCTCAAAGCATTGAGGAGCCCTGCAGATGGATCCGTATTAACTTGGGAGGAAAATCCCATTCTGCCTTTGAGGTCATTTCACTGGGTCTTTCCAGAAAGAGGTTGAACAACTCTTGCCACAAATAAAATGTCAGCCTGCTGACCCACAGGTTGTGCTGCTGCTGGTGGCAACCTTGGACACACCGTTAGGGACCTGCACAATGCTGTGGCCTTGGGTCTCAGAGTCTTCCCTCCAGGGCTCAGGGGGTAGTAGGTGACAGTGTGCCTGCTGGCCTGATGATCCCAGACTTTTAGTCAAAACTGAGGCTCTCACAGAAATCCCCAGAACCCTGGAGCCCAGTGCCTCTAACCTCCTCATAGCCTCCATAGCTCCTAGCACCCTAAAAAGCACCCAGACACCATGTCCGTGCAGACTGAAGGCTCTCGAGACAGAAGGCTGAGCCTGGAGCCTGTCCCTGCTACTTCCATCAGTTGGTGATGTCTTATAGCGTCTTCCTGTGTGCTGGATACTGGTAGGGACTGAGGATCTTGTGGGGGTACAAGGACTGGGTCCTTCCTTTGGGTCTAAGGAGCCCCCAGGGAAATCATATCTTAATCTTAGATAACTGGGATCTTCAGCAATGTTGAAGTTTGTGAGTCACAGACATCATGTGGGTGATCACTTCCAGTCTTTTGTCTCATTTTCCTCATCACCAAAGGAAGGTCATACTGCTGGAATCTTGAAGGTAATACAGTGGGCTGTCATGTGCTAGACATTCCTCAGTGGTGGGGCCAGCCCTCATGACTGCACACCAGGTCCCCTGTTCCTGTCACCAAGCTCAAACCACAGGTGGTTGAATACAGCAGGAATGGGTAGAAAGGATATGCAGGATGTCCTGAGGCAGGAGATGTCTCCTTCTGCCTCCCAATGCTGAGTGCTACCCCAGGAGCCTTGATCCTTCCTTGGTGTGTAGGAGGCCTGCTCCTGTGTGGCCTAGCCACCGTAACAGCAGAGATCACAATTGTGACCCCATCTGACTCCAGTTCTGACATACCATCTTTAAGGGGTCGATTGCATGGTGATCCAGACCCCAAGGGGACAGGATGGAGCTGGTGGCTTGGAGTGGCTTCTCTGATCCCTCCTGTTGCCTTGAAGTTAGAGTGACTGCTTACAGCCGTGACATCAGTAAGTGAGCACAGTGGTTTGCTGGTGACGGATTCACTGTGGTTGTCCTCTAAGTTCTTATTCACCATGTGTAAGACCCCTGTGTCCTGGAGAGGTGGTTCTGCAAGCTGGCAGGGTGTAGCAGGGCCTGCTAAGACCTTGGAGCCCCTTGAAGAGTGTTTGGTTTTGTGCTCACTCTGCTTCCAGGATTGCTGTCTGCAGAGGCTGTGAGGAGAAAACCAGGGGTCTCCCCTGCAGAGTTCAGTTTGCACCCAGGCATTCTGCTCTGTCACTTTGGGCCACAGGTGGAATTCAGGACCTTCTGTAATCTCCACTCAGCCTGTGTTGAGCAGGTTTCCAGTGGTTTTGTGGGGCTGCCTGGCCCCTGATTTACCCATAATCTCTAGAAGAAAAGCTGTAGCAACTCATCACCATGGGATTGGAGCCAGAGACTGGGGTGCATGTCCTTGTTGGCAGAGAAGGCAAGTGGACTGGGGGGGGGGGGGGGGGGAGTTTGAGCATTTTTCCTACTCTCTCCTGTTTTTTTCTTCCTCTCTTCCCTTCTTGTTTCTGTCAACTATCCCATCCCTGCTCTATCTTCTCCCTTCCTTCTTTCTTCCCTCTTCCCTTCCTCCTCTTTTCCTTTCCACTACAGTTCTACTCTGTGACAGTTCAGACTATAACACTTTGACTTCACAGCTCTGTTGTGTGGAATCATTCCACCCATGGAACTGTATTTGACATTCTGAGTTGTGGTCTTTTCCTGGGCTGGCAAAGCGTAGTTCTACCCACTCTCCAAATGCTGGGTAGTGTGGGCAGCAAGCCACAGCATACCTAGTTAGCTGCAGCCATGAGAGGAAACCACCCACATTCTGTAACGCACCGTGTTGCTAAGCTGCAAGCTCCAGAGGTCGGGTGTACCCGACGCTTTTGGGGCCTATGATACTTTCAGAAAGAGGGAGATGAAGTCGCACTTTTAAGTCTTGAGTATCTCTGCCATCAAATCAGGATCTGCCATGCGCTGGGACTCTGGTCCCTGTAGAGACAGACTGTCCTTGACAAGGGGAGCACACACATCCCTGAGGTTTCTAGCTGCAAGTTAAACTCTCTAGGACTCAATCACATGTTTCATGTCTTCCTGGGTGCACCTAGGTATGAGGTTCTGTCTAGACGAGGAGCCCCTGCTTGGAGCCCCAAAGTCGAAGAGAAAGCCAAGGTCAAGCAGCGAGTGCCAACTCTGAGCTGTAGTCAGGGTGGAGCTCCGCTTTCAAGCACTGGAGAGATGGTGCCCTAAGAACCTTGTAAGTCCTTAAGCTGGCCAGGCACTGGAATGGAGTAGGAACCCTTAGATCCTGAGGACTTAGAGGAGGCCGAAGGACTGAGTCCAGGCTGGGGTCTCATGCCCTCTCTGAATGATCCAGATGGGACCCAAGAGGTGGGCTCCTGAGGAAAGCAGTTCCTAGGTGAATGTGAGGGCTAACTAAGGCTTCTCAGCTTGTGTCACTGTCCACACCAACAGCAAGATTGTCTCCTCTCCAGAGCTGGTTTGGTCCAGAGGGACAGACCCTCCCTCTACAATGAGACTACTAGGCCAGTTCCTCTTGATGGCCTAGCAGCCCCTACCAATTAATTCCAGGTAAGTGGGGGGGGGGGCGGAGGTGTGTCGGTACCCCACAGTAATCTTGCTCAAAGGCATGTGGAGGCTCACCCCAGGCCAGTGTCCTGGGTTAGGAGAATGAGTGGAGCAGGAGGGGCTAGAGGTGGGATGCCTCACTGGCACAGCCCTTCCTAATATCTTCTTGCCTGTCATGCCCTTTGCTGTCCACGGGCCTGGAGTTCTGAGTCAAGCTCTGGTCTGTGCTGTAGGCAGGGGACTATGGCCTTGTCCGTGGGAGAAGTGGGAAGGCTCTAACCACTTGGCATTTGGGACAGACCATGTAGTCTTGACACTATAGCCTGAGCTTTCAGGTCCTCGCTCCCAGGGACCCTCTGCTTGTTTTATAGTCCTACTTTGAAATTTGTGAATTTTAAGTTGGGATAAGGCTTCTCCGTATTGCCCAGGTTCACCCTGAACTCCTGGATTTTTAGCAATCCTCCTGCCTCCACCTCCCAAGTAGCTAGGACTACTTGGGAGCACGTGCTAATTTTGTTTCCAGAGTTAACCAGTGGATAAAAGCATGACCCGGCTAGCTTAAAGAAGCCACTTAAGCACCCAGCGAGCTACGAGCTTTATGCGTCTCAATTAACTTTTATACAGCGAGAACGGGCACACTGAAGCCATGGGCTTCGCTTAGGGTTTCATACTCTCTCTCTGTCAATTACATTTTTTACTCAACTTGCCAACCATGAAGAAAGGAAAAGTGTGGTATAGCTGAAACTAGAAAACAATGGTTTTATATCTTTTTTTTTTTTTTTTTACATAATTCATGTGTCTCTTTGCCTACATTCCATTTTCCTAATCACCCAATATTGCCCTCTCTTGGTCTCCTTTCTAAAGGTTATACTATGCCCACACTTAGACTTGTTTACGTGTGTGTGTGTGTGTGTGTGTGTGTGTGTGTGTGTGTGTGATGTAGTCTAGGATCTACATGTGAAGGAGGATGGGAACATGTAGAGTTTTTTTTTCCTTGAGTTTTAGTCACTTCACTTAATCTTATACTTTCCAAATGCATCCATTATTTCTTCAGATTTCATTGTTTCACTTCTTACAGTGAACCACGTCCATGTTGCTCCGTGGCCGAGTTGCTCCTCTCCTGGGCGTGTACCCAAGGACTGCCATACCCTACCACAGAGATCGTTTATTTTTGTTAACTTTTCAGAAATTGACATTTGATACACACACCTCAATACCCCCTCTCACCGTCTATTGCTAAGCCTCTTCCTGATGAGTCCCTGGTGAGTGTGAGTGTGTGTGTGTGTGGGGGGGTGGAGTTTCATTACTGTTGCTTGCCTGAGTGTGGGTCTTCTGTGGTTATTTCCTGAAGTGAGGGTAATGGGTCAGTGGTTACAACATGAAGAAAACGTGAGCTTAAGTTCTTTGGAAGCTGTAGGATTTTGGATGTTTTATTCCAACCTATATAGCACGTCTTTCATTTCCCTAAGGCCACACACGGAACAAGTTTTAAGTGTTGAGGTTTACTGATTTGGCTTTCAAGGTCATGTAGAACTCTTCAGTTAATGCAAGGTCACAGATTGCCTTTTATTTTTTCCTGAAAGTTTCCCAGTTTTATCTTGCAGCCTGTCGTTGTTGCATATGATCAACTAATCATCCCCACGTCACTGCGAAGAGTTCCTTTTTGCTGTTAAATTCTCCATGCTTCTTTGTAGGCAAGCAACCAGCCTTGCTCGTATGGGTCAGTTTCTAGACCCTGGGACAGGTTTCTCTCTTTGTCAGTATTATCTCAGTTACTATACCTCTATCTTAAGGCCTACAAATCAGCGATTGCATTGCGAATTCTTCAAGTTTGTTTCAAAATCGTTGGGCTATTTTAGGCCCTTTTTCTTCCACATACATTTTATAATATGCTTATCTATGCTCACCTGAAAAAAAAAAAGCGTTGCTAGGATCTTTCTTAGAATTACACTAAATCTAGTTTGGAGAGATGGCAAGGGGTAAGAGCAGACACTGCTCTTGCAGAGGACTACAGTTTAAATCTCAAGCTGAGCCACTCACAATTTCCTACCCTTCAGGATCTGATACCCTTTTCTGGCCTCTGTAGTCACCTTGACTTCACTTGCATATGCCCACACACTTAACAATAACAAATCTTCTAAAATCCAATTACACTAAGCCTTCAGTACAATGGGAGGGGGCAGCTGCCATCTCAATTATAACCATGAATGTGGTATGTCTTTGATTTCTTCTAACATTTTTTTTAACCTTCATTGTACAAATCTCACGTGCCTTATTAGACTTATATCTAAAAATTTCATTCTTGGAATATAAAAGTGGAATGTTTTTTTTTATTTCAGTTTTCAGCAGTCTATAAGTTATCTACAGGAGCACTATTGATTTGTGTCTGTTCACCTTGTTCTATGAGATGTTTCCTTGTCGATCCAAGAGTGCATTTGTCTAAGCCTCTACCAGATAGACATGGGTTTCCTTCCTCTGTAGTCTGTTTGTGTCTTCTGAATATACTTCTTTGTCTTGAGCTGATTAACTGGTTGCTCCTGTCAGCATGAGGTTGAATGAGGGTGATCCTATCCTGGTCTTCAGACAAAAGCGTCCGGCCTTTATCGTTATGTGTGTGATGTTAACAGTGCAGGTTTATTACTGTTCTGCGTCTTCATGGGATTTCAGAAATTTTGTTTTAGGTTTTTCTTTTTGAGGGTTTTTATTCAGAATAGTTGTTGAATTCTGTCAAAGACATTTTCTGCCTGGGTTGATGTACTGTGTGAGTTTTGCTAATGACGGAGTTTGCATTCATTGAATTTGGAAAATCGAACCAACCTTCCATGTTAAGATAAACTCCATCTGGCTTTGGTGTACCATTTTTTTTTCTATATATTATTGGATTTGACTTGTGTTCTAGTCTTTTCTCTGTTGCTATAATAAACCACTCTACTCAAAAGCAACTTAGGGGAGGAATATGTTTATTTGGCCTACACTTCCAGGTTAGAGTAATGTCAGGTCAGGAATTTAAGCAGATCCTTGAAGCATAAATCATGAAGGAATGCTGCTTGTTGTAGATGAAATCTCTTGTATATTGTATGGATGCAATACCTGTCAATTTAAAAACCTATGGCCTATAGCTGAGGCAGGAAATAGAAGGTGGGGCATCCAGCAGGCAGAAGGGATTCTGGGAAAGATCCAGGCATGGGAGATTTGCCAGCAAAATATGAAGAGGACAAATGAACAGTACCTGAGCACAGGTAACCAGCCATGTTAGAATAAATGGGTTATTTTAAGTTATGAACTAGTCAGAGAACTGCTGAGCCATATGGCCCAGGTATTTATAAATAATGTTTGGGTCTCATGAGTCATTGTTCTGGGAGCTTGGGATGAAAGGAAAAAACACACACCCCATCCCACCCCCAACAGCTTGGTGCTCCTGGATAGCTAGTCTTCTTATACAGGCCAGAACCATCTGCCTGGGAAATAGTTCCACCTACAGTGGCCTACACTAATGAACAATCAAGACAACCCCCAAAGCCATGCCCACTGGCCAATCTGATCTGGCCATTCCTTCAGGTGACTCTACTATGACTGTTTGCTATTATTTTGTTGAGGATTTTTGTATCTTTGTACATGAGGTATATTGTCTGTAGTTTTGCTTTCTTACACCCAGTTTTTGTTTTCATAAAATAAAGGCAAGTGTTCTTCACTTTTCTAATTTCTCAGAATCACTGTGCAGACTTGGCCCTGCTTATACTTTAAGAACTCTGTAGAATTTACTTTATTTTTAAATGAGGGCTTGTTTAAGGTTTGTGCACCACAAAACATGGACTCAGCCTGTCGGGGGCTGCGGGAAGAACTGTTTAGCAAATCAGAGCTATCAAGCTGAAGGTGTGTAAAGCAAGATCAGGAACTGTGAATCCAGACAGGCAAGCCTCCCGCCTCTTGCAGAGCCCTAGCTAGCTCATGGTCTGGGTAAGACTTCTGATGTTCTGAACTGTGGTAGGCTTTGTGACCTGGGAAGTCTCTCAATCCCTCTGGGCCGAAAATCAGACAACAGAAAAAAAGAAAATGACAGTTTTTCTCCCCAGATGCTGATTATCAAATACAAAGGTACTCTGAGACCAGAGCGCTCTCCTGGAAGCAAGAAGAGAGAGCCTGGTATAGTGTCATGACTCGGATGGTACAGAAAGGCAGTGAGAAGTGCCAAGGCCAAAGTCAGAGGGGAGTCAAGCCGCCTCGCGAGCAGCCACCTATCTGGAGCTTTCCCATGTTTTCATAGAGACTCTCAAATTTCAGGCCCTCATAGCCCTTGAAGAGGGGGCAAGATGACATGCATTCATTCCTTCATCTTGTCCTGGGGCCCTACTCTGGACCAGGCATCTTATAGTTGAGGAGACTGGGCCTCAGAGAGTGGGCAGGCTGTAATGATCAGAACAGGATGGACCATGTTCAGGAGGAAGAGACAAATGGTCTGCCTGAGAGCTGTGCAGGCCTGGACTCCAGGGCCCTGGGCCCAAAGCCAGACTACTCAGGTGTGGGGTTCTGCTCAGCTATCCATGCAGCTGGGTAAACTGCAGAGCATGACCTCTTAGCCTCAGGGCTTCAGTTGGCAACCTGTGAGGGGAGGCCATGCTGCAGATTCCTTGTAAATGGTTGTGAGGATTAAGTGAGTTAACGCCCTCGGCTCATTAACTCAACCCAATTGCTCACAACCACGCCTTGCTCTCAGTCTGGTTACTATGTGGAAAGTATGTGCCTTACTTTGTACACCGTGAAGCCACACACTTGATAAGGGATGACATACTGGCAGGAATTCAGAATGCCCTGAACTGCCCTTTTCTGGTGGGTAAACCTAGGGTAGGGGTAAATGAGGACAGAGGTTGAGGTGAGGGTGCAGCCAACGGAAGGGACCGGCTTAGGGGTCACACAGCCCTTCAGCGTGCAGGCAGCCGCAACCGCAACCGTCTGGCTCTTACACTGGTCGTTGCAAAATCTGGTCCCCTAGAGGAGTGAGACACGGTGTGACAGGAGGTGATGAGATAATAAATCCAGGAGCAGCGGGGGTGGGCACCTTCTTTCCTGGACTGCCTTTCTGGGTCAAGGCAGCTTTCTAGAACCCACGGGGGAAGGGGAGACCTTGCCGCCCACCCATGCCTTCAGCTGGGACCCCGCTACATATTAACCAACATGCACCGCGGCTCGCAGGTGGCCCCTGCATCTGGCAACTGTCGCAGAGGAGGGCACAGGCCCTAAGGTATGAGATCACCGGTGTGGCCCCTCCTTTTTTGGCGACGCTTAGGGTCTGGCGCCACCGTGTGGCCATAGGGGGAAGCCGCCTACACAGACGCAAGGCTATCCAATAAGCTACAGAGCAATCTTGGTTTGGACCTGCTCAAGGGCTCAACAGAGAGGCGTGGCATCCTCTATCACTCCGCAGCTCATCCTGTCACCCCTACAGCTCCTGGAACTGAGAGGGCGGCAGAGTCTAGTGCAGCTCAGGGAAGCATGCATCGTCCCATCGGTCCATCTCTCCCAGAGCTGCTAAGGTCCGTGCATACTAGAGTAAGCACTTGCAATTCACGATAAAGGGGGTACTTTGCAAGGCAGGGGGTCACAAAGCTTGGATGCAGATTTGAGGGTGTCCCTCTGCCCCACCCTAATGTTCCCAGAATGATGGAGACACGGGAATAAGTTTAGACTCTGGCCTTGGGAGAGACTCTGATCAGACTTTAGACTCTGATCTATAAAGTAGGGTAGGCAGGGTCTGTCTCCAGGCCTAATCGTTAGAAGCCAGAAAACATCCCTCTGTTGCCAACTGCCAGCTGAGACTAAAAGATGGAAGAGAGAGTAACCAGCTGGGTGTGGTGGTCTACAGTACTCAGGAGATGGAGGGTCAGAAGTTCAAGGTTATTCTTGTCTATGTGGGGAGTTCAAGGCCAGCCCAGGATACATGAGACCCTTTTTCAAAAACAAAACAAGACAAACAGAAACCGAGCTGGGAAAAAGAAGGAAAGAGAGAGAACATTTGCCCTGTGGTCTAAGTATCTTGAAGTCCCAAGCTCCTCTCTGTTTCTGACTTTGCTCTCAGTCCAGGGCAGAGGGCACTGGGGCGCTGGTGATCAGAAGGTGTGGGAAACAAACCCAGGTGCCCTGACCCAGGGGACAGGCTCTGGCTTTGCTCCAAGGGTCTTTTGTGCACCTTGATACAAGAGAGAAGTGAAACTAAGGCTGGCATTGCCCTGGGACCATGGCGGCTAGACTTAGTTCTGCCACTCATTGCTACCACAGATGGGTCACTTCTGAGAGGTGACTTGTGGTCTGTCTCTGGTGTGGGTCTGTGCATCCTGAGGAGAGCTGAGTTTGGGTCAGGGGCACATTTGCTAGGTGAAATACACAGCACCGCAGCTCTGTCAGAAGTGTGGCTGTTCTGCTTTGCAGAGCATCATTCAGGGCCGCTTCCCCACCCTTTTCCACCATTAGGGAGACAGTGGCCTCCTCCCAGGGTCCTCCCCTACCCTCTTCAACTGTTAACAGCCCTTGTCCCACACAATGGTGTCTTCCCAAACATTGATCCTTCATCCCTCACCTCCATTTTTTTTTCTTCAATTCCCCTATCCTTCTCTTCTCTTTCTTCTTTTCTCCCTCTTCTTCTCTTTCTCCCACTGTCTCTCCCCACCTCTCCCTCTCCCTCTACATCCCATGTTTTCTTATCTACTCTTCTCTCTCCTTCTCTCCTCCCTCCTTTCCCTACTGGATCCACAGGCCCTGTGTTCCGGTGTCCTTCCCTTCTCAAGCCTTTCCACGGTCCCTTGATGGTATAAATCTACAGAAGGAACTGGAATGTGGCAACGCACATTCGGGCCATGATAGAACCAGAATTTGGTGCTCTGCTTCACCTCCGCCTCAGTTTCCTCATTTTTGAAATATCCATAAGAAGTCCGGCTCACAAGGCAGCTGACATCCCTGACTAGGGCCTGGCATGCCTGAACTTTCCCCAAGTCTCTCCCTGGTGGGAGACCTCTCCACTGCATCCTTGGCTCTTCCAAAGCCACTCACTGTGTGTGTGTGGCCCCGTTGTTGACCCTGCCGTACAAAGCTGGAAGCCTGCTCACAGCAGACATAGATAAACTGGCGTTAGGCTCTGGTTCCCTAGTGGGTGATCCATTCAGAACAGTCGCTTGAGTCTCTGTGAAGTCTCTTAGGGATCTGCGGGGAAAGCTGCAGCTTTATTTTTTTTCCTGGCGGTTCAGGGGGACTCACTGTGGCTGCGTGACTCTTGGAGTTCACAGCTTCAGCCCAGTGTGGTGTGTCTTGAAGGCCACTGAGCTCTCCTCCTTCGGGTTCAGCACCGCTGTTCTAGAGTGCGGCCCACCATCTTGCAACTAGAGGTAGCAGCGCTTCACAGTTTTGAACTGTGTTGCAAACATGTCCTTTCCAGTCTGGCGTTAGGCGTGGGCTTCTCTCTGCCCAATCTTTGTGTGATACCCCTACACTGCCCTGAGGACAGTTTCTCTCATCGATCACCTGTCTTTTACACCTCTGTCCCCAGCATGCTTAGAGTCCACCGTTAAGATGTTGTGAGAGTGTGGTCCTGCCTAGAGTCCCCAGTCCCAGAGAACAGGCATTCCCAGCATGCACTTGCTTCTTCCATAGGTGCTGAACCAGGCAGCGGGGTGTATCAGGGTGCCATCAGCAGGTCCTGCTCGCACAGGGCTCCTATGCTCCAGGGGGAGGCAAGAAAGACAGATGAGAAAGAGGGGTCTAAGAGAACAGAACAGCTGTTGAGATGTTGGAGACGAGGTGAGTTCCTAAGCCCCGAGAAGGGCTGAGCCCTGGGAAATCAGCTGGTAGAGGGGAGAAGCTGCCTGCACTTTAGAACCTTCCAAGAGCACTCTGGGTGCCATGTGAAGAGGGGTTCTTACGGGGGCAGGAGTGGGAAGCACGTGCCAGTGAGGAGACACCGATGTTGACGCAGTGGAGAGAGCAGAGAGGATTGTCCAGCAGGCTTGAGAGGGCAGTGACTGAGGGCCACTGAGCCTTAAGAGAGATGCCATCCCTGGGCCCTATCTGTATGGTTCCATCTCAGGAACGTGTGTCAATGTGTGCATGGTTCCCTTCTTGAACCTGACCTACAGAGCTGTGCTTCGGACTCTTGTGTCTGGGGAGGGCCCTGCCCAAGTTTACCTACATCCTGGGCTCTTCCTACACCCTAGGCCCCACCCCTAGCCTGACTATTGCTTGCTTCCAAGGCTGTGGGCTTAGTAGATCCACAAAATCCTTGGAGACCCAGCTCCAGGAAGTTCTGGCGGCAGTGAGGCTCACACAGGGAGGGTGCCCTCTACACACGTGTGCTCACTACCCACCCTGTGAGGCACCCCCACTGGAGAGGAGGACCTGGCACACTGTTTCAATATCACACACTTCCCAGTGCTGACCTGCAAGCCCAGGCTCTCCAACTAGACCTGCTTCCCTGGGTCTTGTGGCCTCCCACGGTGTCTGGATGTCCTCCAGTCAGTGGATTTGTGACTGCCCAAGCCCGGGGGATCCCATGTAGTCTCTAGATCTCCCTGACATCCATGAGGTACATCCAGGTCTTAGAGGCCAATGACCTGGGGCCAACTTCTGTTTGACCCTCCATTCAGCCATCTGGGCCTGTGCAGGGGAGGGAGGTAACCTTTCAGAGGCCCAACTGGTCCCTGTAGGAGCATGCCTACCTCCTTCCCATGTAGGTGTAGCCAGCAGGGAGTGGTACTTAGGAGCACCCCAAGTCCTTTCCTCTCAGAGTAACAGATGTGCTAACCCCACTGAAATGTCTTGTACCTCCACCCTGATGCTATACCCCAAGAAGCCCACCTACCTTCTGAGCTCACCTGAAATGCTTAGCTGATGGGCCTGGAATATCATCTGGGCCATGTTCTCACTTCCTATATGTATATGTGGAGGCCAGGATGGGGAGGATTGGTCTGAGGCCTCTCATTGGGCCAGCTCCCTCCAATGACTCGCCGCTCCAACCTTTTGAACCCGAATCCCACCCAAGCCCCTGGGCATTTCCACAAGGAGGGCGGGGGATGGTAACTTAGGAAACCAGGGCCCTAGGGAGCTGGTTGTGGCCCTCCTGCAGCCCTCATCCCCACCCACGTGTGTCTTCTATTCCATGTCTCCCCACAGGTATATCCGCACCATGTACCTGGGGATCCAGAGCCAGCGGCAGAAGGAACACCAGCGACGCTTCTACTGGGCTATGATGTACGAATATGCAGATGTCAATATGCTGCGCCTCCTGGAGACCTTTCTGGAGAGCGCCCCCCAACTGGTGCTACAGCTCTGCATAATGATCCAGAAGAACAGCGCAGAGACGCTGCCCTGTAAGTGCCTGTCTGCCACACCCCACCCCTCAACCCCCGCTGCAACCGCCTCATTTGCCTACAAGGCCTAAGGGTCCTGGCTGTATGAGTTCTGATGTCCAGACCCAGCGCACCTGGCAGGGGTTTCTTCAACCTCCCCTGCTCCCGAGGCATTTGTCCATAAGAGCAGGGTTCCTAAGGGCCGCTGGGCAGCAGAGCCGTGAGCCACCCCACCCCTGTTGCCTTTGCATTGCCTTGGGGCCTGATATTTCTACATCTGTGGAAAGGGGATAATCAGGCCTGAGGACAGCATGTGCCAGCAAAACTGAATCATGTCAGGTCTTACTTCTTGGTTTTGGACATTTTAAATGTTGGCTCTTGCTTCCAATGCATGTAGATACCTCAGCTCCTTTGAAAAAAAAAAAATAGGCTGATGCGGTTGGTGCTCCGATGAGAGCACACAGAGGGACCCTGTACTCCTCCCTGTGACCTCAGAAGCCACAGAACATTGTCAAGACATGCAGCTTCTGTGGAAGGAGGGCTCTGGGCCACTGGGGATGCCAAGGTTAGACTGTAGTGATCTTATAGGAGCTGCTGGCTAGCCTTGCCTACCTTGCTACAGAGCACATATCAGGGGTTCAGGGATGTGCCACAACAGTCTCAAGGTTGAGGAGGGACCTGAGGTGGCACGTGGAGGGAGAAATGGGATATTTAACTTGGGATGTGTGAGTCCTGGCACATGAAGGGATAGGAAAGAAGAAATGTCACAGATGGTAGTGTACAGCCCTGGGGAACTGTTATATCGTCAATGGGTGAGAAATGGGAAACATTCCATCCAGCCATGGAAAAACTGGCTCTAGTGGTGGTGAGTGTCTCATTGCTAGGTGTATTCAAGCAGAGACACTGCTGAAGAAACCAGACCCAAGGAAGACCTAACAAGAGTATCCATGATCTAGAATAGCAGGGCATCTGGGGAGAGGGTCTACCCTACTTGCCTTTGCTCTGTCTGGCCAGTGGGCCTCTGGTCTCCTGGGCTATCACAATACCTCCAGAGCCATCAGTCTATATGCTGCATTTGGTTGTTTTTACGGTAGCTCACTTGCTGACGGGCTCTGAGCTTTATACGTGGGCTCCCTGACCTGCTGGCACTGCCTCTGGCTGTGGGATAGCTCCTCCCCTCCCTGTGCCATCAATGCTGAGGATATCTAGAAAGATGCTAAGGGTGTTATGATGCCCTTGCTGGTGCAAGTTTCCTGCCATCTTGGCAGGCATTCTGGGTTAGGGTGGGTTTGGAAAGCAGCCTGGGTGTGCTGGGAAAGGCAGAGAGCGGCATACAACTTGAGCTCAGCTATGCAGACTTAGGATGCTGGATGATTCATTTCCCAGCCATGTTCCTTTATCTCTAAAGGGGGAAGTAAGAGTTGCACTGGGGTGTCGGGAAAGTTTGCTGCACGTATACCTCCACAGCACGTAACCTAGCATCACAGACTGGCATGATTCCGGAAGCACTTTGACACATGCAAACACATTGCTGAGGCCTGAACTATGTGGCTAGAGGGAGTGCCCTAGAGGCAGGGGTCAGAGAAAGCCTTTATAGAGGCCTCTCATTTAGGCTGGGTGTCAACAAGGAGAGAGGCACAGAAATGCCCTTCCATGCTTTGGGAATACCAAAGACCCTGAGGTAGGAAAAACTTTCCCTGTGGAAGACCATTGTGGTAATGACCTGAAAGTGAAAACGCTCACCATAGCTAGAACTTGATGGTGGAGGCAGGGGAGTTGGGTAGAAGAGGCAGTGTCCAGAGAAAGAGCCTAGTGGGCCCTGCAGACATTATGTGCCAGAAACCATGATTTTAGCAGTTATGTAGCTGATCATTTCCATGTAGAGAAGAGGAAGGCAGAACCTTCCCAGGAGCCCCACCAATTAGTGAGATGTTGGCTGTTGCACATGTCCAGTATGTGTAAACCCCTTGGGTCTGAGCTGTGTGTGCCTTTCCGTCCTGTCAGTTGACTAATGGGCAAGAGCGGAAGTCCCTGGACAGAGTACCTGCTTGGAATGGGGTTAGAGCATGAAAGTAGAATGACCTATGACCCCTGAATAGGACTAGATGGCTTGATATGGACCAGTTCTGCTCAGGGAACACCTTAGAGACATGCTTCTTCCTAGGAAAGACGTTTCCCAAGATAAGCCAGGCAGACCTCACTTTTGTTTATTTTAATTTTCGTTGTCTTGAGACAGGGTGTCTCTAGATAGCTATGGCTGACCCGGAACTCACTGGTAGATCAATCTGACTGAGCTTGCTGCGAACCTCCTGTTTCTACTCTCCCTCAGTTCTGGGATATCTTAAGTGGCACCACGCTATAACACTTGGCGGGGGTGCTGGGACTATGCATAGAGGTGAGAGAAGCCAAGCATAGAAGCCCTTGAATCCACTCCCCTTGCTTTAAATGTGGGAAGGTAAAGCACAGAAGACAAAAAAAAAAAAAAGTTGCTCTAAGTCACACAGCAAAGAGCATACAAACAAAGGACTTTTGTGCTTCTTACTGCCCTGAGACAACTGTTGTGGCATGTAGGGTACCTCCAAACACCATGCCTTGCCCGGGGCAGGGAGGGGCAACACCCTCACCTCCCCATCTTAGAGACAGTGCCAGGAAGATGATTCAGCAGACTTGCTTGATGTGCAAGTCTGGTGACCTGAGTTCCATCACAGAGGCCCACCTAAAGGGACTCTACAAGTTGCCTAAACACACACGAAGGAGACAAGAAAGACAAGAGTTTATGAAAATATAAAATAACGCAATGGAACATCGGTTCTCTTCTAGGCAAACATTTAGTCTCAGATGCAGTTCGGTGTCTTTCTGTCTCAACTGTCAAGCTCCCTGCTAGTTTCTTCTTTCAGTTGTGGGCTCTGCTCACATCAGAACCCTGGGGAGATGGCTCCATGGGTGAGAGAGCTTGCTGCACAGGCTTGAGGACCTGAACTCCATCTCTGGCCATGTGTACCTGTAACATCGGTGCCATGGCGGGTGGAGACAAGAGGGCCACTGAGCTTACCGACCTCCAGCCTAGTTCCAGGTTCACATGAGAGACCCAATCTCATGTGAATGAAATGGAGAGTGTTGGAGCAGGACACCCACAACACACATGTGTGCAAACTGCCAAAACTTTAGCTTCGCCTTGGCTTAGCAGACAGCAAGAGCTCTGCTGAAGCACTCAGGAAGGCAGGTGCTCATCTCCTTTTCACTGTCCCACACAAGAAGCCTCAGTTTCCCTTTCTCTGTCTCCCTGGGCAAACTTCTCCTCAGCAGAGCTTGATGTTCCCTTGTGTGGGCCTACAAGTGGAAAAAGGCTGGGGCCCAGCTCTTGGCTGCTGTATTCATGGAATACTTCATTTCTTGACTCCTGGAACTCTTTCTTCCTATATAAGAAACACTTACCAAACTTTTTCCAGTCTGGTTTGTACTGGCGCAAACTCTCTCTAAGTCCAGGACAAAAAAAAAAAATCTATTGTTCTAACAAAATACCTGAGGCTGGAAACTTATAATAGAAATTTATTTCGGGAGTCACGGTGTCCAGAAACATGCTGCTGATACACAGTGAAGGTCTTCTTATGACATCATATGGGTGAACACAGGATAGCTTGCTCTCTCATCATTATAAATCCTCTCATGGTAGCATGGAGGCTCCAGCTTCATGACTTCATCTAACCCCAATAACCCCAAAAGTCTCCACTTCCCAATGCTATTAATACATACATTTGAAGATTAAGTTTCCAACGACACATTCAAACCATTTGCTCACCTCTCCCACCTTGGTTAACACAGAGTGAAGCTGGAAAGTGATGGTGACTTGGCCATGGGAACTGAAGGTCACAGGTCTATAGAACCGTGAATATATCTGCTGGCTTTCGTTTCTTGGAAGCAATAAGTAAAATTTAGTATTGAAGCAATCATTGCATCCAACAATTGAGCCATCACTCGCCATTCTGGGTCATGGTTGTTTCTGTGTCAGTGCTGCCTGACAGGCCTCCAGTGGAGAGGATTCCTCCCCTCCAGGTCCTCAGCACTGGTCTGCCATTCCCAGGAAACATGGTGAGATCACAGACGAGTGGCACATAAGTCTTCCACGGAGGATCTCAACTCCCCAACTGCCCATTGCATCCTCTCTTGATCTCTACTAAGGAAAGAGAGAAATATAAAGTTCTGTTACCCCTCTAGCCACCTCCTTACACATCACTGGGATGGAGAAGTACAACAAAGGCCACGGTTGTGTCCCCAGTGGCCTCTCCCCCACTCCTTTCCTATTCTCTTTTTGAGGCCATGAAAATTCTGCTTGGTTTCTATACACAAGACCCCCTGGCCCTGAAACTCCAGAACTCCACCCTTCTAGCTTCAAATACCCTTTAAAATCACAATGAAGTTTCTGTCTGTGCCGTTACATAGAATGTGTAGCAATTTGAAATGGAGCCCTCCTGTGTCCCCTGCCTCAGTGTAGCCCTTTCAGCTCTGGTTACCCTTGACAACTGAGGAGAGGGGAGAGACATAAAGAAAACTTACAAGAAAAGCAGGCCAAATCGATCTTGTTATAATCAATGCAGATAAAATGGTCTTTGGCCTTTCAGAGGGTTTGTATGTGAAACACTGAGAAGTCTCACTGGCCTAGGCTTCCTGATCCAGCTCAGGAGTCAAGGTGGCTTCAGGGAGAAGGTGCAGAGGGCAGCAAGTTCAGAAACCTGAGCACCAACTGCAACCCAACCTTCATTCCTTCCCATGGGGAGTAGTTATTAGTTACTTACTGTATTCCTGGCATGATGTAAGAGCTGAAGACAGATACATTAAGAATCAAAGCACACTCACCCCTCCTTCCCTCATGAAGCCCAAGTGTCATGTAAACAAGTGATAAGCAAATATTTAATTTTCTCTTTTAGAGAGTGATGAAGCCAGAAGGAAAGATTAGAAGGGCAGCAGAGTCTCATGCAACTTTTAGTGGGGTTTCTAGGAAAGCTTCTTGAGGTCACCAGGTCACTTGGCCCCTTGGAGCCAAGAAGTATGAGGGAAAGAACCTCAACAAACATGGGAAAAATGTGTTGTAGAAATTAGGAGGATCCAGGGCCGAGGCCTGAGGTCAAGCGGGCTTCCAGTATCTGAAATGAAGTTGGGTCCTTAACAGCAAAGGCCAAAAGAATGGGGTCACCTCTTTCTCTGTCCCTAGTACCTAGGGTCCTCATGGGGCATGTGGGAAGACTATGTTTACACAGCTCATCTCTGTGATGGAAGTCCACAGAGAGAAGGCAAGGAACACTACTTGTGAAGTCCACCAGACTGGCCACTGGGAGGGGTACCAGGCACACTCCCAGCTCTCCTTTGGGCATCAGCCATGGTAGTGAGGGCAGCAGGAACTCCCAAAGCATCGCCACAGTCTGGCCCTTCTCTGATGCTAAGGAGGGGGAAGTAGGGAAACTCTTCAACATCGGGGTAGTGGTACCATTGAACTGTGAGGCCAGATGCAGGAATTCTGAGCCTTGAGACACAGTCCTACGGACCACAGTGGAATTTGCTTCTGAAGAGTCTTCCCATCCTGAAGTTTCCAAGGAAGCATCGCAGTGTCCTGGGGCAAGGGCTTCCAGCTGCCAAGCACTCCGACCTGGTCCTTATTTGTCCCCTGGGTAGTCTGGAGACTGAAGTTCTGTCCCCTGTGATCACTGGGCTCTGACCTTGCTTAGTACCTGTCCTCATGGAGCTGCAGCCTTCAGGGAGTCCTTCTGTCACTCCTCTCAGTGGTCCTTTGCAAACTGCAGCTGATCCCTCCTATTCCCAGGAGTTTGGGGAGGAGTAAGTGCCACTTCTGATCTTAATACTAAAGAAGTCCCCCGTGCAATGGATGATGTTGAGACTATGCTATCAAAGGCATGCCTGGTTCTTCCAAGGTCCCTGTAGTCAAAGACTTAGGTCTCAGGGCAAAAATAGTTCTCAGTGTTCAGCCTCTCTCAACACAATGTTCCTGCCTTTCGGTATCAGAAATAATGTAATCTGCAGTCATCTGCTCACAGAGGGCACCAAGGGAATAAGGACTTCCCAGTACTGGACCCAGGGTACCATGTGGGCAAAGCAGAGAGGTCTCAGCTCTTTGAGGGCTCACATTCTAGTGGGTACAGGCAAAAATAAATAGGTACACGAATATAATTTCAAGAACATATGGAATATATATCTATATGAAGACAACATATGCTTATACTCCTTATAAGCATGCTATATATATATCTGGTTTGTATATTTATGCATGCTATATTTATGTATGTGTGTATAGAAATAGTATGTATATAAATATATGTACACACAGCTATATAAAAGCAAAGATTCGTTATTCATTGCATATTCAAAGTCTATATTTTTATCTCTGGCTCACAAATGATAAATTCAGTCTTAGTAGCGTCATTGCACAAGACTATAAGGCTATACCCAAGCTAGATGTCTTGTGGCAGAGCCCATGTTCCTTCCAGGACATCTCTCAGACTCCATTCAAATGTCATAATGTTCTGAAGCCACAGGGGATTGGGCGTGGCCTAGTTCTTTGCTCAGTGAGAAGGGGTTTACTAAACTCAGGGAGAGCAGATGAAGGGGGCCTGCTTCATGAGTTCCAATCATCCAGATCCTGGCACCCACAAGACCTGCGCCATGCAGCTGCGTGGCTGACATTTGTTTTCGAGTCTCTGAGGCTGAGGCTTGCCTTTATCCAGCTGGTTGCAGAGATGGTATTTGGATATTCCTGACGACATCATGGGAGGAAGAGTCCAAGGAAACGTGCATCTGGCCTTTTTGCTAAAGCTTTAAATGTTGTTATTTGACCTCCCAGCTCCTTGTGGGGAGAGTGCTCCCTCCCTGAGGTGAACTGTGTTCCCAGAGTGGCCCTTCGGGCAATTCGATGAACCCCAGTGCCTGGAAGAATTCCATGGGTGTTTTCCAACTCCCCCAGCTCTGTGGATGCCATAGGACAAACACGGGGGGTGGGGGGCTAACACAGGGCGATGGCTCTTTCCTAAGAACTTTGTTGTTTGCCTTTGTGCTGTGACAGAATACCTGATAAAGGTGGCCTGAGGAAAGAAGGGTCTATTCCGGCTCACCGTTTGAGGGCACACAGTCCATCATGGTGAGGAAGGTTGGTGGCAAAAGTGTGAGGCATTGCATCTGCTGTCAGAAAGTGGAGAGAGATGAATACTGACGATAAACTCACTTTCTCCTTTTTATTCAGTTCACGACCCCAGCCCATAAATGGCACTGCTCATACTTAGCATGGGCCTTCCTGTCTCAATTCACCACATCTAGAAACTCCCTGACAGACATGTGCCAGTGACCTGCTCCCGTGGTGACTGTCAGTCTCATCAAGTTGATAATTAATATTACTGCAAAAAAAAAAAAGAAAAAGAAAAGAAAGAACAGAAAAGGAAAGGAAAGGAGGAAAGATCAATCACTGGACATGGTAGTGCATGCCTTTAATCCCAGCATTCAGGAAGAAGAGGCAAGTGGATCTCTCTGAGTTCAAGGATAGCCAGGACTATGTATAGAGAGACTCTGCCTCAAAAACAAACAAGCAAAGTTGCTGTCAGAGGAACCTGCCACTCTTTCTCCAAGCTGAGAGACAATTTGTCCTACCCTAGTGTCCCTGTATCCATACCCGTGGGCCTCTTTCAGGGTAGCCACTCATCTCTGCTCCCAGGTGCCATTTGTTGGACTTTTGTAGAACATGGAAGGATATGAGAAAGCCCTATCATCAGATCTCAAGCCCAGTGTGATTAGGTCTAGGGAGAGATGATTCGTCATCTCTGGGGGCTGCCCTGTTCACTGCAGGATGCTTGGCAACCTACCCAGTCTCCACCTACTGGGTACCAGCAATACCTGTACCCTGACTTTTAAGAACCAAAAATGTCCCACAGAAATGACCTGATACCTGGTGTGGAGCAAAATCACCCCATCTGTGGATAACTGTCTGCCTATTAATGAGTGATGGCAAATGTTGGCTGACTATGGTTTTCCAAGGTGTCTGCCTCCTAACCTTGAGCCCATGGCTGTCACGTTCTATGCAAAATGGGCTTCGCTGATGCTGAGAGGAGTTTCAAACCAAGAAGATGAATCAGTCACCTGTTTGTATCGGATGGGAAGGACACAGGTCAGACAGTGAAAGCTGAAAGTCAGAAAGAGGCCTCACTGCTGAACTTGAAGACAAAGGGGCTAACAGCCAAGGGATGTGGGCAGCTCTCGAAGTTATGAGGCAAGGAAGCAGACTCTCACTGGAGCCTCCAGCTGGCACTCAGTCCTGCCAACGCTTCAGAAATCAGACTCTGGCCTCCAGAAGTACACAGTGATAATTTCGGTTGTTTGCTGCCAGGACACATGTGGCCCTTTGTTCCAGCAGCCACAGGAAGCTGAGATAGTGGGAAAGGTAGATTTAAGTGAGCAATCAAGACATCCATGCCCACTAGCCTTGGAGAATTCCAGGTGTCTGTTCACCACACCACTTGGCTGGGGAATCAGCAGCTTTGTTATCAGAGCTTACATTTCTGGCATTGCTTATGAAACAGTGTGTGTGAGGCATTTATTTGCTCAAGAATCATGTTGGGCAACTATTTGGCTGGCACAGGGCCTAAAGGAGTGGATAAGACAGCTTTTCTCTCCTCGGAAGTAAAAGCCAAGGGCTGGGGGGAATGGCCCAGCAAGTCAAGTTTGATTTCCAGTGAATATATATGTATGTATGTATATATATATATGTATGTATGTATTTGTATTTATATTTATAGGAGCCAGGCATGGCCATACACAGCTGTAATATCAGCACTGAGGAAACAGACATGGGAGGATCCTTGGAGCTCACTGGCCAGCCAGTCTGGCTTAACGAGCAGCTCCAGGCTCAGTGAAAGATCCTTTGTTAAAAGCTGAGGGTGGATAGTAAGAAGATACTCAATGTCAACTCCTAGCCTCCCCATGCATGTATACCCATGCATCTATATATGTGCCCACGCACACATGAACATGTTCATACACACACATACAAAGATAAAAAATATCAGTTCTTTCCAGAGGGAAGTCATAGTTCAGGGACGGAGTGGGGTGGACAGTCTCCAGAAAATGGTTTTAAAGTAGAAGCAATGGAGGAACAAGGTTTGGGGTGCTATGACAAGGCCAGAAGTGGTTTCTACTGTGCATCCCAGAGTATGTGAGGTGTGTCCGAGGAGGAGGCAATGCCCAGGTGGAGCTTTTAGGATGGGTAGGAGATGGGCAAGCAAAGAAAGCAGGGGAAATCTATCTCATTTGAGGCAGCAGTAAGACCTCAAGACAGCATGGCACATACAGGCTGCTGATGTGTCTGTTTGCATGCACTCCTGGGCTTCCAGCTTTTCTCTGTGCTGGGCACTAAGCTAAGCCCTATTACTGCTGTTTTCCTTCCACTTTTGCAGTAGAAAGCTTCTCAAGGAGAGCTGTCAATCACCATGGACTTCTTACAGTTGAGGTGGGCATGAGCCCAACATCTCTTTGAAGGAAGGGGCAGCTCTGGGTTGGCTCTGGAGTCAGAGGCATTCTGCCTTTCCACCTCAGAGAGCATCTTGGCTCACCAAGTCTTGAATCTGGCCCATCGAGGATGCAAACCCCTGACTGCTCTTTGGATTGTAGCCAACTGCAAATGGGACCTTGGAGTTGGGGGTCCTGGGCTAGCATCCTCCTACCCAATAGCTTACTAGTCTAACTGTCTTAAGGAATATATTTTATTACGATCCAAGCATGGCAAGGCACCAGATCAGAAGGCAAACTGCCACTCACGACAGTTTGTGGGGCTGGGGAGATGGCTCAGCAGGTAAAATGCTTGCTGTGTGAGCTTGAGAACTTGAGTTGACCTGGTACTCATGTAAAAAGGCATACATGGTGGATTATGCCTGTGCTCTCAGTTATGGGGCAACAGATGGGAGGACCTGCAGGACTTGCTGGTCAGCCAGCCTCATGTGTGTGTGAACCTGGTGTGCTCCAGGTTCAGTGAGAGACTGTCTAAAAACGACTGGGGAAGACCTCTGGTGTTTACACACATGTGGACCCACACTCATAAACATTCATTAACACACATACACACAAAAAGAAGTTTGTAGGGGTTGGAGCGATGGCTCAGAGGTTAAGAGCCCTGGCTGCTCTTCCAGAGGTCTTGAGTTCAATTCCCAACAACCACATCATGGCTCACAACCATCTATAATGAGATCTGGTGCCCTCTTCTGACTTGCAGGCACACATGCAGGCAGAATATTGTATATATAATAAATAAATTTTTAAAAAGGGGTTTGTAATTCACAGATCCAGAAAGAGAAGCTTATTGTGCCCCAGGGCTTTTAGTGCAGGGAGCCTTGTGCAATAGACCAGGAAGCATAGAGTGAGGGAGGCAGAAAGGAAGAAAGGTTACAAGGAGCCTTTATTGTGGCTTCTGCAGGAACAGCAGGCAGGTAGGCAGGCAGAACAGCTCAGGGTTGGCTGGTGTGAATCCTGTGTGGTCCCCTAGTCAGAGGGTGATGTCTCTGTTTGTCCTTGGCCTGGGGTGATGAGGACAGGTGGCTAGTGGCCCAGCGGCAGCCCAGAGGTGGCCCAGAGGTGACAGCTCCTGGAAGAGATGGGCTTTCTTTGCTGAGATTTGTATCTTGAAGCCCTGCTCACAGGCAAAGTCTGCTGTCTCTGGGAATTGCCTGACTTCTCCAGGGGCAACAAGGCCAGAAACGTCAAAGTATCACATCGAAGAGCTGCTGAGCCCAGGAAACACTGGTGTTTCCTTTACCTCTCTGAGCTTGAGATCTGTGAAATGGTGATGCTAATTGGCACGTAGAGATTATTGTTCAGAATGAGTGAAATAATGTAGGGTTTGGCCTAGCACCTGATGCTTGGGAAACCTTTGGTGTAGGCTGTACCTGTCTTTCTTCTCTTTCCCAGAGGTTCCTCCTGAAATACAAAGGCACAGGCAGGGGTTTCCGGGAAGCACCCTTTCCCACAGTTAAGACAGGTAGGACAGGTGGATCAAACCTGAATCTGAAGCTAACTGCAGACACTTGCATGTTAAAACAAAACGCCCAGGCAGATTTGCACATAATTCTAGAGAAACCCCTCAAATTGGCCCTGCCCTCAGCACTCACAAGCAAGACAGTAAAGGATATTTATCATTTTTGTATGACAAGGTAGAAAATAAATGGGGAAGGAGGGAAGGCATTATGGGGGTGGTGAAGGTTGCAGTTCTGAGTGTGGGGGCCAAACAGCTGATCTTTGATCTGAGTAAAGGTCTCAATGAAGTGACATTTGGCCACAAATGTGTGGATATTGGGAGAAGAACCTCAAGCAGAGGCAGTGCCTTGTGGTGCAGTGTTCCTGGAGGGGTTGGTATGGCTGGACTCCAGAGAAGACAAAGGACTCATGGAAGCTTCCATACATTCAGGAAACCTATGTCTGGGCCCCCTGGAGATAGACTACTGAGAGGTGCAGGCAGGGAACTGGAAGGTGCTTATGTAAGTCTGAGGCAGCCCACGCTGAGTGGAGCCTTGAAGGTCTAGCTGAGGACCATAGCTGTACGAGAGGGATGTGACCCACCAGTCACAGCAGGCCAGCCAGGAAGTGGTTTGGAAGCCTGCACAATTCTATGGCTTTGAGGGCTTATTATTAACTTCTTCTGGCTGCTTGTGGGCTGTGGGTCTCCAGGGAGCAGCCACTGGCTATTCTGGACTGTTTGGGGGGACAAGAACAGACTTAGGGAGGCCAGTTAGGGGGACATTCTAAAAGTCCAGGCAAGAAAGACAGGGCCGAAATGTCAGATTCTCCAAGTGTGAACTCTCAGAGAGAACCTCACAGGAGGTGGGTGTTCAACTCTGCAGGCCCACAGGCAGCGTTCACAGAGATGGCCAGGTGGCTGAGATGGGATAGCCAGACCAAAAGACACTAGTATATAAACACGAACGTTAGATCATCATTCCTGGGTGAAGTTGAAGTGATATCATATCGCCAGTAATTTAAAAACAATCTAAGTTTTAGATTTTAGCAATTCTGTGTTCAAATCCTACATCCACAACTTCCTGACATGATAAAGACACAGTGTACCAGCGTCTACTCATCTTAAGACCAGCCCATGTCTCCAACAGCCCATGTATGGAAGAGTTATGGAGTTAATCATATCTGCTACCTAGCTTAGGGTCTGGGAGCATCATTATCGTTGTCATCATCATCATTATCATATCATCATCACGAATCTATTAGGAATTAACAGATGACATGGCCTACAGTCATAGCCAAAAAGGAGCTGTTTCCTGAGTCTGTTATTGCTTGTGGAAGACGGTGGTCAGGAGACCCTGTTTAACCTAGAATGATTTCCTGGGAATGTACTTTTGAGAGGTCACAAGGAGATGGCTTTCACATTTGCCTGAAGGGAAAGAGTTCGGTCTAGTGACCAGCACATGCACTGCTTCTAGAGCTAGATCTGGCTTGTCCCCAAGTGGAACTGTCCTTATTTTACAGAGCTATCTACCAAGATTTCCAAGAAGGATGGTGGGGTGCTGGCTGGGATTGTGGGTCGTGATCGGTGGAGCGCTGGCTAGCCCTGGGCACATCTGAATGGAACCCTGGGTAGTAGCATTTACCAGTGTCTGGAGCGTGTAGGTTTCCATGTGGTAATGTTAAGCCTTGAGCATAACAGCCATAATTGAAAATTGCTGCAGCCATGTTGATCCCAACTCAATGGAGAGACACAGCCCCTGGCTTCAGCGTTGGCTCTCTGGCTTACCGGCTGTATGACCTTGGTGTAATCACCCCCTGTCTGCACCTACCCCACAGAAGGCACCCATGACACTTGATCCCTCGACCTCAGGTGCCTGAAGAAGAGGCCCATGTGAAGCCTGGTTACCTCTGTGTTACCTGGGGGAAGTGAGGAAGGAGTAAGACATCACTCGATGTTTGGTCATTTGGTGGAGACAGCCACCTTGTATTTTTTCTCGACTGTTCCCCAAAAGACACCGGGCTTTTAAAAAGGCAGGAAAAAGAAGGGATTGTGATAGATGAGGGAAGACTGCCAAAGAAGAAAGTCAGTGTGGGGAAAATACAAAAAGGAACTGGCTGAGCAGGTGTTGAATGCTTGCAAAGCCTGTCATCGTTGGCAGAGGAGAGGTGGTGCTGAGAGAGGTGGCCAGTGTCCTGGACCGGCAGAGGGACAAATGGTTAGTTAAGTATGTCTTGGCTTTGGGGATCTCAGGGGATCAACTTCCTGTACAATGTCAGACACATGAGGCAGGGGTGCGGTGGAGCTGGGACGTCTGAGTCTCTGCTTCAGCCTCACTTTCCTTGTATGTAAAACAGGGATAGCAAACCCAGAATAAAAAGGCTGCCATCAAGACCAAAGGCAGGATGAGAAGTGAGAGAGGCTAACTGTGGGGCATGATAGAACAGGCCTAGCACCAGGTGCCACACAATCAGGAAGGGCTCAGGGGCCAGCCCTCAGTCACCTGCAACTCACAACTGATCACCTCGGAGAGATCCCATGGCTGAGGTCAGGAGGAGAAATCGGGATAGTGCAAGGGTAAAGGGCAAGAAACAAGGGTGAGAGACTGGCTAGGGTAGGAGGTGGAGTCCCGGAAGCTGACCTCTGTAAGCTACTGTTTCCAGATCATGGCTCTGTATTAGCAGGAAGGACCTGGAGAAAGAGGAGGAACATGGAGTAGGAGGAGGCGTCCCTTCTTCAACCATGGTTCTTGCTCTGCCCTCAATGCTGCCTCGCCTCATCTCTGAATGGTTTTCTAGTATGTGGTTCCATGTGGGGTAAGGCTAAGACACTCAGCAGAGACTGGAGGAGGGAAGCTGGCGATGAGCCAAAGTTCTGTAGCCTGTCCCCATCACCTACTCAGAGGTGACTGAGCCATTACCAGTTGCTCCCAGGGCTGCAACCAAACACAATGGGTCCCCATGCTAGTGACCACAAGCCAAAACCAAACACAGCCAAGATAGAAGTGGAGAAAGACTTGTGACTGCAGCAAGTAGAGGGTGCATGGAGCATGTGCAAAGCAGTGCCTTCTTCAGCCAAAGGGGGGGGCACAGGATTTTAATTACAGAATCTATACATATCCAGTAGGAATACATATCCATATTAAGGCAAAGGTTCTTACTCCTCCTAATGTTTCAACCCTCTTAATACCGTTCTTCCCCAACCATAAATCATGTCTGTTGCTACTTCATAACTGTAACCTTGCTACTGTTATGAATCATAATGGAAATACCTGATATGCAGCATACCTGTAAGGTGACCCCTGTGAAAGGGTTGGATCACGACCCACAGGTTGAGAACCACTCTATTAAAGGGTGGACACATTTTGGGGCATGCTCTATTAAGGAGCACATTCTTGAGTTGGCTCAAAGTCTTATTTCAAGACAAAAGATGGCAGGCAGACTTTTCTTTTTACATGCTTAGTTCAAAGTAATGGAGTACAGATTGGAAAGTATAAAATGGCAAATAGGACCATTTGGGGCACATGTCCAGTTTGTGTCCTGAAAGATAGTGGACAGGAGTCCCTCTGAGCATGCTCAAGTTTCATCATAGAGGTGGCCAACAGGAATGCCTCTAAGGACGCTATTTTCCCCCAGAGAAGTATAGCTGGTTTTTTTTTAAGGAGAGGGGGTTTTAAAGGTGTGCTAATGTAAGAGTTTATCCTAAGAGTGCTTTCCTCACTGAGGGCTGACAGAGCCTATCGGAACATTCCCCTCATCGCACACCACATTCTTTCTCTAAGGGCTTCTCTTGTCTCCTCAGACTCCCTTTCCAGAGGTGTTTTGGGGTCTCACTCACTGATTGGCCCATAGTGGATATCAGCCCTACCCTCTGCCTGTCAGCACCCAGCTTCCCCTGATGGCTCAGCACCATGCTGCCGCCAGTCAACTCCCCTATACCTCCTCTTTTTTTTTTTTTTTTTTTTTTTTCAAATCACTTGTTCCATCTGGACTTCATCCTTCCCCAGACGCCTTCTTCTCTCAGTGGGATGTTCACTTTCACTTGATTTATAAACAAAACAAAACTTGGTTTCTCAACTGGCAAAAAGTTCTGGTGGTACAGAAAACACCAAGCTGGATCCTCCCTCATGAGTGTTCCTCTGTGTCACTTCCTAGAAAAAAATAAGGCCTTGTTGTGACAAATACGGAACTTGAGTCGGATGACAAATATTGAACCCTGATGTCCGATCCCAAAAGTCTTCTCTCGGCCTTTGCCAAGGCAGTTGACCCAGGAGGCTCCAGCTTAGCGACTCTCTAGCCACTCTCCATCACTTTAGCCAGTTACATGTGGGAGCTACAAGCTTGCTTCCCGCTCCGTATGAGGCCAGTGAGCGATCCATGAACTCACTGCCAGGAAGTTATTGTAGGTAAACATGAAGCATTTGACAGTCTTCAGCCTGATCTCTGGCGTACCCCAAACATCCGAGCTCTGAGTGAGAAGAAACCAGGCCTAGCTAGGGGCCTAGCTAGTGTCCTGGGGCCTCCCAACACTCCTGTGAGCTTTGTTGCCCTGGGGGAACATGTTGACCTTGGGGCTGACCTCAGGAATGGAAATCTTCACAGCGAGCCGAGCCACGGCAGAGCAATGAGCCTGCAGTTCTTGCAGGTTATAGAGTGCACTGTAGCCTCAGGTTAGTCACCTATGGGACAGTGGCCACAAAGGATTCTGTGAGCGTTACTGCTTTCTTTGTAGCCTGAGTATTAGCCTCTTGAGGAAGGTGAAGGGACTTCAAGAGCCTCCCATGGGTAGCTGCAGAGCCTACATTGTCTTCCACTCCAGTAAGATTCAAATCCTCATGCCTACTTTTCCACCACTCACTTAGCTTCTCACAAAGACCAGCAGTACTTGGGAGTTTTAGGGCATGTGTCGCTTTCAAGGTCCAATCTTGTGTCTAGTCTCCTGCTAGGTACATGATTTAGAACATTTTCTTAAATTTCTTTATTTAAGAAAAGTGAATTAAGGGGCTGGAGAGATGGCTAGTGGTTAAAGCACTTGCTTCTCTTGGAGATGACTGGGGTTGGATTCCCAGTACCCATACCAAGTTGCTCACAACTACCCTTAACTACAAAATGGTTCTGGTGCCCTCTTCTGGCCTACACTGAACACTCACTGTACATATACAGACACACACATACAAATACATTAAAAATAACTTTTGAAAAATGAATTAAATAGAAAACTACTCTAGTATCTCAGAGTGCCACAGGCTGAAAAGCTTCCATATAAAAACCGATCTCCTCACAGTTTAAGAGACTGGAATTCTGGATCAAGATGTCAATGGATGGCTTCTCCTGAGGCCTCTCTTCCTAGATTACAGGCGGTACCTTTGCCACATCCTCGTGTGGTCCTTCTCTGTGCTTGTGTGTCCCTAGTGTCTCCTCTTTTGCCCTCCTTTCATCTTCTTATGCATATATACTAGCTGTGCTGGAGTTGACACACCCATATCATCTCATTTGCTTTAACCTGCTCCGTAAACAACCATCTCAGTTGAGCTGTGTGTGGTGGCACATGCCTGGAATCCCAGCACTCCAGAGGCTGAAGTAGGAGGATTGTGAGTTTGGGGCCAATCTGAGTGAGAAGGTGAGGCTCTGTCTGAGAAGCAACAAAAACCCAGCTCCACATTCCTAGGAACTAGACACAGGGACCTAGGGAGGACCCAGTTCAGACCAAGACAAGTGCAGCCTCCACAGGGTCCACCTAATAAGATTGTGAATTAGATGTTGGTGGTCAGAAGGCCACGCCTGTGTTCTCTTGGACAACTGGGCATTGACTTGGACTTTGATGTCACATCTGAAGCCCATCTTCTGAAGCACATCTTCTGTTCTGGTTTGTCATCCCCATCTGTATCCCCTCCGTCATCTGGCTGCCCTCAGCTAATGGCTTGTCATCAATCAGATGAACTAATAGTTCCATGGGTTGGAGAGGCCACAAGCTTTATCCAAGGAAATTATGCAGGTGTGGCCTGGCCAAACCATGAACAGTTAGTTACTCCATCAATCCACAATATGTACAGTGTTGCAACTGAGTTTAGATGAGCACCATGGGTTGAAAACAGGTCTATCCAATACCTGTGCCATTGGCTCCTGAGCCCATTGAGGATAAAAGTCACTGCCTGGTGAACCTCCAAAGAGAAACCTATTTCCTGCATGGAGTGATCTGAGCCTGGCTTTTCTCAGCTCTTCTGTGAGATGGACTAAGGCCGTTGGCTACCACCAACTTTGGATGAGAGAGAGGTGCTGGAGCATTGGGTAGAGCTGGGAATTTTTTTAGTAATGTGGTGAACTAGAAAATGGTGGGAGTAAGGGTTTGGAAATCTCCAGGCCACTCTTCTTCCTCTACAATCCCTGCTATGAATGGGTTCAGGCCATCTTCATATCCCAAACCTGCCTGCCATTCCCACTCCCAGTTTAGCTTTTTGACCTGGAGGACTCTTTGTGCTCCCGTAGAAAAAGCTGGTCATTCTAGGCCTCAAGAAGCCAAAGGCTAGGAAGTAGGAGAGGTTCTGCCATTGAAGCAGGCCAATGACCTTCATTACAAATGACCTTGAGAACTTAAAAAAAACCAGCTGTCAGAAGGACAAGATGGAGAAGAGACAGAGTCAGCAAGCAGCACCAGGTAGCAGGAGAAGCTATGCTATGTTGCATGGTCACTGGTCCTCAGGGTAATCTCAGGCAAGGCTCTAAACTGCAGCTCTGCTTGCTGGAGGGTGAGGGGGTTGCGAAGCATCCGTGAGGAACTTCCCTTCCATAAGCCATGTAGCAATTCCTGACTTTGCCAAGTCAGAAATAGTTGAGGTTGTGAGTTGAGACCAAGGGCTTCCCATCATCGTTCAGCACTCCCTGTGAGCTCTGCTTCTCCATCCCCACATGGCTGTTCCCCAAGCTTTATAGGTCAGCAATGATGCTGTGCAATGTCTAAAGGCCAGCTGCACCATGCTCGGTAGTGAAAACCCAGAGTTCCCATCCAAGAATCAGGCTGTGCCTGGTCACAGAGACAGTGACTTCAGTGCCACAAAGGGTGGGACAGGAACAAAGCCCCAGAACCATGGATAACTAAGAGACAGGGCAGTGGAGGAATAGATAACCAGGAGACAGGGAGATAGATTGTGAAATTTGGATGTTGCTGGTGATCAGTGCACACTGAAAACCCTTATACTCAGAGTGGGGGTAATGCCACACACAGAATGGCAAAATTGGAACTGTGAAGGCCAAAGGCCAAACTGTTCTGGCATCCCAACTCTATTCAGAGTCATGCTTAGAATTAACCAAACTGGGGCCACATTCTGGCAAAAGATAAATTTTCATTCTCTATGAGCTCAGCACTCAGGCTTTTCTGAGTGGAAAATAATAGGGGCAGTGGTAGTTTTCATTATGTTAAAAGGAACACCCAAACCAAACCTCCCTCCTACTTAGCTTTCATAAAACTTCTTTTGACACCCATATCTTGACAATTACCACGAGGTGCTTAAATATTTAACATCAAGAAATGATTTCAAAGGCAGGTAAGGTGGCTCACAACTTTAATCCCAGAACTTGGGAGGTGCAGGCAGTTGGATCTCTGTGAGTTTGAGGGCAGCCTAGTATACAAAACAAGTTCAAGGACAGCCAGAGCTGTTACACAGAGAAACTCTGTTTCAAAAAAAAAAAAAACAAAACCCAAAACAAATAAATAAAATAAAAAACAAAGGTAAGAAAGAAGAAAAGAAAAAAAAAAAGAGTTCAAGGACTAGGAAGATGGTTCAGTCAATAAAGGGTTTACCATGCAAACGTAAGGACTTCGATTTACTCCTCAACACCTCATAAAAAGCCTTGTGATCCCAATGTTGCTGTAGAGACAAGTGGAGCTCTGGAGGTCACTAGCCAGCCAGCCTAGCCTTCTTGGTAACCCCCAGGTCCCAATGAGAGGCTCTGTTTCAAAACATAAAGTGCCCATCTCCTAAGGAATGTCACCTGAAGTTGACCTCTGATCTCTACATGCTTTTGCACATGTCTATGCACACTTATACACACAGAGAGAGATGAATACATGTACATACACACACACATCTGTGCATGCATATAAACAAAAAGAAATAAGTTCAGTTATTAGAACTCTGGAGCTTGAGGCAGGGTGATCTGGAGTCCCAGGCTAATCTAAGCTATAGTGATGAGTTTGAGACCAGCCGAGGCTAATTAGAAACACCCTGATTCAAGGAAGGAAGGATGAAGGAAGGAAGAAAGGAAGGAAGGCAGGAAGAAATGAAGGAAGGAAGAAGAAAATAAAAGATGAGTAACAGAAAGGGAAGGAAAGAAAGGCAGGCTAGTCAGGTGGTGGTAGAGTCACAAGGATATTTGAAAAGGAACTTCCTCAGCATGTCCCAGGGACTATGTCTGATACACGCTACAATGGTGAGACTTCCTGTTCCCTGCTCTCCAGAAATCCACACCCAAGTTGAATGACTCCTATGACGACCTGCTCTTCCTACTCCAACACAGCAGCCAGAATGCAGCCTTTCTCTGAATGTTTGATCCACAAACCATGCGTGGCCTCTGGGCATGCAGACCAGATGTCCTGTGCGAAGGACAATCAGGCATTATAGAACTTTCCAGAGAAGTTGGATGAAAATCCACCATCACTGCTCTCAAGATAGTTTTTCTATTGGTTTTCATGAAGAAGTTGGGTTCATGCCTCATTCCTCCTGTTTGTTTTATATTTTTGTTGATATGACAGCAGCAGCACATGCTTCTGGTGGTAGCCAAACACTCAGATGTTAAATGTCCTCTGTGTGTTGCCCACATGCTGGGTTTGCTATGGCTCCTGCCATACTGTTTTACAATGTGAGACCAAGAGAAGAGGAAAGAAGGGAGACTTGTGAGATGACCAAGCTCATAATTCTGGGACAAGAAAGCAGAGGACTTTGGTTCCTCCTTGAAGCCATCTTTCTTAGTCCCTTGAGTGCCAGAATCTTACCTAAATGCCAATGGGTACCGTAGCACTGATTTTGGCTTGCAAGACAGTAAAAGGAGGTTCATGCTTGTGAGAAGAGACAGTTTCTTAAGGAGACCACCAATGAGATGATAGCTGGGCCTCCAGGTGCACTTAGTTCTTAATTTTAGGAAGGACCACACAAAGGATTGTTAGATGCTCACTCAGACTGCCCATGAGGAACTCATGGATGGTGGAGAATCCTGTGTGAGAGAGCATTGTACAACAGTGCTGGGTGGATGATGTGGATGACTACTTGTTCACGGGTGGATTGGGTCATAATCGGGAGCTATCACTGTTATTTCATCTGGTTTGTTCATAAGCATCAATTAAGCAAGGTCAGAAAGAAAATTGCTTTAGAGAAAATTGAGTGCTTCCAGGGGTCAGAGATATCCAAGTTCCCAGAATCTTTGAGTGCTGGAGCATTTGCTGGGGATGAGCCACAGAGGCCTGGAACACATCACCAAACCTGTGAGGGGAAGTACTCCCAAAGCAGGAGGTAGTGGCTAACTTGGGAGGGAGACCAGAGGAAGGAACACAACCTAGCAAGGGAAGACCACAGAGGACTTGGGCACGGGCTGCTGAGAAAACAACAAGAGTGCACTGTGTCAAGAGAGCGACACAGGTGACCAGCTGAGGGGGAAGGACATTCCAGGATGACTTCAGGTAGCTGATTAAGGGAAAGACCAAGTGGAAGAAGGTCCAGAAAAGGGTCTTTGGGACCTTGAGTGAGCCACCTAGCACATTCACAGGAAAGAATGAGGTGAAAGGAGCTTGGGGTAGGGCGGTTGTCAGTGGGACGCCACAAACCTGAGATGGCTTCTGTAGGTTCTCGAAACTTCTGAGGAAAGGGACGCCAGTGCTGGCAGTGCATCCACAAGCAACAACGACCCTTAATGGAGTGAGTGAGTGGGCCAGCTTAACGTAGATGTTGCCCCCATTTCCCAACTCCAGGCCAAGCAGGGCATCTCCACTCTACTCCGGAGCCTCAAGGCTCTCAAATTGCAAAAGGGGTTGTTGAAACCAACTTCAGACACCAACAGCTGTCAGTGTAGGAAGCCGCTGGGACTCCTGTCCAGTGACTGATTTTGTGTCTGTCTCTCCCTCTTTCTTAGATTCTGGTTTGTGTGGGCGTCTGCTCAGCCAGCAGTCCTGCTGGCCTACGGTAGCTATCCGAGGTTTTAACTGTGTGGGTTTGTGTCTTTTTGGCAGGTGTCTCCTCTGTGACTTCCCTGATGTCCCTGGCTTGGGTGCTAGCTTCCTATCACAAGCTGCTGCGGGACTCCAGGGACGACAAGAAGAGCATGAGTTACAGAGGGGCCCTCATCCACCTCTTCTGGCGCCTCTTCACCATCTCATCCCGAGTTATCTCTTTCGCCCTCTTTGCTTCCATCTTCCAGCTGTATTTCGGGATCTTCGTGGTGGTGCATTGGTGCGCCATGGCCTTCTGGATCATCCATGGTGGGACAGACTTCTGCATGTCCAAGTGGGAGGAGATCCTCTTCAACATGGTGGTAGGGATCGTGTACATTTTCTGCTGGTTTAACGTCAAGGAAGGGCGGACTCGATACCGAATGTTCGCATACTATACGATAGTCTTGACCGAGAATGCTGCCTTGACGTTCCTTTGGTATTTTTACAGAAACCCGGAGAGTACTGACTCCTATGCCGTGCCAGCACTGTGTTGTGTCTTCGTTAGCTTTGTGGCTGGGATTGCGCTCATGCTCTTATACTATGGCGTGTTGCATCCCATGGGGCCTCGGGCTAAGGTCTTTGCCAGCTCCTGTTGTGCCGAGCTGCTCTGGGGCATCCCTTTGCCCCCCGATGTTGAGCCTATGGCACCTCAGACCCCTGGGTACCGGGGGACCCAGGTCACGCCCACCAGAGCCGTGACGGAACAGCAGGAGGACCTCACGGCTGATACCTGCCTGCCCGTATTCCAAGTGAGACCCATGGGGCCATCCACCCCGTCAGGGCGTCCTTACCCAGAAGGGCCCCTGATTAAGATTGACATGCCAAGAAAGCGGTACCCGGCCTGGGATGCACACTTTGTGGACAGGAGGCTGCGGAGGACTATTAACATCCTGCAGTATGTCACCCCCACCGCAGTGGGCATTCGCTACCGAGATGGGCCTCTGCTCTATGAGCTGCTGCAGTATGAGTCCTCACTCTAGAACACCTCGACCTTGACCCAGATTGAGAAGGGGACCTTAAGTCTGGTTGCGGTCAATGCCGCCTGCAAGAAATATAGCCCTCCCTTCCCCCAATACACAGAACCACCACCACCACCACCAACACCAACACTACCAACACCAACACTACAAAAAGATCAATAAGTCACATCCCCTTCAGATAAGCTTTCTTTCCAGTCACTATATGTATACAAAGATATTCTCTATGTTTTGTAAGTAAAAACAAAAAGAAAACCTTTCTTTTGTTTTTTACACATAAGAAACAGTATTGAAAAAATAACTAATAATCCCACACTAACTACAGTTCCTAGGATGGAGAAGGAAGAGCTAGCTAATCTCCTCTCCAAAAGAAACAAACAAAAAAGTTTTATACTTTACACCAAGTGTAGATCATTTATGGGATTGGTGCTGATTGAGAGAAGAAAACAAAACAAAACAAACAAACAAAAACCTTTAACTGCCTTATGCCCTTAGGTGCTGAGTTTCTTTAGGTACTGTCATGTCTTCTCACACAAAACTCTCTGGTAACTTTTACACCAGGAGAGAGAAAAAAAAATTAAATTATCAAATGAAACAAAAATCTACCAACAAAACAAACAAATTAAAACAGCAAACAAATACCATACCAAAACAATCCTTCCTGTCTGGTGATTTGTACTGAAACACAAACAAGCAAATTGACCAAAAGCAAAGGCATAAAAACCCCTCTCTTTATTCAGTTTCTCTTGCCCCTTCCCCGTTTTGCAAGCCTTCTAGAAGCTAAAGGGCTACTTGGTATTCCACTGGCCGGAAAAGCTACTCGAAGGCTGACTATGTGCCATTTTAACATTTGCCTAGCAAAATTTGCATTGTTTTCCCGTGCAAAAACAAACAAAAAACAAAAAAAAAAAAAAAAAGAGAATGGAACCCCCAAACACCCAATTTGATAAATTCTAAAAGCAGATCAAAGGAGATGTCCATAAACACCATCGAAGAGAATCAGCAATGATAAAACTCAGCATGGTAGCAAAAAGGACGACATCAATTCAAAGGCACAATACTTAATCCATTACTGGCCACAGTGATCTCTTCCGTCATTTTAAGGCTGAGAAGGGTGTGTGTGTGTGTGTGTCACGTGTGACTGTGCGTAAGTCCTCTTCTCTTTTCATTTGGTGGGAAGCCTTAAATTGATCCGGAAAGAAATTTTTCATTTTTCATTTGTGCTTCAAAAAAAAAAAAAAAAAAAAAAAAAAGACATAAAAGAGGAACACTAGAATATTTATCTATATATAAAAAAAAAGTCAAATCGTATTAACCGACCCATTTCACAGACTGGTGCTTCTGTCAATGTGGTTGGCTGAGACTCATTCAGCCTGGTGCATTTGGGGTGAGTGGACAGTGTATGTAGCAGTGTGTATGTGTGTGTGTGTGTGCTCGAGTGTGTGAGTGAGTGTGTGTGTACACCTGCTGTAAGGTCTTGCCAGAAATACACAAAACTGAAGTGAGGTAAATACTGTGGTAGCCGGGGGAGGGGAATGAGAGGGCCGGCTGGGAAGGTGTGTGTGTGTGGGGGGGGGGGGGGTGTCGGCATATGTGTGTCGCCATCTACCTGGACAGCAAATCCCCACCCCAGCGGCAGAGGCTGATCATCCAGGCCTGGTAGCTTTGGTGAGGATTTGAGTCAAATTTATTTTTCTCACTATACCTTGTCGGATTTCTGGAGGTGTCACAAGTATGCTTGACCATTTGTAAAATCTTTAATTTGTTTTTGGAAGGTACTATTCCTTTAAAGAGTATTTGTTTTAGGGTATTATTTCAATATCATTCTATCTCTACTTGGGCACAAAAAAAAAAAAAAGGAAAAAAAAGAAAAAAAGGAAAAAAAAGAAAACGAAATTTAATCATAAAAGAAAAATATCTCCACAAAAGATATATATGTGTAAATATATATATATATATCTATATATACATACACAGTATTTTTAAGACCATACTGTTAGTCTTTGTTGTCTGTGGTTGCAACTGTTTTTTAATTCTGGATTAACTGTTCAGGGTGCAAGACCTCACACTGAGCTATTCTTAAGAGAAGTTCAAAAACTGAGGAATTTTTTTTTTTTATGTTTGGGAAATTTTAAAATTTTATTTTAAATAACCATTCGAAAAAGCCCCACCTTGTCACCCTTTCATGGTTTACCTGATCTTCTTTTTCTTTTCTCAAATCTTTAAAACAACATTATATTAGTTGTGAAAGTAAATGCTCCCTCCTTTGTTCCACCTCCTTATCTCATGTGTTACCACAACTTTGCAGGACCTCCCTAATATGGGCTCTCTAGGGGGGTGCTACCTGGTCCCTGCTCTGGGAAGGACACAACAAAGCACACTTGGGCTGAGGACTTGGGCTGAGGTGAAGACCCGCTGTGCGGCCTGCCAGGCAGGGGAGAAGACAGGGAGAGGGGGACTGCTTTGTACTTTGTGAGAGCAGTGGACAAAGGGAACTCCCTACAAGATTTGTTCACTCCACTCCTTTGCACCTGCTGGAGCTCCACCCCCAGGCTCTACTCTACACTCTGCTCAGGCTGGGGAGATGAGTCCATTCGTGGGGTGGCAGGGCATCCCTTCTGCTAGTCTGTCCCCGGTCCAGATAGCTTCCTTGAAGTTTTTGACTGCTCCGTGTCCCCTCTGTGCCTCTGGCACTCTGCTTGTTTGTCTAGTGCTAAACACACTTCCATCTTATCTCTCGCTCTCTGACCCCACCATCGGCTTTTGTCTGCCACAGAGGTGTGACCACTCTTTCTTTAGCAGGCATGCACAAGCAAGCCTGCTCATATTTACACAAAATGTAGAAGTTGTGGGTGTTGACTGAGAGCGTGCAAGGTTGGGAAGACAGTTTCTAGCTTAGGGAGGCCTGAGCTATGGGAAGTGAAGGAGGAAGAGGCCATGGGCTTCTTACCAGCTTTTTGCTTTAGCCTTAGTGGGTTTGGTTTTCCTTCCTTCTTTGCTAGCATTCTCAAACCCTTCCACCATGCCTTACCTTTCCCAATAATGCAATTGAAAATGTACATCTATGGGCAGTAGCAGGGAAGACCAGAGAGACCAGAAAAAGAAAGCAAAGTGAGCCAAAAAGTAGAGAGCGGGGTGGGGGGTGGGGCGGGGAAGCAAGGGCCAAGAGAGACTGGATCTGTTTCCTCTGAAGCACTTCCCTCATCTTGTAGGGAGCCCCATCTCTGGACTCCATTGTTCTTAGGCATTGCTTCCCATGAAGTCTTCTAGTGTCCTTCCCCTTCAGAGGCCATTGGCAACTGGCTGGCTCTCAAGTGTCACTAAAGGACCTCACACAGTCTCGGTGTCCTCCTCCAAGACAACCTGGGCACCCCACAGCAGGACCACTGCAAGGAGGCATAGTGTTGTCAACCGCTGGCAATCTTCTCTCACCATCTGATAGGTGTCTAGGCTCCTGATAACCTTTTCTTTCATTAAGTAACAAGAGCCATCTAAGTTTCCCCCAGCTGCAACCAATAGTGCTTACCACAGAAATTCCTGCACCTATTTTGTTCCCTGGACTTCTTGATGGCAGATAACCAACTCCTCATTTTTAGCTTTGGTAGATAAGACTGTTGGTACCTTGTTCTTTCTTTTCAGAAGATCCCCCCCACCATAGAACATGCCTATAGACCCCCCACATTTCACTTCCCTACCCCCACAGAGCAGTAGGCTCTTTCTCTCTAAAACAAAACAAAACAAAACAAAACAAAACAAAACATTGTCCTATCAGTGTAATGAGGTTGGTTTTGTTGACACTGTTTATAAAAGCCTTGCCCCCTCCCCAACAAGCTTGGGAGTATCTGCCTTGGAAATCTTCAGGCCTTCCAAGGACATGATAGGAGAAGTTAGAGGAGCTAAACCCATAAACTCTGCTCCTATCAAGTCCATTTGCCCCTAAAGTTCCTGCTATCACAAGCACAACCTATCTCTACAAAATGTCTACCTGCTCTAAAGACAGATATGTTCTGTGTTTGGAAGCAGGGATGTTAGGAGGAGCACACAAAGTCTAAATAGACGGGGCGCTGGGAGACAGCAGGCTCCATCTTTCCTACTGTCCTAATCAAGGGAAGAGGTATCTCCCTATGGCCCAGAGGGCCCTGTATACTACTCCACAGGTACAGAATCACCCAATTCTTTGTGGTCCCTGTGGCCTCTCAACAGCAGTAGCCCCTAGAGTCCCATGGTGGTCAAAAGAGGGCATATATATCCTGTCTGGTCCTGAGGACAACTGTCCTGGTCATATGGCCTTTCATGCTAACAAGCTTTAGACCCAATACAAATCCAATTCTCAGAAAAACATGGCATTTCTAAGAGCACCACCAAATCATATAGCTTTCTCCAGTCTGATCTGCTGTTACCACCTAGATGCCTGTCTCCTTCTGAGCAGCTCTTGGAAAGTCAAGCACCACTTCTTCACATACATCTGAGCTCCCTTTGCAGTTCCTCATGCCTGAGAAAGAACTCATGACTCCCTTTTCCCTCAATTATTCTGTTCCTCACTACCTGGGTCTCTCATGATTCCCCAAGCCTTGATGCTTATAGACCTGAGAAAAAAATTTCTCTATCCATTCATTACATTGAAACAGAGCTTCTGTGTGCAGGCTTAGGTCCCTGGTGTGTACAAGGACTCTAAAGGAGAATGAGGCTCTGGGGTGTACTTAGGATTCCAACACTCTGCAGTGCTAGGTCTCAGGTCAGGTAGGCAAATACTAAAATAACCCCACCAGATTTGGCTAGAAGTATGGGATAACAAATTTGACATGTAAAGGGAATAGAAGTTGGTGCAGTTCCATAGATTCAAGTGACACTTCCAGAATTGCTTGGAAAACTGCCAGGGAAATCTGAGAGTACCCCCATCCTACCCCAGGGAATCCTGGGGAAAACCATACATAGGAGAAAAAGAGGTCTCTGAGGAGTCAAACGCCCTCAGGCACTGACCAGCCTGCCATGCAGCGGTTCTAGGCATCATAGTCTCAGATACCTGCTGATTCCTGAGCTCCCCTCTTCTCAAGACACAACATAGTCTCCTGCAGGAACTAAGCGAGGCTCAGTCTTTGCTCCTTTTATCAAGGTAGTGTTGGCCAGGAGATAGGCATTATGGGGGCCTCCTCTAGGCTCAAATACATCCTTACCCTAGCTCCTCTTCTCAAACTGAGCCCTGTCCCAGTTTGTGCAGCCTTCCTTTCTCATCTACAGCCCAGCCTCTGGAATGTGGCATTGATAACGGTTATCCAATTGTGGGCAACAGCCTTATCTACTCATAAGAGCATCCCAAGTCAACATGTGCCTGTCTCAACGTTGAAATGTCTAACAATGTAAAAGGCAAGTCTGTTTTCTTATAGGTTTTCCCTAAGCCTTTCCCAGAGGAAAAGGACAATGTAGTGACAAAGTTGGCCTCACCCTCCCCATCCTTGGCTGTTCCAAAGGTTTCCACTCCAAGTGCTGCATCTGTTGCTACTGGCTGAATATCAGAAGATACTGACTTGTCTTAGTCCCAGCTTTCTCCTCTGCCCCCTTGGATATTTCTGGCTTACTCAGCTCCCAGGCATCACCTGCTTCTCTCTCTCTCTCTCTCTCTCTCTCTCTCTCTCTCTCTCTCTCTGTACCTTTCTTTGCAGTGACTGGCAGGACACAGCAGGAGTGTTCTGGAGCCAAAGGTCATGAGTGCTATTAATGATGGCTCCTGAGAGCAGCAGACAGACTGGCTCTGCAGGAGATTCCCCTTCTCTGTGCCAGCACCTGTGTCAAGGGCTAAGAATAGACTGCAGGAACAGGAGCAGGAAAGGACCTAGGGACACTTGCCCTGGAGTGCCCATTGCATGAAGAAAAATGTATATGTCCAAGTAGGAGCTGCTGCCTTGGCTGGTCCACAGGAAGAGTCCCTAGCCCCTTCTTCAGACTAGAGTCAGTGAGCAATCTCTGTTCCTGCCTTCAGGGAAGATGGAACACCACCCTCAAGCCAGGGTTGGGGAGAGGGGAGATATTTATGACTTGCCTCTTGGCTGATAAGTGAGAGAGCACCTGTCTCTAAGTAACCTTTGGCCATCTGTCACTGTAGATACAGACCAGCAGTCAGCTATCTGACTCTACTCCATCCTCAACGTAGCCCTGAGGTCCTCAGGCTTGCAGACTTGTTTTAGCTTCATACATCATAGGTGCTCTGCCTAGAGCCAGAGAGACCAGGCAGGGCCACAGGCTGATTCAGGGCTCCACTGTGGTCATGGATAACTCACTTCGCCTCTTGGTGCCTTGGTTTCTCCATCAGTAGAGTGGATGATGAGCAGAGAACCTCTGCTTTCTCTCCTGCTCAGGGATGCTCCGATGATTCGGTCAATGCTGCCTGTACTGAACACATCATAGGAATGACAGTGACCCCATTCCTTGGGAACTAGAAGTATGGAAAAGGAGGTTTCAGATACGCTTGACACCCAGAAGTCTAGGAAGTGAGCAGGGAGGACATGTGGACAGGGAGAGAGCCCTGGGATTGTCAGATATGCCACAGCATCTGGCTGGGGACATCTGGTCACCTGGTTCCCATTGGGCATCTGTCAGTTCTTAAGTCTCATGATGTTAGTTTTTCCTGAAAGACCAGAGAAAAAAACAGGGGAGTGTACATCTGCAAATGGCTATTCACTGAGCTTCTGGCAGATAACGAGGTGGGATGGGCAGAGGGTCAGGGATGGTGTGGGAGGTGGCCAGAGGCTCTTTGGGGAGGGTTTCTTACCTTTGCTCAAAGCCTTAAGGTTTCTCTTCTCAAATGGACTCATCCCCTCAGCCCCCATCCTGCAGAGTACAGAAAGCTCAACTGTGCTTTTCCAATACCCATTTTGTCAGCTACACGTGCTCATGCACATTGCGGGTCTTCGACACTCCCCAGTGTGCCTTGCGTGGAGCCTGCACACAAAGCTTCAGAGGTAGGTGGGACCAAGGAGGAACATGCAGTTGTTGGTTTTTCTTTTCTTTCTCTTTTTCTAAATTGGGATATTTTCCCCACTCACAGTTTGAATTGAAAAAGTTAAGTTCAATTCCTTTTCATCCCCCGCCTCCTTTTTTACTATGGTTTGACTGTTATTATTTTCAAATACCAATATACACTTGGAACAAGAAAACAGACCCGTCCTAAGAACCTCGCTGTTCTTAGGACCTAACCCAGAGTGAGAGCAGGTGGGAGCCATGGAGGACATTAGCACCCAGGGGTACAGCCATGATACCAATTCTTGCAAAAAAGAACAATAGATATTCCAGTTCCAATGGATCAGTCAACTTAGTCCTGACCAGGTCTGTTCTGGTATAGAAATTCTCACCAAAAATTACAAAAAGAAAGAAAAGACACTTTCTGAGGCTGCCCCAGAGGAACAGAGTGCTCTCAAGGGCAGGTCTTGGGTACTGCTGCCAAATTCTTCTGCCCTTGACCTCAGAGCCCTGGTTCAACTCCCCTCACACCTGTTCTGACTTTGGTCTGAGAGGTTAATGGCTATTCGGTGCAAAGGATCAACCAACCACACTCTGAAAGTCAGTAATAGCTCCTTTGAGTTTGTGTCTGATTGTGTGTAGCAAGGCCAACCCCACAGGCCTTATTTGTTCCCACAAGGTATTTCAGATGGCAACTGAGAGGAAGGAATACAGAGACCTCCCCGCTGCACCTCTGTGATCATCCGTGCTCATTCTGATTCATGAAAGGATCCTGCAGCATTTGTCAACAGGGACTCAGAAGATGGACATTTGGAGCCACGGAGAGCCTCAGTGGATGGTAGGCAAGAGATAAGGACGAGGCAGGATTCCGGAAGTATACTGAAGAAAATTGTGTCCACCTGGTCAGTGCTTCCAATTCCTTGGGCGGGGGGGGGGGGGGGGGAGACAGCAAAGTGTATTCTTTTCAAACACAGGAAATTGATTTTACAGAGTGACGTCTTTAAGCATTTTCTTTGTTTTAACAAAAGGGTCGGAGAAAGCATTTAAATAAAAGCATGGTGCTTTCTCATGGACAGATTGTGTCACTGGAAATTGCAAGACTCTGCCCTTTCGCAAATGTACCCAAGTCACGTCACTCTGGGGCCAATTTCTCTTTCTGTGCCATGAGAATATTGCTTACCTACCTCACAGGGGTGTTGTGAGGATGAAGCAGTTTAAGGTCTGGTTAAAGCACTTTGAGGATAACAGTGTTATGATTATCAAGTTTGCTTTCTATTTAACGCCGTTTTTCAGCACTAATTGAGCACTGACCGGATACGAGGTGCCATGCTATCTGCAGGAGGAAGGATCACAGGCTAATTCCTTATCCTCTTTCATTTAAGAATATTTTAAAATGATGTGGAGAATCAAATTATGGAGTTGTCTCAATGTGGGGCTATAATATTGTCCTGCTCCCAGAAAGGCCACTCTCCTTTCAGAGGATCTGAAGATCAGGCCTTTCCATCCTGGCTTCTGTCAGAGAATGTGCTCCTGAGCTCTCTTCCCTTTGTGGGAGGATGAAGGCAGGTATGAACTCAGTGCATCCTGGGACCAGCATTAATTGCTTTGGTTCTGTTATTTCAATTATTCCTCCTAGGCTCAGTGTAGCACACACCCCCCCAAACCCCCCCCCCCCCCCCCCCCCCCCCCCCACACACACACACCGCCACACTCTTTAGATCTAAAGAGTGAGTCTCTTTGGCCGTCCTGGAATAGCTTGGTACTTTTTGGTTTGTTTGTTTCCTTGGAAAGTCTGGTACTCTGTTTGCTGGAAAGGGTTGGCTTCCAAAGTTGAGGATCTTTGCCAGAAAACAAAACGTGTGACTGTCTTGTTTTCTTTTGTAATTTGGTGGTGGGGGAGGGGAGGGAGGAGATTTTCAAATCTCACACAAAACAAAGCCTTGTTTAAATTTCTCACTTGCTTTTTCATGTGCATTGAGCTCTTCCTTTCCCAGCACATGTTCTGGGCCAACTGTGTCCTCTAACAAATAGCACATCTCAAGTTGTTCAGGGGGTAATGCGCCACAGCTTCACTCCTTTCTATAGAGAGCCAACTTCTGAGCTGAGCAAGTAGAGATTACAGCCACAAATCCAGGCTTCCTGGAAACACTCCCTGGCCTAACTTTGGAAGTGCCAGTGTCTGCATGGCTGTGTCCCAGAGTCCCTAAAAACTCTCCTGCCATGATAGAGCCTCCCCAGAACCCAGTGGGAACATCCTCTTTGTTTTTCGAACCTATTATTTTGAAATTCAAAGAATTGTTGGGTTTTCCTTAGAGAAAGAGAAAGGGAAGATTATTTGTCTTGCATAAGGACCAGAGAGGTCTGGAGTGGTTTTCCCTAGGCACTCACAGAGTACTAGAAGACATGTCTTGATGCTTACAGTCCTGAGTCCTTGGCAAGAGTGGTTTCCATGTTGAGCCTGCTGAAGTTCCAGCTGTTTCACTGTCCTTTCCCAGAGTGCAAGAGCACTTCCTACCCCATGCTACTGATTCTGAAAGACATTCCTCCTGTGCTGCCAGTCCTTATGTGTGCCTCCTTCCAGCCATCTCTCTTCCTTTCCTCACCCTTGTCTTCATAACCCCCGAGTCACATGGGACTTATTACATCCAAGTGTAGTCCATCTTTGGGCCCTGGAAACATTGGGAGGACTTTTGTTGCCAACTCCAACTTTGAGTAATATTTCCATTATCTTTTTGCATCCACACAGTATTTTCTGGAACAAGAAACTTTCAAGAAAACCTCTTTGCTATTAGTATCCTAGAAAAGCTGCTCCTTGGGGTGTGAGGACAGAAATTTGGAGGTGGGTCACAAAAGATGAGAGCTCAGCCCCAGAGAGGCAGCAGGAACTGCTCTTCCCACTCAAACTTGTACTTTGGCTGTCACAAATGTGATAGACTTGATACAGAAAATATTATATTAAGAAAAGGAAGGAAAGGAGGAAGAAAGAAAAGAGGGAGGGAGGGAAGGGGAAAGAGAGGGAAGGTAAGGGGAGAATGGGAAAGAAGAAAAGACAGAGGAAACCGAGGCAGGGAGAAACAGGAAATGACCACACGTGGGTCTCCCTGTTATCTCTTGGTGTCATCAGGTTGTTGCAGAGGTTTTTTTTTTCCTTCAAAGCAAATACTTATCTCACACTTGCCCCAAGTTCCAGCATTTCCTAGCTCAGTGACTTCCCTATAGCAAGCTCTGGTACGGGCTCCCAGCCTCTCTGACCCCCTCTGTTATGCTTTGGCTTTTCTTGAGCCATCTGAACTCAACCCCTCCACCAGAAGACTAGAGTCTAGTTTCCTCAGAATGATGGCAAGCTGGGGTCATTTTCTAATATTTGTGCAAGCTTTTGTTTTGGAGGCTTTTCGTTCAGCTGACCTCATTTCAACCCAATAGTGGTCGAGGTACTGCTAGCTGGTTCTTTACAGAGCTTAAAGAAGTCAGACGTCTCAGTTTGGAGACTTGAGTGTGTACCATTTGTAATTTTCGTGAAGGGCTAACCTCAATGAATCCTGCCACACTGACCTCACGTCCACTATGGGCACTAGTGGTTTGAGAAGTTGGTTATAGTCATGGTCTTGGGTTTCAACGAAACAAAGTTGTAATTAATCTTGAGATTCCACGGGGTTTACCCCACAGCCCAACGAGCAGGCATCTTCCATCCACAAAGGGTGAAGGCCCAGAACTTGGCGTTTCCAAGCTGATTATATGAGGCCAGAGGCTTCCCCCTAGGCATCAACACCCCATATGTCCGCAGGGATTCTCTCCTCTCCCCTGTTCTTCCCTATCCCTGGTCATGGTCAGTTCTTCCCTAAGAGAGGAGGAGAGTGAGTGGACTGTAGCACCTTGAGCCCAGTCTATTTTTCCCTTACCCTTGACCCTGCCTTCATTAACCACTATCTTCAGGGAGCAGAGACAGGCTGCTGAGCTTTTCAAACACTGAACTTCACAGCCACCTCCCGATGATGAAACCCTGCACCAGAGACGTATAGAGGAGCCAGTTTCTAGCTCCCAATTTCAATGAAGCGTGCCAGCATAGAAGTAGCTTGGCCTAAGCATCAGGAAGGGTTTCGCAGTAGTCCTGCCTTTGGTCACATGGTTCCTGCATACATGTTGCTCATGTGTACCTTGAGAGGGGCTGGGGAGAGGCACATCCAGTGACTTGCATTATGAAATTAATTACTTCCTTTGGAGGGAGACTAATGAAGCCATTATTTGTTGATGTTAGTGCCAAACACAGCCCTGGCATGTGGTTAAAGCAGAGGGAGAGGGAAGATATCAAATGATAGTCCAGGCCTAGAGTCTGGAAATGAATTGTCACCATAGGCCAGCATACAGACTCCCAGTGGGAAATCATTAAATGTGAGCTCTGTGACCTTGGGCCAATTACTTAGCCTTCTTACTCATCAATTTTCTTGCTTCCAAAGAGGCTTGTTTCAATTTTAAAATACTCAAGATGCCTGACTTGGACACTGAACGTCCTGTAGAGCAAGGTGGAATCTGGTAATCATACAGAAGCATGGGCAGACTCTGGCCAATTCTGCCAGAAAGAGCACGTGACCTTGGAAAGACTTAGGAGGCAGCTTCCCAGCTGAGCCTGCCACTGCTTCCCATCCCAGTACCCTGGCCTACAGCCCCTCAGAGCCATGGATTCTGCCTTCCACCTAGTGTCATTTGGGGACCGTAATGATAGCTAAATTGGATTCCTCTTTCTTGATGCCATTTCCAGTGGCCAGGAGCAGTAGCAACAGCAGAGACAGTGCAGATACAAGCCTTCAAACATCCACTGCCATAATCGGGAGCACCTGGTGTTGTAAAGCACTGGAGCAGCAAGGGGCTGTGCTTGAGGCCAGTGTCCACCCATAAGGAAGTTCTAGAAACTTAGGGAGGCGAAAGGGCCCAGAGATCAGGTTCCTACACTAGTGGCAGACAGGCAGATATCCAGACAGCCACGGCTCTAGGGGAGGAGGCAAAAGATGTCAGAGGAGGCCCAGATGAAGAGTGAGCAGGTGGCTTCTCCCCACCTCCCACCCCCACCCCCAGGAGGCTATTGAAGGTTTCTCTTGCAAATGGAGGACCTCAGCTGCAGAAGCTTTGTTCTCCTTTGCTGCTCCTGCCCCAAGGTAGGTTTGGATACACAGAGAAAGTGGTAGCAACCGTTTACTTAACACCTACAGGAAAGAAATTGCCACTTGAGGCTCAGCTAAGCATTAGCATTTGCTAAACTAGCATCCTGAGGAAGCAGAAAGGAAACCAAGAATCAATCACATTTACATCAGCGACAGAGACAGGCTGTCTTGTCACACTCCCACTATCCACACTCCCAGCCAGCTGAGAGGCCCCTCTGCCAAGAGCCAGCACAATTTTGGTCCCAGGTCTCTCTCCCTTGTCACCATGGGCTTAGATGCTAGAGAAAAGGGCTTGATGCCCGAAGGACCCGCCCGCACTGTTAGTGGACACTTCTGTTCTACCCTAGACTTAGAACCAGGCAAAGACAGTCATTACTGAAGGCCCTGCATTCTGTCCCCACATCCACTTTCCTGGTACAATGCATTCATGCCAACCAGGGGTGTTGCTTCCACCTGGGGTCAGAAACAGAAGGGATTTTCAGGGCCAGCAAATATATTGAGAGAAATTAAAAGGCCACCGTGTCCACTCAGCAACACCCTCCTGGTTTTCCAGTGGCCTATGGAATCCTTGGTGTTCCGGCTGGGCAGTGATTTTCATTTTCTTAGCCAAACTCCCAGGATGGAGTAATGTGGATTCTATGTCAACACACATGGCCCTTAGTTGTATGGACATGTGTGTACATCTGTCTTTCTTCAGTAATCTCCATTTGGTGCTATTTGTGGCTAGCTGGATGTGGATGTAATGGGTCCTCCCTTCCCCTTTGCTTCCTTCCTTCTTTTCTTTTTCTTTCTTAATTCATTAAAACCAAGTAACCATGACACAAAGATTTCCTTGCTCTCCCTTTAGGCAGGGCTTGGCTTCCAGTGTCTGAGAACTTCTCATTCTTAAAGTTTAGAATCAGAAATGTTTTTTCCTAGTCACCGAAAAGGACAATGTCAGGCTCCTAGCTCCTCACTCCCACTGAGCTGGGATTGGCAGATGTACATGGGATGAGCTCTTTTGACTCAAAGGCTTTAAGGTCCTCGGTAAATTTGAACGACCTGTCTGTGCCCCCACCACGTTAAGGTCAGAGCCGTAACAACACAAGATTTAAACTTCTTGAAACCTGTGGTGCCTTTTCTCGTGGTGCTTTTCCGTCATGTAACTCCACTCAAGGTGGCCACTTTCAGCAAACAACAGTGCCAGGACTTCTCCCAAGTTTTCGGTGCCAGTGCAGTCAGAGATGTACACAACGCAGTCAACGTGGGTACAGATGTACCAACTGTGGTTCTGTAATTACATAACAGGTTCTGATGCAGCTTTGGTTGGAGTTGATCATTCCTCTACAAAACTAGAGTGCTCCACGAGACCTACTGGCTCTCTGGAGACTAACAACCCTGAGAATGGACACCAGCAGGCAAGATGAGCTGCCTGTCTTCCAATCCTTGGGACGAGCTCTCTTCTTCATTTGTGAAAGTTGCAGTCTCCATAACATGGAATGCTTGGTAAAGGAGCATAAAGCAGCTTCTTTTAAACTTCTTTTGGTGCTGATATTAAAAAAATAAAAATAAAAATCTTTGCTTATTTTGCTTCCTTGCTCATGGCCAGAAGTTGCTTTTCCAAAAAAGAAAAAGAAAAATCTCAACTCACCAATCAAAGTTGACAAAGGATGATTTGGAAGTAAAAAGATGAGAGGCTGGACATTCTTGCTTTGTGTCCAAACTCAAGACAGTTTCCTCTGTAACCTACTTAGGTCTCTCGGACTCAGTTTCCCCATCTAAAATGGTTTCCATACTATGTCTGTATCTCATGGGGAAGGTTTCTCATAGGATTGGCTGTTCTGGGCATAGTCAATATTTTAATAGTTTGGAGACAGCTGCTTGACCTGATTTTGAGATTCTGTGGGTATGTCACTGAGACTTGCACCCTGAGGTTTGGTTTGCTCCCTCTCTGCCTTTGCCATCATTATCTCATTTCCTCCCTCAAGTAATACCTTTGGATGTTGGGCAACTGACAGAGATTCTTTAGGGCGTTAGGGAGTGCTAATTTCTCCCAAGGGAACATCGCTAATGCTGTTTAAGGTGCTAGAATCAAACCTCATTTTATACACTTTGGTTCTTAGAGAAAAAATGTGCAGAATTCTTTCTGTGAGGCCTTATAATAGATTGGTATAGATGGTTGTTATCTAAAAAGCGAGAGGGAACAGAAAACACAAAGAAGACACAGAGATTCTGCATAAACCTTAACTGAAAGACCTTTGTTATTTCCTATATTAATGTAAACTACCATATATGTATACACACATGTATGTGTATGTATATGTCTGTATATGCTGAAGGCATATGGCAGGAGTGGAAACATGTACAGAATTCTAAGCTCTATTTTCAGTTTTCTCTTGGTTTGTAACTTTTGGTACATGTGTGTGCAAGAGAGTCCGGTGACGGTTGAATGACAGGTACCGAATGTGAAACAGGAAATCCTTCATCTTTTGTTCTGATCCATACCTTTTTAGAAGGCAGGCTGAATGAGGGGTAAGACACGTAAAGCAAGATATAAATATGCTTTCTCATGTTCTGCACATGGATATTACACTTGGGCGTTGTTTCTTCCCTATTTGTATTGATGGCTGCCTAAGATGTTCACACGTAACATTTACCTCAAGAAAGCTTTAAAAAAAAAAAAGGCAGTTTTTCCTCTTGTTTCTTAAAAAGTAGTGACTCTCCCCTAACCATAATGTGAGGCATTGCCACAGAGAGATCAATAAGAGAATCAAACCATTTCTGGTGCTTTTCTTCATGCCTCGTCCCTCATCCCCTCTTTTAACTGCTACTGTAAGCAAAAATCTGAGATATTACTTGGGAAAAGAAGTGGTGTGGGGATTCAGGCACGGTGTACTGGTGAATCCAAACTTTGCTGGAACAGGCAGCAAGAGGGGGTCTTTCAAAGGTTGGCTTGTGTGGTTTTGGTCTTAGTGCTGGTGCGTGTGTATGTGCGTGTGCGTGTGTGTGCGCGCATGTGCGTGTATGTGTGTGTACTGTATATATGTTTCTGTGTATGATGTGTCTGATGGACAGAGAACAAAATACTGCAAACAGAAATGAACAGAAAATAAAATCAATCTATCAGATGCTATTTCTCAGATGATGTACTCGTTCACCTTGGTGAGAAGCCACTGTCTCACAGCTATGCAATCTTCCAGTTTCCCTCCACCCCTTCACCTCAGAGTCCAAGCTGTTTTCCATATCCCACACAGATTGTTTTTTCCTTTATCCAAGAACCACAATGACCAATCTCTGGTTCAAGGTGAGCATGCTACAGTGATTCTTTGCCTAAATTGAAGAGCTAACAACCACAAGAAAAGTTTTATTTGCTTCTATTTGAAATGATTCGATGTACTAATCCTGCTTGGTTCTGTAAGTGATCTGATGTGTATTTTGTGTTTTTGTGTTTACAGTTGTTTTCATCCTCTTTTTGGTTTGAAATGTTTGTTTTCTTTGATAGTCTATTTTTCATGGTATATGTTTCGGGGATATGTTGACTTACTGAAAAAATTTGGCTTAAGTGGAGCAATGAGCCTGTGATCTCTTGAGGCTGGGGGTAGGGTGGGGCTAGCATGCACCTGTAGCTGTTATTGTAGCCTTTCCAACCTGATCCTGAACCAGACTGCAGCTCTGTGCTGGTGTGTTCTGGGGAAGATCTGACCTGTTGGAGATTTTTCTCTCTTTACTTGTGGTCATCCATATGGAGTAACCTGTCCCCAGAGGACCAAGTTGAGCCTTCCACCTTAGCTTTTGGCCAGTTCCATTCTTCCCAGATGGCCCCCAGTCTACACTTCATACCCAGTGACAAGCTTCACTTTCTATCCTTTCCAATATGCCATCCCCTACCAACGAGGACGTCAACTTGGCTCTGTTTTCCCTTTGAAGCTAATGTAAGTACAAGGGATCTCTTCAAGGGCTCAGAAAGCCAGCCCTTGACCTGCAGGCTGTGTGCAGAGTGTGGTGTATGGTGGAGTGACATGAGTATGGCGGCTTCCAGCTCGTTGACAATGCCCCATGAGGTTAATTCAAGTGAACTGGCACAGCTTTGCAAGGTCTTGAGAAGTAGTTATGGGGAAGAAGAGAAGTCCTGGGGTTCTATAAAGCACAAACTAGGCAGGGAAAACCCTGCAGGCAGAAGGCAGCTCCTCCCCCTTTTAGGCTGAGAATGCACAAGTCTGAGTTTTGTTCGTGGTTTACAAATCTCGCACAAGGTGGCTGAGCCATCCAAGACAGTTTTTAACAAACAAATTCAGACACTGCCTAACTGCTGTAGCACAAGCTGCTCCCTCTCCCTGGCTGACGGGAGATGGAATTCCTCTGAGGTAAAGAAGATCATTGCCTCCATGAGAGCAGCGGAGTCTTTAGCACCTCCTCCACCCCCAGTCTCCCTCTTCTCTTAGCTATCTGGAGATGTTTGAGACCTGTACTAAAAAGGTCTTCCTCTTTCTTTCTCCTTAAAGCAGTCCCCCTTTAGAGGTTGTGTTCTGTAGACCTGGAGGCCTTCCTATATAAGCACCCCTCCCAGAAATCTTTACCAGAATCTAAGCCATCTACAAGGTTCAGAAAATCCCAGCAGCATCAGTTCAAAACATACAAAATTCCTCTAAGCTTTCTGTAAGAAGCAATTAAGGAGCTGGGGCTCTGTCTCCAGTTGCTGAGGTCCTGTCCTATGACCCCTTCCACTATGGACCTATCTATCTATGTTCAGGCCCAGATATGGCTGCTTAGATCCACTGGTCAGGGGACAGCCAAGTTCTCAACTTCCCTATGGGTCCAGGAATCACCTTAGGGTGGTGTTAGCCAATTGTAGCATGGCCCTTTAAGAAGAGCAAGGAACTCCCATCCATGGGGTGTTGACTTGACTAAGAGCAAGCAAAACAGGGGACTTTATGCTGCCCCTAACCCAGCTTAGTCCAACAAAAGTTTTCAAGGCTAGAAAACCCACTCTATTTTATAGAAACAGGGTCTCATAATACCTTGTGCAGAGGTCTGTGGTCAGTCAGAGGTAGAGCTGAGGGTCTAGATAGTTGGTTCTGGTCTGCCTCAGGGGTTCACTTCTTTTCAGGCTCTGTCCATATAACTTCTTTTTGCCAAAGCTCACAATGATCAGGTGGCTTATGGAGACTGGCAGAGATCCATCCAATAAACACAGCGGGAGGGACCCAGCCAAGAATCTGAGAAGTTGATAGCCAGAGGTTGAGGGTGGGCATAGGGCTGGGAACCATGTCTCCTCCTGTTCCTACATTTCTAGGCAGATTACTTGCCTCCTGTGAGCATCTGTTTTCTCATCTCTAGCATGCAGAGGTGGGGCTGCAGCCTTTTGTGAGCCACGCAACCAGAAAACACTAGGCAGCGAGATGGGTAAGTGCAGGGATGGAGAGTCTCACATAATGAACTGATATGTTCAGATCTGGGAAGGTCAACCATGCTTCAAACTTGAACCACGGAAGGGAAGGCACAAAAACAAGAAGGGAAGATGGAGTCACAGCTTCCAGCACTGGAGGCAGGAAGAACTCAGGGAGTGGAGAGGGAGCGAGAGAACTGGGCATATGGAGCAGATGAGAGAGGTTTACAAGTGGAGAAGATGAGGCAGATGCACTCTGCTAACCCTATCAGCCCCTTCCTTCGTATGTTTGTAACAGCAGCTCTCCCAGCTTATTGCCTACTAGTACTCCGACACAGTGCACTTGCATGGACACATCGTCCTAACTCTGCAGTGATCACAGAAGTCCATCATGAAAGGTCTTCCATCCCATGTGCAGAGCTGGGTATCATTGGACAGGGCACAACAGGATCTCGGGCTGTGAAGAAGACAGTGTCTCTCAGTTTTGCTCATTTCCTCTGTCACAGGTGTCAAAAGACGGGACGTCATATCTCCTTTGTTTCCCATAGATACCATGAAATCAGATGGGCTCCCTTCAGAATTGTCCTAATGTTGCCTACTAAAGTCCCAGCTGCTTTCCTTGCTTTGAGTCTCCCAAGGGACAGAGATTCAGTATTTGGGACCCTTGGAAGTACCCTTGCTCTTGCTGGTCCAGGAACTCCTGAAGACGGCAATGGGAATCCCAGACTCACCTGGCCATAATCTCTGAGAATCAAGTGATCTGACAGAAAGTCTCATACCCACAGCCAGGCTGGAAAATTTGTCTGACCTTATGGTGGCTTCTGCTTATGGATGAATTGATTTTAGTTCCTCTATTATCTATTCTGATGTTTGATGCTCAAAGTTGAAAGGTGAGTGTTCCCTGGTATGGGCCCAGAAAGGCAGGAGAAGCCCTGTGTGTCCCACCTAAATATAGATATTCATATCATCTCCAAAGCTTTGAGAACCTTGAGGTCTTCCCTTCTGCCTCAAACCAGTCCTCTTGTTGCACTTTCTCAACACCCAGCTCAACCTGCACTACACTGTCCAGGACCAAGGGTTGTACTTTGGAGAGACAAAAAGGGTTCCCTGGACTGCTTACAATCCCCGAGGCAATGAAGCACAAACACGAGGGCCAAACCAGTCAAACACTGGCCTCTCACCCTCACACTTCTTCGAAGTCCTCTCTGAACCTATCGGGTGGCCTTCAATCCCTCTTCCATTGTCATCCCCCTCCCCTAAAAAAAAAGTGGGTATTCTACAAGGTCCTCTCAGCTTTCTCTCTGGCCCAAGGCTGTCTGAGCCTGCAGCTGTCTCGTGTTTCTCAGTAGAGCAAACTCCATCCAAAGCAGGATATAGTCACAATTAGATCCTATAGAAACCATCTATTGAAGTCTGGCTCGATGTGAACCCTATAGACAGATTGGAGCTCCAGTTCCCTGGGCACCTTTTGTTCCAAGTCTGTAGAGCTTTCTGATCACATACACCAAGGACAACAGTGTCTTTGCTCTCTGCATAGGTCTGAGCTGGCCTTCCCTGTGAGCTGTTTTTATGATTCACCCAGGCGGGGGTCTTCCTCTCTTGCTCCTTCCTCCTTCCCATGCTCCTGTCATTCAGGACATGAGGACTCAGAGGAATTGGTCTCTGAAGAAGTCGCCACCACCCCAGACATGCATACTGTCAAGGTTGATACGACCTTCTGGGTAGCCCATTAGCCTTCCCATTGGAAGGATTATTAATGGAAACGATAAGGGGAAAGGGATGTCTTGGGATGCCAGCTGGCAGGCCCCTTTTGCCTTTGAGAGCCATAGGTTCACTACAGTTGCTGGATTAAGGGGCCCAAAGTCCAGCAGCCCCCTTATTATGAGCTACCAGAGCAAAGATGCTCTAGGGAATTAAAACCCCATGACACGCTCACCACTGACTCCTAACTGGTGAACTCCTCGGACCCCCAGGCCCCACTTGGCAAGACGACACAGAATAATGCTGCAGGACAGGTTACTCCTGGTTAGATAAGTTAAAACTCCTTCCAGGGTGAGGGTAGACAGTGTAAAAGCAAAATAACAACAACAAAAAGCAAACCTTTTCCCTTTAATTTTACCAGGGTTTGCAATTAAACACATCTGCTACCCTGATGTAAAAAAAAAAAAAAAAAAAGTTATTTTTTCATCTTGAAGCAGGTGTTTTTACTCGGACTTATTTTAGGGTCAGAGATCACTGGGCTTCTGCTGGCCTGGTGAAAAGGCAGACATTGGTGGCCACAGTATTAAGCCAAATTTAAAATCTTTAGTCGCCTCCATCTGTAAGTGTTCTGTATCTACCTCATTATGATTCTTTTGGTTTTCTGTGCTTTCGTGTTGTGTACAATGTCAGAGGTGAAATGTAGATAAAAATATATATATATAAAATATATATTTTTTGCTTTGCAATAAAGTTCAAAGCTATAACACAGAATATTCATGAAATGTCATAGCCTTTTCTTGTACTCTATCCTCTTGGTTGTGAACTGTCCTTGGGAGCCCTTTTGCCTATTCACTAGAGTCAATATTGTTATGTTGGCCATTTGATAAGTTATTCTACTTATTTTCATTGTACTTTTTTGACACATTGAATAAGACACTAGGATTCTTGAACAACTCTTGGTTTCAAAGGTGCTTTATTTCTGTGGATGCAAGTGACCAAATGGAAATGTCTCTACAGACTAAATCTTCTACATAACAGGATTGATCTTGATGCCATTGTTCTTTGGGCTTAGAACTAATGGTTTGTGCATAGGGGGGGGAAAGGAAACATTGGTTTGGCTTTGTTTTTTTGTTTGTTTGTTTGTTTTGTTTTGTTTTTTGAAGACGTTTCTGTTTATGTCCCACACAGTTTCCTTTTGTGATCTCAACTTTGTGGCCTGGAGGGCAGCATGCACCGACTTGCTGGCTGTGCTGTCTGACAAGGCTGCCCTCCTTGTTGGCTCTTATCTCTAGGTTGATATCATGTTGTACTCTCTGGAGGTGAACTACTGTACCCAGCCTCCACCTCTTCTCTAAACCTTCTGGAACTTTCTTCCGTACCAATGTGTTATGTGGAATGGTGCTTTGGAACCGTTCACAGTATACAAGCTGGTAGTACCTAAAAACTCACGTTTCCCAGGAGAGTCCAGGTGGATAACAGGACAGGTTCATGGGATCCTGCATAGAAGGTGGACTGCCTTCAATTTACCTGTTTATCTATGTGTTTGGACAAAATTACCTTCATCTCACTAAGCACATCTATGTTGCAAGCCCTGTATAATTTGTACGCTTCAATGATCCTTTTTTTTTTTTTTTCCTGTGTCTTGGGCTAAAAAAAAAAAAGTATGTTTTTTCTCAAAGTAATTCAATGTGAATTAAAATGGGATAAAGAAAGGTTTCAAAATTAGGTTAAAAATATCCTTATAAATGACACTTCTGTAGACTTGTCCTATTATCTTCCAGCTCTGAGGAGCTAGTCGATGGAAAAAGTAGTTTAATGGGTGTAAATGGTGGCTTCCTTATAAATACATATGATGCTATAAGGAAATGAAAACACCTATGATTCAATTTCATATTAGGTTGTGTTTCTATCTCTTTTTTCTTCTAATGATTATTAAGAATTGCTTGCTATGTATCAATGGTTGACATTTTTCAACTTGTATTTGATGGAAGTTTGTTTTATTCTAATCTGGGCTGGCATTGAAAACAACCATGGTTTGTCCCTGGCTGTTTCTCTTTTTACAGTATAATGGTCTGTCCATGAGTTGAAATGCAGATAAAGTGTACACTGAAGGTAGAACACACTGGTATTGATTTGGAGGGAAATCATAATGATAAATATATTTATATTTATATATGTGTGTGTGTGTGTGTAATTAGATAAGTGGAATATCGCACACACACAAACACATACATACGCATGAGTACAATAGCCATGCGCTTCTAAAGTTGGTTTTCAATTCTGAGGAATTTGCCACCTCACTGAGCTTTCTATAAGATTTCATTGTAAAATAATTAAATGATTGAAAAATGTATGCTTACAAAAATTCTCCCCTTCCTTTTTCCCTCCCTTCTTTTCTCCCTTCTTCTTTCCTTCCTTCCTTTAGCACTAGAAAGCACAATTCCTATTATTACTCATCCTTTTGGTTCCACAGCTACATTATAGTCCAAGGAGGAAAGTGGAATTTGTTCTTTGTTCTGCCACCTACCTTTCATTTCACCCCAAACCAAGAGAAAGCAGAGCTGCCTGCCCATGCCTATATCTGCATATGCCTCTGTTTCCCAAGTTTTTCCATGGGTAGGCCTCCATTCCTAGAGAATTTTCCAGACTTTGAATATCAGGCTCCCTTTTGTTTCCATGCAGGTTTGGGCCATGCCCACCCAGATGCTTCTACACATTGCACCAGGGCACAGACAGCAGGAAGTCAGGGCCACCAGAAGGGCTCTCCTGCATCAGATAGAGACAGCACATGTCTTAGTAGCAAAGAGCACAAGGTTCAGAACGCATTTTTTAGAGGAAGGTCCAATGGGCTTACATGACTCTAATGGTCAACCAAGGAGAGGACATGGGTGGGGCTCCTGAACAGATGAGCCAGCTTTGCCCATGCAGTGACCTCTCTGCCTCCTCGTGGGCATGCTTCTTGGAAAGAGAGATGAAGGCAAGTCATGGGAGGAAGAATGGCCAGCTTCAGCTCACTGGGAAAGGCCTCTGTAGTCTAGACAGCTCCCTTCTGCAGGATGGGCCAGTCCTCCTCTGCTCTCTGCACTGTTAGTTATGTTTGTGAGGGGTTGTTTCTGGTGATATTTTCTCATTATTTCTAATTTGGATGCTCATTGCTCCTTCGGAAGGGAGGAGACACTGTCCCAAAAAAGAAAGCATTCCAAAAAGAGAGGCTCTTCATCCTAGCTGTTAGTTGTTCTTGATAGCCCCCTCTATAACTCACTCCCAGTGCCCCCATACATTGCTGACTTCTGTGTGCCCTATTTCTGCATAAGAAAAATGTCTAGGCCTGAGGGACTTGTAGGTCACTGAACCATGAGCAGCAGGTACATCTCAATGGTAATGACAAACCATGCCAGTGTTTCTTTACCCCGAATTCAAGGTTCTGTACAGTCACAGTAGAACTTACTTAGGCCACTGTGTCTGCCATGCTCTGACCTTCCTGCGAAGGCAGGTTGTCAGAAAATAAATCTATTTTATACCTAAAAGGACTTTCCTGCAAAAATAATATTCCCATTGAAAATTCAGCCAATTGACTATCAAGAGCATTTTTTTTATACCATGCTCAGAGCTAAAACCATAGGGGAGCAAAATTTGAAACATATTTCAAGGCATTTAATAGGAGTAAGAACTACACATAAAACCCTACAACACCGTAGGAAACAGGGCACAAGAAAAGTGTAGGGTACAGTGGGCATCCGCAGAATGACACAGTATTTCCAAGCAGAAGTATAAGCAAAGGCTTTGAAAATGCTAGCATCTGGATCAGATTCTGAAGGGTTTATAGGATGCATGCAGATAATCCACTAGGGTTAGATATGACCTCAGTCATGTATCATTTGTTTACTTAGGATATTGTTTCCTTTCTGGTGAGAAAGAAAGATCATCTCTAGCATGCACAAGGTGTGCTCTCTTCCTGGAAATAGTATTGACAATTCCAAGGGTAGCCTTGAGGATAGACCTCAGCCTGAGTATAGCCTATGAGGTGCAGAGGGTGGCACTTCTAGCATGTGAACTGGAACAACAGTCATAGAATTTCCTCCATTTCCCTTAGTCTTGTTTCTAATTGCCAGCCTATCTTTAATCTTCCTACAATAACAACTGTCAGCAATCCACGATCCAGGTTTTGTTTTGTTTTGTTTTGTTTTGTTTTGTTTTGTTTTTTCAGCAGATAAGAATCCAGCCCTGTCAGCCTAGCATCTATCTAGAAAGGAAAGACTGCAACTTCATACATGCGTTTTGAGCCCGGAGATTTAGGATATTAAAGTTGAGCATCCCCTTCACTTTGCACCTGCTAAGTGAAATTAGACCCTTGCTTCCTCCCACAAACATCATACCTCATACACATGTCCTCTGTTCAGTGTGTGGCCCAAAGTGTCCCTCACTCAGTTCTCACTTGTGTTGATTGGGACTTTGCTTCCCTTTGGTTTGCTAAGTTTGCCTCTATTTTTTTTTCTTAGTGAACACAACTCTTTTCTTCAGATTAACCTTAGTACCTAATGGTATAAGCCACAGCTTTATTTCACAGAGGAAAATGAGGTGGGGTGGTGAAATAGCCATCCCTGCTTCCCTCACTTAGTAAGAGAGAAAACCATGCCATGGGTTAGATGTCTTGGGCAAAACCCCTCATATTTCCCACCTCACCTATGATCACACACCTTCTTGTTGATTGATGGAATCATCCAACTTTCTGTTTCCTTCTGTTGTCTAAATGAACTGTGAAAGTTAACCCCTACAGAGATATATTTTATCTGGATTTTCAGATAAATATGCCTGCAACAGCCTCAATGGTTTCACTGATAGAATATTGAGATGGCCAAGAGAAGAGGTCCTAAAACATTTGTTTGGGCCTGACAGATGGCAACAAACTTATTTCCCCCACCTCCAAGGATTTTTCTTCTGATAGTGCTTAACACAGATTCTATGAGAAACTACTTCATTGATCAGCTTCTTTTCAGACCTCTCCCAGGAGGCCAGTTTCGAAGGATCACTCCAAACAGCAGAGAAGGAAGGAATCAGAGCATTAAGTGACACCATTGCTTTGGGGGATCCAAACTGCTCAACAGAAACTGAGCAGCCTCTGCTGGGTGAAAGGCCAGGCTCTTGCTTTGCTTCAGGCACAGCTGCCTGTCACAATGCTTCTTGTCAGAACCTAGAGCAATTTCTTTTGAGGCTAAAGGAAGATTTCTTTTCCTGAGGATAAGGGCTCCACCAGATTCCTAAGTCCCTAAACAGTTAACTCATCCTATTTCCAACTCAGTCTCACCACTCTCTAACACCTGGCAGACATCCCAAGCACTTGACTAGATCTACCCCAAGTCATTCACAACTTGTGGGGGGCAGGGGGAAACCCAGTTCAAAAAGATTGATGGAGCAGTGCTCTCTGGGGTTCAGAGGACAGGAAGATATCGATATTGCTGAACTCAGAAACAGAGGTGGTGACGTTGCATTTCATGAGCTCTACGGTTCCCCTGTCTGATGATCATTCCTCCCGGGTTGTGGTATATCCTGGATTTAGGAATTATGGACGTTGATGAGGAAACAAACATGATGTGCCTCATCCTCTTCTCCCCCTCCAATCCCTGAAAGTCCCCTCTACTGAACACCAATGTTTGTCTCTGTAGACCGTTTGTAGAGGACTTGCAAGGGCTCTTTATGAGCCCTTCAACAAAGCAAGGCTCACCTAGAAAAAATGGGCTCAGCCAGGAAAAGACACAAAGAGAGTGGAGAGTGAGATAGCATGCTCCTCTTTCTCTGAACTAGATTCTCTGAGATAGAAGATGGTTGCTTGCACCCATATCATGCTAAGATTGATCTTGAGAGGGAAGGCTGAGCCTCTCTGTTGCCTTACCTCCAGAAGAAAGGAGACTGTCATTATGCCTTGTTAGCTATCATTCTTGACCATCATGTCTTCATGTCCACAGACTATAGGCTTCTATCCAAAGCAGGGGTCCTGTGAACCTATATTCTATAAACAGGTTTATGGGTTACTGAGAATAAGGGAGACGAACATTTTCTTAGGATTAGATAGAGAATGCAGCCTTGAACTACGCAGCCAACTTTCAAAAGCTTCCTGTGAGATCAGAAGCCACAGGCTAGTCCCCCAGCACTCTTTTGGGCCCACACTGATTGTCACTGATTCCTCCTAAAAGTTGTCTTTGCTTTGCCACTGTTCCACTCTATTGTCATGGCAAATTCTGAGATCTCTGCTGGAATACTTTATAAAAGTGTTCTGAAGTCAGTGTGTGCCATCATCGTTACATTTGTCATTTACCAGATGCCTCTTTCCGAAATAATATGTATTCATCTCCTACTGAGTCCATCACGTCAGCTGCAGGTGGTATTTTAAACGCCTTCACTGTTTAACAGTGATGAGACATAGCATTGTTCTTTCTTGAAACCTTCAAGAAACAGTTACTGTTTCCACCTAAACTTCCTGGTTTGACTTGGCAAACAGGAGCATACAAGCCAGTGGATTTTTTTTTTTTCTGAGTGGGTTGAGAATAACTTCTATAAAGAGAAATCTGGAATTAAGAAGTTATGCTGGGTCATCCTAGGCATAGCTCCTGTCAAAGCAGAATCCAGCCTCGCCACCATCCAGCCACGGCAGATGGAGCTCTAGGTTCAACATCAGCCTGGTGCGCTAGCCATGGCACAATTTCCTCTTCAGCAAATTCAGACAACACTCTTTAATGCCCCTTGCTGGCCCAGAATCCTGTTGTATGCACATCCACTCGCCTGACAAAGCAACAGAGCTCAGTTTCCCTTTCCTAACTCACCCTAATGTTTATAATTGTAAGAATCCCAGGCTATAGTAGTAGTGTACGCAGAGAGACCCTGTCTCAAAACTAAACAAAACAAAGATAAATCTCTTAACTCAATCTTATTTTTCTTGATTTAAGAGAAAAAAAATGAGGCCAACTGCTCATTGCTCTGATAAACATGACCAAAACATTTGTTTTGCTTACCTCCCCTCCTAAATGAGAAATAAACAAACAAACAAAACCCACCTTTGCCCTTCCCGATCCTCATTTTGTTGATGATGTCAAACATTTTAAGTGTGAAAGGAGGAAACCTGAGTGTCCTAAGCTGGGAGCTAGCCATATTAGATGTTCAGAAATTAATGAGCAAAGCAAGTAATGCCAAGCACAAAACAACCCCACAAATCCTATTGTCTTTTTAAAAGCCACTTGGAGCAGATGAAAATGTCCCTACACAAGTGCTTTGAATAAAGCCTTAAAGCTTCATTGAATGGGAGAGGAGATGTGTTTAAGAGAAACAAATGAGGCTGGTCATGGCATTTCCAGGATGCCTGCTGTGTGCTTTGCCTCCAGTACCTATGCATTAAGTGGTTTTACACCCAGCATGAGGAGGCTAGCGGTCAGAGAAGCTGACCCGCCTGAGATTGTGCAACTGCAATGAAGTAAGAAACCACCCTAGCCCCCAGTGTCAGTTTGGTGATATGGAAACCATGCCAAGAGTTAGAAATGCAGAAGCTACCTTGCCATGATGCCAGCGCCAACAGTGTCGATTCTTGGAGCATTGTTCATGGGAATATCTTTCAGACAAGGGCAGCTCCATAATGGTACCAAATAATCCAAGGTACCGAGAATGACCCATACGGACTTATCCTGGGGTATGATTTCTACCTTTTAGATTGCTTTCTCTGTCATCCCAGCCCCTAATTTCCTTCTGTCCCTTTCTTCCTGGGGACGCATCTGTGGTCATAAATTCTTAAGGGATGCATCATTTGGAGAGAGGAGGCCTAGCTATCTGTGCCCAACCCTGGGGATTTATCTGAAGATTATAGATAGCATCTGTAGAGGCTATTAAGGCAAACCAGCTTTTTAAAGTCCTCCATTGGCAGGAAGAGCCATGGTCAGCAAAGCCTGTTGACATCAGCTGTCTAGAAGGGGCCATCCACTTTAGAGATGCCTAGAGGAATGTGTGAAGACCGCACTGGGCTGCCCTGTGAGTCAGACTAGGCTGCAATCACAGAATATTTCCAAGATGGTTACTTTAGCAGAGAGGACTGTGTCCTGGTGACTAACTCTGGAGAAGCTTAGTCAGATGGGGTCTCTTCTGGCCAAAGGGGGAAACAGAAGCCCCTTTTTGCCAAAATCAAGGAGTGTACTACCTTTCAGAGGCAGCCCATGCTTCCCCCAATGGCCAAATTTTAGCCAAATCACGGAGTACTTCCTGGACTCACACCACCATTTCCCATTCAGTGTCAAAGGTAGGGAGACTTCCTGATGGTGCAGAGGAGTTGGCGTTCCTTTCGTTCCTTGGCTGTAGGTGTGAGTAGAGACTGCTCACTTACACAGGTCAGCCAGAGGAAGCCGACGGATCATGCTACCAGCCACAACTCAGAGACGGGACAGTACTTTCCACATCCTGCACAGGCCTAGCTAATCCTGCTCCCAAAGCAATTCTTGTGCTAAAATGGCCTCCTTTAGATTCAGCCCCAAGGTTCACCATCAAATAAGGCAGAGTGTGGCTTTCTGGGATTAGGACTCCAGAGGGCTACATGAAGAAGGCCAATGACCAATAGGCAGGGTTCATGTCTCCTGCAAGCTTCTAGCCTGCTGCTGTCTGTGCCCAGTGCCAAATGTCTGCCCCTCCTCTTGGGAACAGAGAGGGTGACCCAGTGACTCATGAACCTCCTAACACACCCCGTACACACACCTGGTACTGCAAATCTCAAGAGGCAAGTCTTCCACGGGCCTCATTTCTCCTCACGGTCCACCTGTGGGCCTGTTTTCTTTTGTTTTGTTTTTCCGGTTTTGTTTTGTTTTGTTTTTAGTCAGCTTCCTCTTCTCCAGCCTCTTGCCTCACGGTGAGGCTCAGGAGGTGGGCCACCCATTCTTAGATGTTCTTCTAGATTCTTGGTTTCCTTTTTTCCTTCCAGTACGCGAAACTCTGAGAGGCACGGTCACCTTGGCAATGGCCACCCATTGCAATGGCCACCTCCCTGCTTGCTTCTGTTGTTTTCTTTCTGCCCCGTAGGTGGCGCCACCTTCCCTCCCAACAACCTCAAACAGTGACTGAAGCACAATGCGTTGTGGCCAGGAGATTCAGGCATTGCTTTCCGAGTGTAATGGAGAAAGCTCAGTGACGCGGGGACTCCCTTAGATTCCTCCAATCTTCAGCCCCAGTTTTCTAGTTATTTTCCTGTTGAAATTGCTACCGGTTTTGAAGGAGTAGACACCTTGTGCTGACGAACTGTGCGAAACACCGCCCTCTTTCGTTCCTAGCGTCGGAAGGCTGGACTGCCTAAGCGCCCTGTGCGTTAAGACCGCCATCTGTTTTTCCGAGTTGATTTCGACTGGTGCATTCTCACTTATCAGGGACCTCTGATTCTAAAACAAAATCAGCTACTTATTCTAGTTACTGTAAGCAGACACATAACTTTTACTGTAATTTGAAAACCCTTGCACTGTAATGGTATTTAAACAACAAAAAGCAAATCCTATTGAAACTGGTTTTGTATTTTTGATTACATCTGGATTTTCACATTTTTGTATGTAACCATAACCACAGCAGAGCTTCCATAGCTTGTGTTCAAGGCCTTGTTTTCTTTCCAGGTTGAAGTCTTAAGATTGTGTTGTCGCCAACAGTTTAAGGGGGCAGGATTGGGGCCTGACTGGTGGCAATTGTCACGGAGGTGTCCCTGCTCTGGCGCCAGGGAGACCTTGCCTAGAAGAGCAAGCCGTGTCGCATACCATTGTGTGAGTTCCCACAACAGCTCACATCTCCAACAAATCCAAGGCCAACGGTTTGGGCCCAACCTTTGCCAGGGACTGTCTCGACTGAGCAGCCCCCACCCCTACACTGCCCAGAGGCCTGGGCAAGGGAGGACATTTTTTACGATAAGAAACTTTTGGAATTGATTTCTGATTATGATTTCTTTCCCTTCCCGCTGGAAACGTGCTGGGCAAAAGACAGCATGGTGTTATCGCCCCTCTGCTTCTCCAAACCGACACACCTGTTGTGCTCCCTCGTTTCTTAGAGAAGAACATTCTAGGCACAGATCTAAGTACGAACTCTTTGCCTCCTGGATCTCCGCTTAGCAGCTCTCCCTGTGTGTTTCTAACTGTTGATGCGTTTTCCTTCTTAGCATTGCTTTTCATATTTCACTTTATTTTTTTACTGAAACAGCAACAAATCCACAAAGGAACAAATTATCTCTTTTCCTCTCTCTCTCTCTCCTTCTCTCTCCTCTCTCTCTCTGATGTGTAATGTTGTGTTGTCCAGATTCTGTATAAAGATATGTATATGATGTATCTGATATCTGGCAGCCTCTGGCTGTTACTTTAACCAATATAATTAACAAAAATGCATAATGTTGGTGTTTGATTTTTTTTTTTTACAAAAAAAAACCAACCTAGTTAAGATGTTGTGTATTTTTGCATGGTTAAAATGTACTTAGTGCATTAAGCAGTGTCGTGGAGGTGCACCGTGAACAGGCCAGTTTACTTTTTATTCCCAATGGTGACTGGTTGTTAACCAGACTTAGTCCCAATGATGTCTGTCTGCTTTCCTTTAGCATAATTCTATTTATAACTTGTGTTTAGTACTCAAGGTTCAACATAGCATATCTATCTATCTCTATTGTATTTACTGTTCCTTAGAACCAGGTTGTGGAAGTCCACCCATCAGGTACAGGTGTCTCCATTGCTGATTTTCATTGAATTATGCTCCAATAAACAACTGAACAGTCCAGCTCTAAAGCACCAGGCCCTAGAGACAAGGGCGGGCATCTCTGCTTCCACTGATCTCTCCCTCTGAGCAGTACTGTGTTTTTCCCCTTGTCTTGGAACATTAGTTTTTCAGTCCTAGTTATATAAAGGAAAAGAAAGGATAAGAAGTGAAGTGGGAGTCTAAGAATTATTTATATTTTATACACAAGAGTACATATAATATATTGTAGATAGAGAGACAGACAGTAAATGTTGAGCTAGGCAGACAATGGGAGATGTTGAAGGAGTCAGAAAAAGAGATGAGGAGCTTTCCTGCCTGGAGTGACACCAGATCCACATGAAAGATTATGTAAAATTGGTGGCCTTATTGTGCCTCAGCTGTCTCAAATGTGAGATCAGGAAGGGTGGTGACAGAAAGGGAGACCGTTACCTTCTCCTGGGTCTTCAGTGCACTTAAAGCAAAAATGGATCCTGAGCTACCTGTGAGACTGAACTGCTGTTTGGAGACAGAGCTTGCAACCTCTCCCCTCCTCCCTAGGACACTAGACTTGCTAAGGGGAAGACATATGTTAAAGAGACTATTATGTGTCAGGATTTTCACAGGAAGTCTCTTCAGCAAGATGGTTCCTACACAGATCGGATGACGTGGAATAGCCTGCAGTATCTCTGATCAAGGGAGTTGGGTCCTTGCCCTAGAATATTTTCTCTTTGCCAAGTCTGCATCTGTGGGCTTGTTTGCTCCCTGGGGGTAAGCAGTTTGCCATTCCATCTTTCCCTACCCTAGACTCTGACGGACAACCCCTCCCCTTGCTGGGACCCAACACGTACAGTTGATATTAACAGCTTTGTGGTGTCTGTTTCCAGGATTGGTGTTCCTCGGACACTAACTTGTCTTGGAACATAATGCTTCACCCCTCTGCAAACAGGCTGCTTCCCCTTTCTGAAGCTGAGGTCAGAGTTAGGTTCCCAAGGTCCTGGTACAGAAAACCATCTGTCCAATGGCCAGCTGAATCAGAACAAGTTCTTGACTGTCTATCTTTCTCTTCAGAGTTAAGGACTAAACATACAATTCACAGACATCTTCCTCATGGGTACTCAGGTCCTTGGTTTTGTACCCAGTGGTCCTCAGTGGTGTGAGTGTTTGTCACATTCCTGTCAGCTGCTGGTGGGCATTTTCCAGAATGTATTGGGTACTCTTCCTCTTTTCCTTCAAAGTCAAGGCTGGCTACAGAGAAACAGGGTGGCACTGTTCTTCTGCAGGCTTTCTGTGGCCAGAGTTCAGGGACAGCAGAGCCAGTATGCTGATGTTGGTCTCCAGTCTCTTGGAGGCTGTGAGGACATGGACTTACTATTTCCCAGAAGCAAGCATACTCTATAGGTACAGGGCTGTAGAAATCAGCCCTTGCCCTCCTCTGTTTCAGCTGACAGCACCTGGAACCTCAGACCTGAATGCCAGAAAAGCCCCTGAGAGCCTGAGGACCTGGGTTCTCCTTTCACAGATGAGGCAAGTCACGTCCAGAAAGAAGAAATAGTGAGCAAGGGAACTTAGCAGAACTGATGGAGCTACTTTGTCCCTCTCTGATGTATAACCACCAGCTCACAGAGCTCCTTTAAGTTTATGAAATCTGGGTGGAATAGCCCCAACCACCATGCTCCACATTCCTAAATCTCTTCATGACCATGGGTGATAGGAACATACAGGTCATAGTCCACTTTTCCAGCCTGCATGAGGCAAGTTAGGTTAGTGTTAGGCAAGGAAGGTTAGTGTGTGGGAAAAGGACTGAGCCCATTTCCTACGTACCTGTGCTTTTGAGAGGCACTGAATAGCAATGAGAACAATGGTAGATTCTCCACTTCTGTTCTGCCCTTCCAGCTCTCCTACTGGATGGGTTTTGGGTTTTCCTTGATGATCACAGCAGTTTAACTATCCAAATATCTTCCCATCCCTGAGACCTGGCCCCTTTCCTCAATGTCTTCCTTCAAGGTTATCTCTATTCCAGAGGCCCCAGTCATTCCAGGAAGAACATTCTATAGCTTTTTAAACGATCTTTCTCAGAAAGCCATGATTTTTGGTTCAAGCATGTCTTCATGTTTACTTTAAAATTTCCCTGTTTCTTTATTGCAACTCTCTCCATCAGCTTTTATCTCCCCGGAGCCACCGGAAGCCATTAAGTATTTCCATCATGCAAAATGGAAGTTTCAAGGACTTCCATGGGTGTCATTTTACCTCCTTGCTTTCCTCTTTCAAGGAGCTTGGCAGCCCCATTCTTATGTGGCCATTTTTTATTTTTTATTTATTTTTTGCTCTGGGGACCCTTGAGATTTGTCCCTAAAGCTTACAAAGATCTCATCTAGAATGTGCTTTTGTGTGAATTTTTGGAACATAGTTCACTGCTGAGGCACCTTGATTTTTACTGTATCATCATGGATAAGGGCCATGCCTCTTTGGCCCCAGCCTCCAGGTCTTAAAAAAGTCTTTTTGTTTTGTTTTGTTTTGTTTTTGTTTGCTTTTTATACTGCATAGAGAAATGTTTTTGATTCCAGTTAGACTGGGGGCTGTTTCTTGAAAGAGATCAAATTCCTGAGTTGGAGATTTTTAAAGGGTTTTATACCTTCAAAGAACTGCTGCCTTAGCCCTTTAAAGCCTGCTTCCAAGAGGCCACTTCCTATCCCCGAGTCTTCCTCCCACCCCCAGTGAGCTGAATAGATGCCTGTGCCTTAGCCAGAGGCCCAGAAATGACCCCAGACATCTTTGGTACTTGTTCTCTGAGATGTGCCCCAAGCCCCTGCAAAGTGTGAGTCAAATGTTAAGGTTAAAGATTCTTCCTTGAATTCTATGGCCTCTTATGGCCCTGTGAGAGAAAGGTGAATCTATATGGCCAGTAAGCCACATATCCAACTTGTTCCATCGAGAAAAGGAGCTGCCACCACTCAAAATTAGGACCATAAGCCCTGAAATTAATATGATTGATATTGATATGACAATTACCATTATTTCTCTTAAAAAAAAAACTAGGAAACAATCAAATTTGTAAACATTCTTTCACAATCTCCCTATCCTAAAAATGACTCCTCCCTATATCCCATCAGGGTTATTGTAAGCTTTTGTCATCTTTGTGTATGTACACTCTCTGCATTCATAGAAAGCCTTCCATTCTGTCTGTTACAATTTGCTTTCTGAACTGTTAGAGTAGATCTTTTGTTCCTGTATTCTTAAACTCTTCCAAGAATAGGCAGGGCTGGTGAGCAAGCATACTGTGCACAGTAACACTCCAGCCCAGAGTTGCTGCCCCACCCCTACCCCCAAGATGGCTCCTCAGAAGGATGCCTGCAAGGCTAGCAAAGCAACAAGGGTCTTGCCATGAATACTATGTTCCTATGGCTCGCTGGCAGACGTTCTGAAGAGTGTTGCCTGCTTCTCAGTGTGGTAAGAGCAGAGCTGGAGAACAGGCACTGGTTAAAAACTATGACGGTGACTGCCCTGTCCTGGTGGCTGTAGAACAATGGCTGTATTCTAGTTTTTCCTCTATAGCCCCTTCCCAAGTGGCTTTGAAAGGAAAGAGGATTTGTTTTGTACTGTGTATCACTTAGAAGACAGGTTTAATCATGAGCTAAAGAAGGACTAGTCAAGGAAGTCATCCACCTGTCTTCTTTAGCTTGGTCACTAAACTTGCTGCCAATCTTGTTTTGTCCATATCCCCCACAGCATGCTTGCCACATGTTTTTGTCACTGGCTTATTACTAAAATTCTTGCAGTCCTGTTGCTCACTTTTCTTAGGGTCCAAATAAGACAGCATCCACCACAGAGGGACCAGACATGGATCTAGTCCCAAATAGCTGGTCATTACAGTATTTTTCTCCTGCAAGTGTCTCATCTCCACCAAGGTCCGTTAGGGGCTCCCAAATAATTTGAGTCTAGCATCTCCAAGCTGCTATACCTGCAGGCTCCAGGCATCCCATAAAGAGCCTTTTTCTGGCCTGCTGTCTCATGCTGGAGGATGGGAGAGTTCTATCTGCTTTATCCAGGTCATACTTGGTTAGTATGCAAGGGTAGGTAGTTGTACATTTTGTCAGAAACTGTCCCAGATCCCCTTTCCTACTACAGAGCCTTATCAGTCAGACCACCCAGCTTCTTACCAGAGGTTAGCCCAGAAAAACAGATAGCTCTTGGAGGTCACCCCTCCCATAGCATTGTAGGTTCATCTCCTTTGTCTGGAGCATAGAGAAAGAAAATAGTTCTGCTCTCCTTTATCTTCTGCATGTCCCTTTCTGAGTAGATTCAAGTCACGAGAGCTTTTGTCCGCTCCCCAGAGGCCATGTGGGACCCCATAGTTGCACAGCCCTTATAGATAGCCTTGCATCTGCTCAGGGGAGGGTGCCCACTCTCCAGCTGAGTGGAGGTCCTATGGTGCAGGCGAGCATCTAGCCTGGTTTTCCAGGATGCATGGCGTTCAAGACCACTGAGATAGACCAGCAAGGTGAGAGCTGGGGTCTTGACCTAACTTTGGCATAAACCTTGGTGCTTCCACCTGCCACTCACCAGAAAGTGACCACAGGAAGCAGTCTGGACAGTTGCCCCAAGTTTTGGATGAGCCTTCTTTCCGTGGAGCCTCCCAAAGGGCAAGCCCTCTGCTATTGTGTACTGTAAATCTGTGCTCCAGGAGCTGAAGCTTGCTGAGCTTGGGGAAAGTAGCTGAAGAGAAAGGGCCCCCTTCTCACCTTTTGTTTACCTTTGATCTGGCTAAATTTAGCTGCCCTTAACTTCTAGTTTGCTAAAATCCTTATTGCCTTAATGACCACCCACCAAACAGTCAGAACCAGGCGAGAAGTCCCTCCCATGGCATCCCTTGGAAGCCTGCCTGTCTCCCCCATGCTGCTGTGCCTGAAAGGAGATCACACTCCCTCTCCAAAGTCCAGGGCCCACATCTCACTGACAGAGCAGTGTTCCAGGCTGAGGACAAACCCAGGACTGCTTAGGCTGAGAGATCCCCATTGCCCACGGCGGCCACCGCCAACCCTATTCCATCTTTCGGTCTCCACTGCTTCAGAACTGGACTCCTCCCTGTCCTCCACCTCCACCTCTCACCCAGAGACCCTTCATCCCATCATGCTCAGTGCTGTTCCTGAAGACCATCTAGACTTTTCTGTTCTCTGGAACATTCTACTCACCTTCAGCTGCAGCGTATCCCTTCAGCCTCTCCACCAAGCTCTTTAAGTGTAAGGCAGCGGCTGTCTTCCCTTGGACAATAATGAATGTATCTACTGTAAGTGCAGACCGTGTAGAGAAGTGGCTGGGTTCAGAAAAAAAAAAAAAAAGAGGGTTTTTGTAAAGCCTGTTTATTTTTTTAAGTCAGTTTTGAGCATTTCTATTTTATCACCCTTCACGTGGTTTTGGGGAACCCAAATTGTATCAAGGTCTCATGCCAAAACAAGCCAACAATTGTTTTCTTTACTTTTTTCCTCCATGCACCATGATTTCAAAGATTGTTTTGGTGTCATTTTAAATGTTTTATTGTGACATGTACTGACGATAAAAGTCATCTTGACAAAAAAAAAAAAGATTTATACATGAATCAGAAAGTATTTATTTCAATTTTGTACCTTTCCATTTTAATACATTATAATGTATTGACTCAACTGAGATAATATAAACAGTTCATTTTAATAACATGTGTGTGTGCCTTTTCCTTTATGTATAGTTGGGGTGGGATAAGCATTCCTGGGGTGGAGAAAAATGAGTGTTCACTGGCCTCAGTGTGAGCAGAGGGAGACCTCCCCTGCACCAAAGGCTTCTGGGCTCTGCTTGGAAGCAGCCAACTGGTACGTCTGCGAGAAGAGACATGGTGAAGCAAGGAAAAGAAGAATGGAGGTAAGTGGTGGCCTGCTGGACAATGTTGATCCCTACTCTACATTGTATGTCCCTTCCCACTGGCAAGGCAAGCCAAGACCACAATGGCCCTCTCACTCCAGCCCCATTTGTGTGTGTGTGTATGTGTGTGTGTGTATGGGGGGGGGGTGTACGCATGCCCATATCTACTGACTCTGGGAGAATAACCTTGGCTGTTCCTCAGATGACAACCTCAGTGTGTTGTGCCTCTGGTGCTTTCTGCCTTTTGTTTGAGGGAGAGTCTATCACTGATACAGAACCTCACCAACTGTGCTAAGCGAGTGGCTAGAAAACTCTAGCGATCTGGCTGTCTCCACCTTCCATCTTGTTATGGATGGATTACAAGCATGAGCAACTACACCCACCTTTTTTATGTGGTTCTGGAGATCTGAACTCAGATCCTCAAACTTCCAAGGCAAATACTTTGCCCACAGAGCCATCTCCCAATCCCGAATCTCACATTTCATTCTGACGTTAGGGAAAACACAAAATGTAATAGGTGATTTGCTGAAAGGTGGACTGAAGATGGGTAGAATAAGCAAAGAGGCAGGACAGGGGTAAGAGGAGAGACATGTCCATAGGGTTGCAACAGTTTTTAAAGCATATGCAGCAAACAGGTGGCAACAGGAATTATGGACATAATCCTCTTCTCTCCCTTGCTTGTATGGACATAGTTCATTTTCAAACTGTGCAGTTTGCAGAGAAAGTGGGAAACATATGATTTCAGAGAAATCCACATCAATGTCCTCCTTGGTGCAAGGGACTCCATGGAGAAGAGTGAGAGTGAGCAAGTGACGGAAAGAGGTGCAGAAAGAGGCTTTGATCCGATTCAGGAGTCCAGGACTCTGAGGAAGGTACATAAGTCTCAACAATTGGTCCATGTCCCTTGATGTCCTATTTCCTCAGGCCCCCACAACTTCCCACATGTATAACCTTTAAAAAAAAAAAAACAACTTTATTTTTATTAAATTAAGGGGGCGGTACGTGAATTTGAGTGCAAATGCTTACAGAAGTCAGGAGAGGGTGCTGGAGTCTCTGAAGCCGGAGTTACAGGCAATTGTGAACAACCTTACATGAGCGCTGGGAATTGAACGTGGGTCCTGTGCAGGAGCAACAATTGTTCTTAACTACTGAGCCAGTTCTGGACCTGCCCTTATATCCTCCTGTGCTCCCCTTCCCTCATATCCTATCTTTCTTTTCCAGGAGCAACACTGAAAGAAAGAACCTGCCTTTGCTTTTGAATCTCCTACCCATCTTCAATCTTTTCTTCCAAAAACATGTGACCCTGGTACAGGGGGCTGATGACTAGATTGTTCCAAGGTTCCAAGTCAGTATTATAGAAATGAATCAGTTGCCAATAATATAAGTATCAGTCCTATAGAGGGGGGAAATTTGAAGACACGTGCACCAGGAAAAACACAGGAATTCCCTCTGATACACTCATCCCTAGATACCTTTTTTAAAATTCTTGTGAAGTGATGGAAATTTTGGTCTTATAAGTTTCCAGCTGTTTAAAGAAGGGCCGGGTTCTGAAAGAGATGTAGGAGGCTTGTGCTGGTGTTCTTCAACTAAAATTCTTCCTACAAGTATGAGTGTATTCGCCCGCCTAAATACTTGCATCAAAGGAATTATGGGAGACCCTTCCCTGGGTCTCCCATATGCTCTTTCAACATATGGGTCTGGAATTTAAGATTATTACTCCGTGCCAATGTGTAATTTTGTCTATTTGGGCCAATTGAGCTGCTGTAACAAAAAAACTTAAAGCAGCTTATAAATAAGCTGAGTCTAAAGTCAAATGGCTGGCAATTCTGGTTTCTGTGAGGGCTGATTCCTGGTTACCAGATGCTGTTGTGGTGTGCTATATTCTCAGAGCATGTGAGAGAGGAGGAAAGCTGGTTCTCTTTCCAAAAGGTGTTAATCCCATCAGGAGGCTCCTCCTTCATGATCCTAAACCCACCAAAGGTCCCACCTCCTCATGCCACTTCCTTGGAGTGGGGAGTGGGGGGGAGGGTTCAGCACATAAATTAATCTCATTATAGTGGGCCTGCTTTTCTCTCTGGTGTATAAGAGAAATTTGAACTTTTTTGACTTTGCCAGTTGAGGTTGTGGGAGGGACTATTGCCAGCAACTTCTGCACTTGCCAGGGTAAACTGCCTGCCCCTCACCCCTAGGAGGTCACAGAGCTTTCCCAGCCTCTGACCATCTTGCACAGTGAAGAGGCAAGTATGAGCATACTTTTCTGATGACAAGACAAGTAGCAACTGAGCCATTCCTATTTCTGCCCTCCCCTTCCATTCATCTTTCTTTTCCTGTTTTGAAGTGTGACATCTTTACTTTTTACCTCTGATGTCTGAAAAATCACCTTGATTTAGGAATTCCACTCAGCAAGGTCTTCCTCCCTGGGAACAGTACTCTAAGGCTAGTTAGAGGAAAGCATATAGCAACCCCTTGTTCAGGTCTAGTTCAAGCTACACATGGATGAGCTCTGATGCCCATCAACCAACATTAATAATGGAAGAGGAATGACTATGTAAGGCACAAATGAATCATGGCAACATGCTCTCTTCCTGGAGAATCGATCAGGATTTAGCTGAGAGCAGGAATTTTGCTCTTATAGCTACAGAATATTTTTATAATGCACGCTAAACTTCACACAGATAATCTCAGGAACTTTCCCAGTTGCCCCTTATTTCTACAGTGAAAATTTATCAGCTTACTTTTTTTTTTTTAATCAGTAAGACTATAGTTTCTGCTCTAGGCAAAATCATGACAGAAGCAAGTTCCCTGTGATGTCCTGATCAACTTGCTTAAGACTCCAGACCTGCATTAATTGCATACTTTCTTCTCTGTTCTCTCCAAACTTGCTCCTCAAATTTTTCAAAAACTGGAGTAAATGGCCAATAGAAGTTTACAGTGCTCCCTAAACATGTTTTCAAACAGAACACAAAGGCTTCCAAATGTAGCTGATGCTGTGATCCAAGAACTCTCACTGGAAATGCTCTTCATTGGCAAGTCCTCCGCTTCCTGTAAAGGCCCTAAAGAGAGGGGTGAGAAGCCATACATCAAAGCCTGTATCCTCTCTGTGTGAGGAAATGCTTCCGTGTGCCCTCCTGCTTTAAATCCCACCATTTACCTGGTTTTGGGCTTGGTGATACAGATCAGGAACCCTGGCCCAGGGAAAAGGCGAGCTGGAAAGAATTTGGGTCACAGCCCAAGGTGTTCTAAGGGGGGTGATTTGGTCATACCCAGCCTCACAGTCACACCATGATCGATATTTACTGCCTCTTCGTGTTTATAATTCATATTCAAGCACAAGATCCTTCTTGGCTCGGTACTATCACTCTCATCAAAGAAGTGACAGTCGCGCCTGATTCTCAGGTCTGTCGACTCCCAGTCCTGAGCTCTTCCCCAGCACAGCCATCAGATAACACCACTTTGTTTCATCAGCACAATGGATCTTAAAAGTGCTGCACTGACTGCAATGGGGTCTACATGGAACCTTGCTGGGTCTGATGAAAAGTGGATGTGACCTTCCTGAAAAGACAAAACAAGGAAGAAGAGCCCCTGAGAAGGACAGGGCACTGGCCCGTGCTGAAGGCATGCCCACAAAGAAGGTGTGAGAAAAGTTAAGGTCTAGACTGGAGGCTGAAGCCTTGACAAAAAAAAAAAAAAGGGGGGGGGGGGGGCGTGGAGGAAATCATAGGGAAAGCTTGGGGAATAGCTGAGGTCACACATCTGGAGGCGAAAGGGCAGCAAAAAGAGGGCGGGTCAGAATGTGACAGGATGCATTCAGCAAACGCCAGGTATGGCAAACTGAGCAATGGAATTGGGAAAGGGGGGATTTAAGTCTGTCACAAGCAAAGACCATGGAAGAGTTAACATTTCTCCGCCACTGAGCACAAAAACAGTGTTCCGTTTGACTTTGTCGGCTAGATGCCTCTGCCTTCTCTCCCTCCCTCCGTCCTCTCTTAGCATCCACACTGGGCAGAGGTACAGCGTGAGGAACGTGGGCCCCGTTCCATAATGCCAATACCTTACTCTTCAGCCGTCTCTCCAGCTCTTTAAGGGTCCGCATGGTTCACAGAACCACGAACAGCTCTAAGGTTGCTTGCATACCCCCTTCCAGAGTTAAACTGTAAAGTGCTTGAGTCCCACAAGCTCTGCCCTAGCCTACGGTAAATCTGCCAGTCCAGCAAGGCAGTCCCGCCCCTCGTCTTTACGCGGTCCGTAGCAAGTCGCACATGGTGACGTCAGTAGCCTGCGCCCCATTGCAGCCTTCCGCCCGGCGTGCTCGCCTAGCCGGCATCTACCTTAACCTCACTTCAGACTCCTCGTAATCACTGGGCACCGGGCTAGAAGCTGTGCTTGGCAGACTTGCGACAATGTCGATGCTGGCGGAGCGTGAGTGTCGGACGAGCCGAACGAGCGGGTGATGGGATGACGGGGGCGCGGGTGTCCGGAGCCGAGTGGGGGCGGCAGTAACTGCCGGGCCTGCGAAGGATAAAACAGCAAAGTCCCTCAGACTCTGTTCCTGGTACAAGAGGGTCGCGTCGCTTGCGCACGCGTAGGCGTGCATTCCGAGATTCAGGACACCGGAACTCAGACTGTCCCTTGCGCTGGCCGTCGTGGCCACCTGGGCGGATTCTTTTACTTCTACGGGCTCAAAACAAGTGTTTTGGGTTCCAAAAAGACAGGTCCCGTAACATCGCTTCAGGCCCTGAAATCCGACTTTCCAGGATGTATTGGACCCAGAGAAGAAAAGCAGAAGGATCACAAGTGTCAGACACTGATTAGCCCCTGGTGGGAGTGCAGGCTGATGAACCGTTCTAAACTGGGCGAGGTAGCCCTGGTTAGAGGCGACACTGCCTCTTTGCCTTTTAACACTTACCACTACTCTGAAGTCCGCTAATTCCCCTTCCCAGAGGCTTCTAAATGAGACATGTAGCTATGGATTCTTGCCACCAGTTGGCAGTCGTGCGATGGTCTTGAAGATGGGCTTTTTAACTTTTCCTGGAAGTTGTGTAGTTTTAAAAGGTGTCATTATGGCGTTTTAGAACGGAGCGTGTGTTAGTGGAGCACCCTGCACATCCTGCAGGCAGCTCAACAGTTTGGACTGGAGAGTGTCCTTGCTAGGTAGATCAGTTGCTTTGAGCCCCTTTCAGATAGGTCAGCTGGTCTCTACTTCTTCCATCAAATTGAACTAGTCTCTGCCTCATCCAGGCTTAAAAATTTTAGTGAGGTGACTGCATGAATATAGTTTGGAGTGTCAGTGGTATACGGGGAAGAACAATGGGGAAGAACAATTGGCCTGGCAGCCAGTTCCATATGTAGCATGGCAGCGCATCTTACGTAAGAATGTAACAGGGATGCATTTCTTGTTGGAAAGGTGGGCTCCTTACAAGTCTTAGTCAGTGGCCCCTGGCAGGCATTCTGCAGACATGGATCTGACATGCAGAATACTGGTTATCATGCTGTCATGGTCGTGTTCATGAGCAAGACAGTGTTGTGCTGAGTATATACCAGGTTGTTGAGCTAGGTGGAACAAGGTTTTGGGTCAGCTTTTTTCCCCCAGGCGTATATCACTGCGACTCAGGGTCCAGCTCAGTTTGTTTTGTGGTGGGTTTTGTTTTGCTCTGTTCCTGCCTGCATGCTTATAAAGGGTTTCTTGGTTTTTCTGAGGTCTGTATAGGTACGGATGCCCATTGTTTCACGTGCAGCACAGTGAGCCCCTCTGACTAGAGGCTGTGTTATTTTTCAGTTAGGAGGTGTTGATCATAGTGTGCTTAGATAAATGCGGTTTGGTGGAGCAGTACTGACATTCAGATTCCTTCCTTGGCCACAACTTTAGGGATTCAGACTCTTGTTCTGTTGACCTAATGGGTTCTTTTTCTGCCATAGTTTTCCCTCCAATTTGTAACAGTGAAACCATGTATGGTGGCTCATATCCATAATCTCCAGAGGATTGCCGTCAACTCTAGGCCACTCTAGGCTACACAGCTAGACTGTCTCAGACAAACAAACAATAAAACTGCATTGATAAACTTGAGTTCTTAGTGGTCGGTTATTTTTATTAATTTCAAACTTCTATGACACCCAATGCTGTTTCCTTCTTTCAGCTATTTATTTCTTTCTTTCTTCATTGCTTCTCCTTTCTCATTTCTTCATATATTCATACATTTTTATCAGGTGTCAGCTATAGACTAAGTGCTTTTTATCTTCCTCCTTGCAATGAAGCTAAGGATGAAGGATTGACTATGACACTTAAGGGATATAGAGTAACAGGATCCAGGAAAGATGGGTATAAATACCAGAGTGCAGTGGAATGTGAAATATCACAGATTATTCTGGAGGCTAAATGAATACATTATGGTACTTCATGAAAAGGGAGGTACCATTCTGTTAATCATGATGTACTGTTGTCTCTCTCTAAGATCATAATAACTTGTGTATTGTGAATTAAGACTGTAAGTTGATCTGGGCAGGATAGTACACACCCATAGTGCCAGTACTTGGGAGGCAGGGGCATTAGGATCAGAAGTTCAAGGTCATCCTCAGCTTCAAAACAAATTTAAGGCTAGGCTGGCTACTACATGAGTCTCTGTCTTACTAGTGCTTCAAATAGTAAGTTTTGAAATCTGTAGGACCTTGGTTTGTATAAAAGGTTTGTGTTTTACTTGGGGACATTAGGCATATTTTATTCTTCTAGATCCAGGTTTTTTTATTTGGAAGGTAAAAGATAATAGCTCCCTTCTTTGAGAGACTGTGAACATTGAATCTAATATGTGTGTAGTATTTGGCCTAAAACAGGCAGCAGTGAGCGCCATAGTGACTATACCTGCTGCTGTGAAGGTGTTGGCAAGAGGGGCCTTGGCTACTGCTGGTGACTGGACAGGGAATGCTCAAATAGTCTATCAGGCATTTATTTTGCTTTGTCTCTTGGAGAGAATAGTTTACTTTGAATTTTACAAGGCCAGTTTATATGTCAGAAATGTGTGGTTACTCGGAATACCAGGGGAAAGGTTCTGTCTGTTAGCCCCGTGGACACTCAGTGTGTCCTGTTGTATGAAGCATGTGCTGATTTGCATGTGCTCTTCCAGGTGAAGACGGGCCGCTGATGATACCTTTCCATTTGCAGGTCGGCGGAAGCAGAAATGGACTGTGGATCCCAGAAATACTGCGTGGAGTAATGATGACTCCAAGTTTGGCCAGAGGATGCTTGAGAAGATGGGGTGGTCTAAAGGAAAGGTATTGAGTCAAAAGTGTAAAGTGTCTCCACCATGCCAGGGGACGAGGAGTCAGAAGACATTCCTGTCAGAGTCCGGGAGAATGCTGTGTTTTAGATTAGTGATTGATTTTAGAGAAGTAAGTTGTGACCAGGTGGTAAAATTAGACTTGAACATAAATGCTAGGTCCTCTGATCTATCAGTTAAACTGCTGTGACTAGTATCTTTCTTAGTTATCTTTAATTCATTACACATGAAATCATTCTTAAGCTTCAGAGTTTTCCAAGAGTAGAATTTAATTTTCCTTTGTAGTAGACACAAGCTTTCTTGAATCTCTTCTGTTCTGCTCATTCCTACCTACAGTGGAGCTTCTGCTGTGAAACTATGCATCTGCTTCTGTCAGGGTTGCAGGGTTCTTGTGTTCGAATCCAGTGGACGTATGGTATCCTTAAATTACCTTACCCTTTAGCAGTGTTCTGATCAGTGGCTTTTGAACTCTGTTGTAGTAGCATTACTGCCTTTTTCCTTGCCTTATTCTTTATCTCATCAACCACCTCTAAATCACAACCATCATTTTGGTCTAGACCAGTGGTTCTCCACCTGTAGGTCGAAACCCCTTTGGGATCAAATGACCCTTTCACAGGGGTCATCTAAGATCAGTAAACACAAATATTTATATTATGATTCATAACAGTAGCAAAATTATAGTTATAAAGTAGCAACAAAATAATTTTGTGGTGGGGATCACCACAATCTGAGGAACTGTGGTAAAGGGTCACTGTGAAGCCACTTTACATACTCCGCTCAGGTCATCTGGGGCATTGGATTGCACCTCCTAGCTGTGACATTTGAGTGGCCATCTCAAGATTGTTTTTATTATAAACCTCTGGCCCCTCAGATCTTCTTCTTTCCAATTTTTCCTGATTTTCAAAACTGGTGCTGTCTGTTTCTGCTGTTAAACAGTGCTGCCTCCCATTTCCCTTTTTTTCCTACCTCTGTCCATTTCACAACAGCCAGAGGGGCCTTTCAAACTGAACTTCAGCTCATATTGCTCTCTTGCTGAAGAATGTTCCCAAGGATTAAAATTTACCTCTTTGCTCGAACTTTCAAGGTCCTGTGAGGGTTAGCCCCTGTTTTTTGGATTCTCTTCCCATTCACCTAGTTGAAGCCTCCCTAGAGGTCTTCAGGTCCTCTGGCCCATCAAGGTCTTTCTCACATTCTTTCAGCACTTACTGTTGGTATGACTTATGACCTTAGGAGTAAGAACTAAGTGAGGCCTGGGACCTGGAGTGCTCCTCCACCTTCTTTCTTCGTGTCATGGTGCAGTATTACGTAACAGAGACAGCCATGTGCTCCACATGCTCTATGGGCTTTTGCCACTGGCTGTGCCCTGCTCTCGAACGTGCACAAGATGTGTGCTCTACACAGTGTCTTCATGGACCCTGTTGGTTCATGGGTTCAAAAATCAGCATTCACGTTTAAGAGTACATTCTTGGTGCTGCAGACATTATCATCCAGAGCCCACTGGATCAGTGGTTCTCAACCTTCCTGCTGCTGTGACCCTTTAACACATACAGCCCCCACCACCACAACATTATTTTCATTGCTTATTCATAACTAATTTTGCTACTCTTATGAATCATGATGGAAATATCTGCTATGCAGTATATCCGATATGCAACCCTTGAAATGGTTATTTGACACCCCCCCCCCCCCGAGGGGTCACAACTCGCAGGTCAAGAACTGCTGCTCTTGTCTGTCCTTTGAAATAGATGGTGAGGAAAGACAATTTCTTTTTATAGCTGATAGATCTGCATTTCATTTCTTTCTGTTTAATCTCCACAGGGCTTGGGGGCTCAGGAACAAGGAGCCACAGAACATATTAAAGTTAAAGTTAAAAATAACCACCTTGGACTTGGAGCTACAAACAATAACGAAGTGAGCAGCTTCTTGGTGTCTTTTTTGCAGTATTGAGTGTGTCAACATAAATTTTGGAATTCGTACAAGTAGATGGGGTAGTTTTCAGTCAAGAGTATGGTACCTGCTTTGGGTGAAGAAAGACACAAGAGCACATGGCTTAGCTGGTCCTCTTCCTGTGACAAGCATCCACCACCTCACCTTGTCCTCCTGGCTCCTTTACTTAGTTATGGCCTAGAGAGACTTGGTCATTTCAGGACAGAACCAATTTTCTCTTTCCCTGCATCCGCATCCGCGTTTGTCTCATTAGTGTGGGCGACTTTGAGAGTGGGAGGTGGTGTAAGGAAGCTGTCTTGTCCCTGACACTTGGGGTTCCACACCTACTTACATGTCCTCTGCATTGAACAGACTGCGCTTGCGAGTCAGCGGCTGCCAGACGGTTCAGCACCAACTGTTTGTTTTCACTCAGAGTCAGCCCTTGAAGCTTTGCTCCTGAACTCCTGTAGCTAACAGAATCCCGTTAAAAACTGGGAGACATACTTTATGTATATTGAATTGCTTAGAGTAAGGCTGTCTTTTACTGGAACAGCTAAAGTCTTCTGGAATAACAGCTAAAATTTTAGCCACAAAAGAAAGAGCTTCCTTTCTGTTGACTGTGAATGCTGTTTTGAGAAACACAAAAGATGCTGTATTTATGTTCTTAGGAGAAGCATTGTGTTCTGTACACCTGTGTGTACACCTTAACTCTTAAGCTTTCTTAATAACAAATGCTTGTGTAAAGTATATGGGGCAAATTTGTGCTCAGAACCCTGCTGCCCACTGGATCATATTGTTTGGAAGTCTTTATTAGTGAACACCTTACAAATGAATCTTACCGACTCGAAGACTTAGGGTCTCCTTCCACAGAGTTCTGTAAAGTTGCTGCTGACGTAAGAAGTTAGAATTCAGCAGAATGGTCCAAGTTCTATTGAGCAAAGAGGACTATGCTGTCAGTGCTCTTGTCTTTAGTATGTGCATAGTGTGTGCCCCCACCTCCAAGGCTTAATTTATGTGTATGGGTATTTTACCTGTGCATATGTGTCAGTACCACATGCTTGCAGTACCCATAGGTGCCAGAAGAGGGTGTGGGATCACCTGGGACTGGAGTTGCAGACAGATGTGAGCCACGGTGCGGATGCTAGGGATTGAACCTGTGTCCTCTGTAAGAGCAGCCAGTGCTCTTATCTGCTGAGTCATATCTCCAGCCCCCAATAGTCTCTCTGTGTGAGAAAACACTAATTTTTATATTGCTCTAGTGTGAGACTTAGCAGATATTGCCCATTGCTTTGTTTTTGCTCTGACTTAGCTGTTGGTGAGTCATCTCCATTTGAAACACAGGTTTGAGCTACCAAGCAGCATCCTCTAAATATATATGTTTATTTTGTTGACTTCTTGGTGCTGGGAGTCAAACCTGGGCCTTACACATGCTCAACAGTGACTCCAATACTGAGCTTTGCCCAAGATGCTCCCCCTTTGATGTGGATCTACTTAAATCTCATTTCAAGTTTATACTATTTTGTGAATCCAGTTAAATTTATTAAATAAAATGTTAATGAAGCATGTACAATTTCCTATTTCTGTTATCTGTCTATATCAGCAGTATAGTAAGCTTCGGGTTTGCCTCTCATACTCTTTGGTGCTTCCAGGACAACTGGATTGCTCACCAGGATGACTTCAACCAGCTTTTGGCGGCACTCAACACTTGCCACGGTCAGGAAACAGCCGGTGAGGACACCAGCACTGCCGCTGCTCCCATCAGAATCTCACTTCTGCTGCAGGCCTTTCACCTGAGTCGGTGATGGAAGCGATACTCAGTTCTTTTTATGTTTAAATTAATGGTCCTGGCACTGAATGAGCTGTGGCTCCCTGATCCATCTTGCTGATTCTAGAGACATTTTCAATTGTCATAACTGTGGGCATGTTACTGGTATCTGGTAATGCTAGAACCGTGGCTAAATGTCTTGCAGCATAGACAGCTGTGTCCCACAGCAAAGAGTACTCACTTTCTGGAAGGAAACTGGGGTGTATTAAGGGACACATGGATGCTTCTAGATACTGGTAATGCTGGTGGTCTAACCCTGGATGAAGGAGCTCACTTTATAATTCTTCAACTGTGCAGGTTTTAAATATATCTATATGATACACACATGTTGTAATGAAAAGAATTATAAGCTTTACTTGAGTCTGGTAGACTTAAAGTAAATAAAATACAGCATATGCAAGTAATGCTATGTGAAGACTGAAATGAAAGTTAGCTAAAGAGTGACAGATACAGCCTTCCACCAGAAATTCCACCTTAGTAAGTACTTGTAACATCTAAGTGTCATGACTAGGACATGACTCAGGCATGAGATGCCTTTGCCACCAGTGTCCTCATGGACCTCTGAACCTGGGATCCTTTCTTCAGAGTTGCCCACACTTGATTAGTTCCTAATCAGGGAAAACTGTTTGTACTGAGCTTGGCATTGTTACTGTTAGTGCTTGGTCCCTCAGAGAGTGTTCCTGACTTTCAGGCCACAGAATTACCACAAAGATCCCACAAAGAAGGGAGACCTGGGATGGGTTGTGTGGCTAGAGAAGCAGTGGCCTGGTTTTGAGATTTGCAGTGGATATCTTGAAAGTTCCATTTTCCTCAGTCTGATGGTGTTGTGATCACTGTTTTCTAGGTGAGAGGTGCCATTTCAGTTTGGGACTCTCTCACTCAGGACAGGCCCTCCCTTGTCCCACACTGATGGCTAAGGCTGGCAGGGATACTGCAACAGCCCTTCCTGGAGTGTCTAGGCAAGGGCAGACAGTGGGTGTTCTGAAGGACCCATGGAACTGAACTGCTTGTCAGGAGGCCTCTGATTGACTTCACAAATAACAACTGGCTTTCTTCCTCCTCCTCCAGGGTTAGTCTGCATGGGTTTTGTTTTCTGTGGTGCCCAAACCAGGTAGTATTTTAAATGATGCCAAAGCTTCATGCAGCTACCAACCTGTAGATAATTCCTGTCCAGACCACTAGAGGGGGCCAGTAGCTCTGCAAGCTTGATCATGCATTTAGAGAAGTTTGTCTGTGGCTCCAGTGCTACCTGGACTGGAAGGTGGCCTTCAGAAAATTCGTTTTAGGGAAAGCCTGTTCCCAGCACAGACCTGGAGAGCTAACAGGTTGTCTTCCTGCTGTGCCATTTTTTTTTTTAATGCAGTGTCTTCATCCACACAAGTTTGTTTTTTTGTTTTTTATTACAATCATGTATTGCTTGTATTCAATGGTAGACAATATAGGAACCTAGCATTCTTGTCTGTTGTTAAGCTCCTTTAGTAAACTCAAACCATTTGCTTTCTCACTAAGCAGACCTTTTGTGTTGTCCTCTTGTTGAGCATAAGAATCAGAGTGCTCTCTTAAACTTTATTTTTAAAAGTTCTGTTGTTTCACACACTTGGGTGTGGTAGTGTGTTTTTCCTAGCACTTGGGAAGAAGAGGTAGGAGGATCAGGAGTTCAGCATTCGCCTCATGTCAGTCGTCAGTTCATAGCCAGCCCGTGTTACACAGACAGAAGAGGGCAGGGGCTAGAGAGGTGGCGGTCAGTGAAGTGTAGCAAGATGGAGAAAGACACCCAGCATCCACCCCTGGCCTCCCCACACATGTGCACACTTTCACACACATCCATGCAGACATCTGCGTGAGCAAGGTTGTAACCCCGCCTGCACCCACGGGTGCATGTACACACAGGAAAAGCTCTTCTGGCTTTTCTCACTTAAGCAAGCCCTGACAGCTTCACATTAGCATCTTAATGACACTTTCTCCAGCCGTAGTGACCTCCTATTAATCTTCTGATATTTTAACACTCGTTATTGTAAGTATTTTGGGATGGGAAGTGGGGTGCTGAGCCCGCTCTGCTTCATGCTCTGTTTTGAAATTACTAGGTACACTAGTCACATCTTAGGTGGCTCGGTGGCCATATTGTAATCCACCTATCACCCTTTACTGCAGGTGATTAAGTGATATTCCAGTATCAGGCTCTGTCAGAGTAAGCTCAGCCATTTTGAAAGACTTTTGGGTTACTTAAGTACTGTATTGCTGGCCATGAATATTCATGTGTAGATTTTGGTATGAAGACATACATTTTCATTTCCCTTCTTTAAGGGTGTTATAGGCTAGAGATCAGGCTTTCCCTCATCTACACTTATAAAAACAAAACAATCCTTTGGTAACAGTTCAATAATAAGTGATGACACCCCTATAAAAGCTTGTCTAAGTAACAGCTTCCATGAATAGAATGAGTTACATGATGCTTAATGTTTTTCTTCTTTTTAAAGATTCCTCAGATAACAAAGAAAAGAAATCTTTTAGCCTTGAAGAAAAATCCAGAATCTCCAAAAACCGGGTTCATTATATGAAATTCACAAAAGGTGAGAGTGGGTGTTCACTTGTTGGAGAGTGTATGTTGGCCCTGGGTCTCCTGAGGCACTGGGATCTTGTTGAGCACTGCAGCTCTGGCTGCTCGTTTGCAGTTCTGAATAGGGAGGTCTGGGCCACCACCCTGGGTGGCAAGGGCACAGTGTGGTAGAAAGTTCCCCATGCTGACTTGCCAGCGATCTTACTAAGGTGCCGATTGTGGTGTAGTGGTGCCAAGAGCAGTCCAGGGGAGGCGTCAGACTGGCTAGTTTCTGTGTGGGCTGAGAACGGAAGTCAGCGTTCTGTTTAGAGGAAATGGGAGTCCTACGTAGCTACATCAGAAAAATCATTTTAATTTGCTGTTCTTCATTTTTCCAGCTTTTACCCTTTTTTCAGGGCTTCATGGTCATAGAGGATAGTTCCTGATATTTGGCATTTGGAGCATTAATTATATCAAAATCTACACTATAATGACTCATAGACCCAAAGCGGCCCTTGTAATTGTTTCCACAAGCTCTCCATCTCATGGAGTATCACTATAGGCATCCCATGGCCGTGGCCAGGGTGGTGTTGATAAATGGCAGTGGTTGGAAATTGGGCAGCAAAAGCTGCAGTGCCATCACCACCGTTCTAGGCCACCTTCCACCTTCCCCATGTCATTCATTTGTAGGTGCAGCTATTCTCTGTAGCCATTAGGTGGCAGTCGTGTATAGATGAGAAGCCTTTGCCTGTTCTAAACAAATCTCAAATGTTTCTGTAGAATGGCCACAAACTCTCTGCCACATGCTGTACTTCATGTATGCTAGGTGTAATGGTTACAGTTGGTCACTGTTTGATTGTTCTTTGGGAAATTGGATGTCTGTCTCTGTCTTTGTACCAGGAAAACCTTATCTTTCTGCCTTGGTCTCGTCATGCTGGTGGTTGCTTAACTCCCACAACCTGTCTGAGTAGCAGTGGGGGACAAAGTCTGACTGAAAACTATTGATAGTAGCTCTCCCTCAGGGCCAGGACCCCAAAACGTAGAACTGGAAAAAGCGAAAGGCATGGCAGAGCCTGGGGTTTAGAAACAGAGTGAATTCCAAGTTCTGTGGGAGGAAGTAAGGTGTTTCCTTCCTTCCCCATGTGTTGTTTGAAGGGCTCCTGTATCCTATCCCTTTCTTTTTTACAGGCAAACCCTTTTTCTGGAAGCTCATAAGGTTTCTAACCAGGACTTATCTCCATCACACAATAACCTATTATTATCAGACAGAAAACTACTTTGCTTCTTCTAGACCTTTGGAGATGAGGAATGGTAACTTCTTAGTCCCCAGTCCCTTAAACAGCACTTCTTTCTTCCTTTCACACTATAGGAAGACTAGAAACACTGCAGAAGGGTATTGCAGAGCACACAAATGGAAGTCACATTTGGATGACATGCAGCCTTTCCCCTTCCCTCTGATATACGTAGTCTCGTGATGGTCCTTTAGTGCCTGACTGCATGCCTGATTTCATCTGAAGCATTTGCTAAACTTAGGATAAAGCTCTCTAAGCTGCTTTAATCTGTTGGATACTGGCCGTGTCTGCCTTCTCTTTCTATCTAGTTCAGCCACTCCCTTGCCGGGGACCCTGCCAAACTGCTTGATGTGTTCTATCTTCTTTCTCTCTCGCAGTGAGGTTTGCATACTTATCAGCCTTCCTCATGAAAAAAGTAGGCCTTGGTGTACAGAGAAGAAAGAGCTGGAGGTGTATTGTGCTAGAGGGAAAGGAGGTGTCAGGAAATAGAAGACCCAAAGGCTGGGAATAGGAAAGGAAGAGGAAAAAGAAGTGGAAATCCAGGTAGTACAGGAAACAGCAGACAACCACCATCTGCATCATCCAGTAAAACTTGGAGTTACAGTTTTGTTTTGTTTTTAATTTCCTAAAAGCTGTTTCTTTTTACTTGGTCTTATCTCTCAGTGTGAATGATATTCATGAACTGTGAGGTTGTCCTAAAGGAGCCTGTCTGGGTCAGAGGAAACTGGCTTCTGGCTGGTGCTTTCCCAGACACATTCTGAACCATTTTTCTTCCTTCAAACACCATTTCCTCTTCTGTAACAGAGGAGGTATTTGCAAGTTGTCATGAAGCTTAGCTAGGCTCTGTGGTTTATGAGACATGGACCTTCTTATGGAACTTATACATTCCCAGCCTTGTGGAAATAGGGACTTTAATGTTCACAATGAAAGTACCTAATTCCCTTTGCTAAGTGAGGATGAATCACATTGTAAGCCCCTATGTGGTCCAGAAAAATAAAATGTAGGTGGTATTCTATAGAGCCTTCTGAAGACCTTCCCAGAGCAAGGGCCAGCCATTGTGGTGTCAAGCACCTTTATTCCCAGCACTGGGGAGAGGCATGCAGATCTTTGCATCCAAGGCCAGCCTCATCTACATAGTGAGTTCCAGGCTAGCCAGGAACTGTAGGGTTATATAGTAAGATCCTGTCTCAAATAAAAATTACAGAACAACTAGCGGAGCAAATGATTCCATAATATCTGCTACTACCTAAATTCCAACTACATCACTTAAGTCCTGATGTATAATTTACTTCTTTTTATAGCTTCTACTTGATGGTTTTGATTTGAAATAATCAGTTATATAATTTTAAGCTACTGTCATCTATGTTTGTTTAAAATCAAGCTCCTCCCACAATATGACCCCTAAGGGGCATTGCTTTTATATTTAGTTTATTCTTCTTAACTTGAATCATGTACATGTATTTTGAAGGAAGCCAGATAAACCTTTTTTTTTTTCTTTTTTTTTTTAATTTTACAAATGTATTTACTAATTCAACACTTCTTTAGGGCTAGGGCTATAGCTATACCTCATTGATCTTATATCTGTGTTATAGTCCCTTTGCTTCCCAGATGCTAGACTGGAGGGTGCAGTTGGCATTTGTTGACTCTGGGAGTCACACTCTTCCTCTCAGTATCCGTGATTATCTGGAAAACCTGATCACCATGATTGATAGCCAGACAGGCAAGGCTGTCCTCAGTGCAGCATTCCTCAGTGAAATCCTATACCCAGCCTCGAATGGCTTTCCTTATGTCTGGTTAGCTCCTGGAAGCCTTTTTTCCTGATTCTCCAGATGCAGTTGTAGCTGAGCAAGAACAGCCACAATTAGATAGATGGTGTTTATTTTCTGCCTTCTTCAGTTTCTCTGTTTGCCATTTTGTCAGAGAGCTAAGTTTGTCAGCAGCCTTTGTTGTGATTTTACCATAGTTCAGAACTGAAGCTACTGTGTTTTTAAACTTAACTTGTATTATGTGTATTTTAGCCAGGGGTGACCATGATTTTATGGCATACATAAATTATTGAATCAAGACCATTAGTTGACTGCTAATTTCAAGATCACACCCATCTTTCCATTTAATTCACTTGTAGGTTTCTTCTCTAATGGACTCTGACTCTCATTTCTTTTCTGTGTTCTTGTTTTTCAGATTAAATCCAGAGCAAGTCCTGTACAGCCCTGGTTTCTACATTTATTTAAGTGAACTTTGCTAGAGGATAGAACTTTCTGACCCAAGAAACTCTAGAAATCCTAGCACCTCCATTGAACATTATTGGCTACTGGCTTGACAGCTTCCCTTTGAATCTGACACTTGTTTTGAATCTCAGTGTCTTTATTTTTTCACATACTAATTGTGAATTGTGGCCCCATAGTTTTTGTTTTTGTTTCTAATCTTTTGCTTTTAGTGAAATTGTTATAAAAGAGGTATGAATTTATGTTTCTTTTGGGATAGCTCCTCTTTTTAGGGTCTGGGTTAAGGGACAGTGTTCTTTGGTTTGAGGGTTCCTGTTTGTTTTTGAGTTGGGGTTCCTTTCACTGTCTGACACACTGGGTTAGAACAGCAGATCCTCTTGCCTCTGCTTATGGAGTGCTTGGATTACAGCGTGCATCATCATGCTTGGTTTCTGATGCTCATTCTGAACCAAGTTAAGCTGACTCTCTTTTCTGAGATACTTACCACAGTGAATGCACTTTGCATTAGGAAATGGGTTGCACTGGTGACAGCTGAGGATAGATCTCTACCTCCCATGAAGCTGTCCACTTCTCACTGCTGCAACCAGAGGTTGTCTGTGCTACCTCTCTGGTTGTATGTCCTGTGCTACTGTTTGTAATGAGCATCACTCAGTTCTCACATGTATTCTCCTTAGATTTATTGAATAGGGGTTCTTTTGAATCTGGGGTGCTAGCATTGGCCTCTGGTGGGAGGAAAACAACACTGGGAACCATCTCATCCCTCAGGAACAGGTTGTACCAACTGTACCATCTATTCCAGTACCACTGCCTCTGAAACTGGTTCTGGCACCTGGTTTTGCATCAAATTGAAGGGTGTTTTGTTTTTTCAATTTCATGGAGTCACTGAGCAGTGTTATATTTGAATGCCCCGGTGCTGATCAGTGAACCAGAACCTTCTGGGTCATGACATTACTTTGTCAAGTCAGTTTGCTGCAGAAAACCAAGACCATTGAGCTGGTGACTGTGGAACTTGGCTTCCAGCTCGAAACCCAGATTGCTGTGTGTGACTTGACCTCCCTTCCCCAGGTTAGCAGGCTTCACATGGAGAGTTAAGCTCTCAGGTGTACTTTCCTTGAAGTTGATGGATGGCAGTGGATTTGGCTGACTGCTCACAGGGTACTGTTCAATAGAAGTAGAAATTCCAGAGTGAATTTTAAATTAGCGGTTTGTGGGTTTGGAATTGAGTTAGTTTAGTTTTTAAAACAGGAATCACAGATTCTTTGGACACTGCTCTTACCAGAGCCATTTATTTCCCTGTAGTCACCATGTAGCCGTATATTTAACTGGTAAAGCTGTTACAAGTAAGAGCATTTTAAAAAGAAAAATTGACCTTTGATTTGCTTTTATTCTTTTAAAATTTCACATAGTTATTTTTGAGAACTTGTGTATCAAAACAAAAAAACATGTATTTAAAAGATTTGAGGTTGTGCGCCAATCTGAATTGTCAATTCTGTGTTTTGTAACCATCAGTAAATTACTGTGTCTCTGTGAAGGGAATGAGATTGTTTTGCAGATAGTGAACCGAGAGGCCGGTAAGTCCCACTTTGAAGCCATGGCAAGCAGGAGGGCCACTTGAAAATGGATCTTTCTGTGTAGTCTTTGTGCCAGTTTTTTTTTTTTTTTTTTTTGTTTTTGTTTTTTTTTGCAGTTTGGAGGAGACTGGACAGTTCTGATCCTAAGACAGTCCCTGAATCTTTGATTGTAGTCTGTGTTACTCTCAGAGCTGTAATGTGAGGTGGTCAGAGACAAGATGGACTCTCTGTTACCAGCCTTTTTTCTTTCAGGACTTATACATTTTACTTCTCATTTCAAAAGTAATGGTCTTACTGAAAAGCTCTGTGTTGTTTCTAGGGAAGGATCTGTCCTCTCGGAGCAAAACCGACCTGGATTGCATTTTTGGGAAAAGGAAGAGCAAGAAGCTTGCTCAGGTACCCAGCTATGGTGTGATGCTGTTGTGTGTTCTGTCTCTTCCCAGGGGTATAGAAACTTCACAGACAGCTACTCACCCTTCACTCCTACCCTAAACCGCTAGATCCTGGGGGCAGGGTGGACAGTGGGTACACTCTCCACTACACATGATGGCTTGTTTCAAAACTGGAGGATACAAATGAGCCTAGAATTCATAACCCTAATGATTCTATTGGGTTGTGTAGTGCACAGAACTTTTGCACTTTTTCCAAATGTAAAAGACAGCCCTGTAAGTCTTTCTGATGTGAAAACACTAGAGACTTTAGCTGAGCTTTTGGAGCTAATGAAAATGTATTTTATCTAAAAAAATCTAGAATATATACTTACTATAATTCTTCAATAAATCTGGTGTGTCATGTTTATGTTCCTTTGTTGGTTCCTGGCCAAGGTTTGTGGTGACTAGAACAAAAAGACAACTTTCATTATCTCTAGCATTTTTCCAGACTGACTGGTGTCTTTTTTTCCAGGGTACTAGATATTGTTACTCAATGTTATGTTTAGAAACTTGAGAATTATCTATGATGGGAGACTTTGTTGAGCAATTTCCTTTGCAAGTTAGAGCTGGATTCCTAGGTTGCCTAGCCCCTCTCTGCCCCACTCCTGAGCATGGAGAAAGCTGTTTCCTAGGGCTCCCAGTGGCTTGCTGAGACTGGTGGCTGCTGAGTCACACGGAAGGTGGCCTGTCCTCAGTGGTAATGTGTCATGATAGTGGAAGAAAATGATTAGTTTTTACTTATTTGTTTATTTTTAGCTCAGAGGAGATGACATAGTAGGTAAAGTAGAGTTAGGATCCCCAGAGCCCACATAAAAAGCCAGGTGGGTGTGATAGCCCTCCTGTAATTACAGCTAGAGGTTAGCATGGGGTGGGGAAGAGGATACATGCCACAGGGAATCTCTGGGGTGAGTTGGCTAGCCAGACTGGCTGAAATAGCAAACTGGATGAGAGACTATCTCAGTATATACATGGAGAGCAATAGAGGAAGACACCAAAGTCAACCTCAGGTTCTGTTTATCTGTACACACACACACACACATACAACATTCATATGAGAAAGAGCTTGTTTTAGTCTGGCTGATCCAGGTGAGGACTGTAGTGTGATACGGAACCTGGATTGAGAATGCCAGGGAACCCCTGAAACACAGCTGTACCAAGAGAGCTGCTCCACTGTCCCCCTGTAGCTGGGCTTCACAAACCTCCAGGTGCCACATAGTCGCCTGTAGAGCTTGCTGACCTGCAGATTCTCAACTGTGCCTGTCTGTGGTGTTCTTAGGCCGTGCCCACAATGAGAGGATTGCTTTATATGTACAGCCACATGCGTGCAGACTGCTTAAGACACCAAGCAAAGGTCTTCCTGTGCAAAGCCCTTCTGTCTTGGATTTCTATCATTGGGTTTGCTTTTGAGTTCCAGGTACAGCTGCACCTTACTTTAACAGTGTTGCTAAGAAACCTTACTGTGTTACTTACAACAGTCTGCACAGCCAACGGCAATAGGCTTTTGATTAGATTGGTTTGAAAATACTTCTTTTGGCTCCACTTCTCAGTTGGATTATTGTGTTTCCTTCTCTGAGCCCCCCATAGCAACATTGGCTTGAATTTATGTTTTTCATTGCCAAACATTGTGCCTAATGATTTCATTGTAACTAATGAAGAAATCCTTATGGACTTCTTTATCGGTCAAGTACCTGTAGGCAGGACAGTGAACAACTTAAAAAGAGAAAGGACTTGTTTATATTCTGTGCACCATCCACTATGCCACATGGGAGGGGGAGGGGTTCTGTAAATAAAAATTTCATCGTACTTCCTCTTAAAAATTAGACTTTAGGCTGGGCAGTGGTGGCGCACACCTTTGATCCCAGCACTCGAGAGGCAGAGGCAGGTGGATCTAGGTGAGTTTGAGGCCATCCTGGTCTACAAAGGGAGATCCAGGACAGCCAAGGCTATACAGAGAAACCCTGTCTCGGAAAAAAAATAAAATAAAATTGGACTTTAGTTGTTAAATATTTTTTAGATGATGCCTTGCATAACTTTGTGGCTGGATTTGAAATATCTTTTCTTCTAGGAAGTTTTTATCAACCTGCCTTCAATGCCAGGTACCATCTACTGGTGTCCATAGTAGATTCTTGAGAGGGGATTATGAGATGAATACTTGCTTGTGCTACTTTTAAGTTTTTAAAGATCAGTATAATGTGTCAGAAATTGATTTTCAAACATTGTCTCAGGCTTGAGTAGTTTCCAAGCTGTTGCTGTTTCTCTGCTGTGGAATTCAGAGCGTCTGTCACCAAAGGCCTCTGCTCTGACTTTCCTGCTGACTTTGTAGGTGCTCAGCATTTCTTCCAGCTGCAGAGGCTGTTGGGAGGAGCATAGTTCCTGTCTGTATCTGGCTATTCAGAAGGGCTTGTTTAGTGAGAAAAGGAACATCACAAACTGCCAGTTACCCAGAACTGTTAGTAAACAGCGCTGTGCAGAGATGGATGGCTGTACCTGCCTAGCTTTCAGGTTCTTCCTTTTCCCAACTTGGTGATATATTATTTGGAAAACGGTGAAGTGGAGTGCTCCCTAAATTGGACCTGCATCCTCTATGGAAATAAAGAAATGGTCTAGTATAGTGAATTGAAATTACTTGGGCCTTAGGAGCTTGTTACTTCTGGGAATTATGTATATGTTCTCAATAGGGGGGTAGGGAGGGAGGCATATTGGATGGTGTCATTTCTCCCTAGTGGAGTGTTTGTATGTGTGTGTGTGTCTCCCACAGTTTGCAGATTGAAATTGGAGGGAGACACTGAAAAACAAATTCCATTAGTTCCTATCTGGTTGAACTTCCTGATACTCCCTAGTTTGTTCCCCCTCTCATTTTTTTTCCTCCCCCACCTTTCCAGTTTCCTTCCTCCATCCAGCTTATTTCCTGATTCAGCCTTATCACTAGAGAAAATACTCCTAAACTATATCGAGGTTTAGAAATGTGTTACTAACAGTCTCACTTTGTTTCTTTAAACAACAGGCCTCTGGCATGGCTCTTGGCAAGCAAGTATTGGTATCTTCACCATAAGACCTGACTGAATTAGAACCTTGTATATTTTTTGTGTACACTTAAGATACCAAATTAATAATGGCTTTCTTTGCATGACTTCTTTAAATGTGCGCCTTTCTCATCTCATGTTAAACATCCCCTTTGTCATGTCTTGCTCATCATTTGATCTGAAAAACTGCTTCCATGCAGACCCCTTTTCAGTTGTTTGGTTGGATTCATGGAGTATTTAGACCATTCTTTTTTTTTTTTTTTTTCTGGTTGGATGCAGTACCTTAAATCTCTTATAAGAAAGCTGCTTACAAAAATAGTTATTTTCTTCAAAATGTTAAAATATTTTTTACTTAATATGGCTTTGAATTGGAAGTGTGTTTGTCCATTCATTCCAGATTTCCACGCTAATAATCTGTACTAGTGATCGAGGTTGAATTGCTAAGTAATTTACAGGATGTTTATGTCTACTCTGGTCATGCCCACCCTGTCCTTAGTGCAGAGCCAGGCACCAGAGAAGCAGGCATTCCTGATCTAAGCTAAGCACCTTCCAGTTAGAGTAAATCTGACCTAAGCCTATAAAACATGCAATACGATACACTTGAGTTGTATAGTTGATTCTTCTTCATCCATAACGATTTCCATAATAATTTGTCACCATCTGCCCAATGATAACAGAATCCCGATTCAAGTAGTCTAAGTTGGAACTTTTGCTTCAAACTCTTTTACCCCTTGAAGGTGAGTTAATGAGATTCATAAAGTCTCATTGAATCCTTGTTTTAGAGGGTAGGACATGTAACCTGATCCCAAATTAACTATGGGTGAGGCTTATCGCATGGCATTGGCATAGATATGGGCAGGTGCTTCTGTGGACAGGTTGTGCCTTTTGTTTGTTTGCTGCCAGCAGACTGACTTGTTGCCTGGGTGCTGTATTTTAAAGGAGTGTGTTCAGAGACATATTCATGGAAAAGGTTTGTGGGATGTGTGCTGTGCACCGGAACAGGTAGCAGAATTGGGTGTGAGGACAACCGCTCTGGGAGTGAAGCAACCCAGACCGACCACTGGCTAGCAGCTAAGGCCACAGCTGTGGCCCTTTTCTAGCAGGAAGTCTTGTATAGGTAAGAGTGATGGAAAGACCTGTGAGCCCTCAGCACTAAGCTTTGGTTCTGGAGGACACACACATGGAATCACCTGTGTGATTGGCTGCAGGTATCCAAGGTGTTTCATGTTTTCATGAGCTGCCAGCAATTATTACTTGATTTTTCTCCTAGTGGACAACTGGGCTTTGTCTACTTACATTCTTTCTCCAAGGGGTGGGTATGAAAAATCTTGAAATGGTTGTTCAAGATAATGAGTGTCAAAGGTAAGGTAGTTGCCTTGGATATTCCTAGTTCTTACCTGTGAAATAAGAGTGCTGAGTTACATGTTTTGGTAGCAGGTTCTGTTTGCCATCAACAGCTTCAGTAATACATCCCATTCCACATCCTCTTACACGTTCACCCTTGTCACCTCTTTATAGGAAATGGAGGCCAGCTCCTCTTCTCCAACCTTGGGTGGCTTTGATTTGCTTGTAGCAAATAGACTGGCTGTGGGGATGCTGTGGGGCTTTGGAGGCTGTATGAGCTGGAACATTTGCTTGGAGCCTTAAGTAAGTAGTCATCTGCCTTGAACAGCTGCACTGAAAAAACCCAACACCCACATGGAGAGACCCTGATCTTGCTAATGGTAGGAAAGGCTACAGGGAACTAGGAGTAAAGGCAGGCTTTGAGCAAGGTTTCTGTACTTGTAGCACTGAAAAGAATGCAAACTCCTGTGCCAGTGGGGTCCCTGCTTGCCAGTGTGGCTGAGTGAGAAGTCTGTGAGTCAGGGAATGAAGGAAACCGTGATGAAGAGTCTAAGGTGCATAAAATTGCACCTCCCATGCTGAGGTGATGACAGTAACTACACTCCAGATAGGCAAAGCATCTTTGTGTCTGCTCTGAAGGACTGCTAGTTGTGTCTTTGGCATTACTGGGAAGCCAGAAAGGCTTGTAGTTTCCATGCTTGTGCATGGAATTGCATAGCCTGCTGCTTCCTTCATCTATCAATGTACTATGCATGTTGTCCCCTGGATATGAACAACTATATCTGCTCTTCTTTGCATTTGAAGTTCTGCTTCCTTGGCCTTTAGTGCCTGCCCAAAGGCCTCAGGATGGAGGAGACACTTGGCCCTTGTGGGTTGGGGGAGCCTATATGGCAGGAGGGAGTGTGGAGGTAGAATTGGCCGTGGGGGTACTTGCTAGCTCTGGATTCCAGAGCACGGGAGAAATCATTGCAGTGAGTAAGAAGCATTGCAGAGCCACTTTTCCTATCGAGCCCAGCTTTTGATAAAAGAACGAAGAGTAAGCTATTGACTTTTAGGTGTCTGCTCTATCAGTGGTCTGTTAATCACAGAGGATAAATTATAGCTCCTCAGAAACAGGAAGGGCTACCTTGGCTTGAAGGGGGCCGTGCCTTTCTTTTATTTGTTCTTTTCTTTATTGGTAGGGGCTCACTTCTAGTCCATTTGCTCCTTGGGGGTTTTGTTAAGGACTGAAGGGAAACTGAAGGGCACTCTTTTGATTTATCTCCTATCCTTTCCTTTTGGTCACTCCACGGGGCTAAAATAGCCGAGTTGGCTTTAATACGTTGCCATTAGAGACCAAACATTAGCTGCAATAAACCATCATGCCTCAAAATGAAAAATGTCCCCTGATTGGCTAATTAATCAGTCAAAGGGGAATGACATGGCTCTTGGCTTGAGGGACTCTGCTAGAGAGAAACAGGCTGTTGATAAATGGTTTTCCAACAAATTCATATATCAAGGAAACTTAGTCATTTTTTAACTACAGTTTGTGTGACTGCAATTTTTTTCCCCAACTTTTTCTTTTCTGCTGTTCTTGCTGTTTAGGCAGCATTTTTGTGTTGTTGATAGAAAAGTATAGGATTTTAGATATGAGAAAATAAATGCTCTCTGTTTACTCATGTCTGTTAGACTGATTGGTTTTCACTGTCTGAGCTTATTCAGAGGTAAAGTCCAACAACTTTCCACATAATAATTTGTGAGCTTATTCTTGCCTGCCTGCCTTCCAAGTTAACTCTCCAAACTGTGTGGCTCACACTGCCTGAGGCTAAGCCCTGGCCAGAGTGGTTGTTGGCAGCCACCTAACCCGCACCAAGTTCCCATTTTCTCATCTTTAAATGGAGGCCAATAAGGGGCTCCCCTGCTTGGCTGTGAGGGTGATGGAGGTCGCCTGCATAGCATCTGCAGCAGTGGCCAGCACAGGATGGACTCTCTGAATGTCTGCTTTTTTGTGTTGTTGTTTTTTTTTTTTTTTTTTATCAAATTAATGTTACCCATAGGTATGGAAACGCTAAGGTACATGGAGTAGCTCCTAATGAAAAACAAACATTCATCCTATTCCTATACCCCTTGCTGCTTCAACTCTCCGGCCTGCTCCCTTCAGTGTCTTCAGTCTTTCACTTTGAATTTTAATATAAAAACTTATTTGATATTTCTTCCTTTTTTTTTTTTTTCCAAATTTGTCTCAAAAATTTCATTCTCCATGTGGGTCAATTTCTTTCATTTCCATAACTTCCAGGTATAGAAGGTGAGAAGAGACTTGGGAGGCTCTGCAATCCCAGCTTTCATGTCCTTGTCTCTCACCAGAGAGAGCATAGCTGCCCCTCACTATTACTCCACTCAGTTCCGTGATAAAGGCAAAAAAAAAAAAAAAAAAATCCATCCCTGTTTTAAAAACAAAATACTGAGGGCATGAGATTCTGTCCACCAGTGGAGACGGGAGGTAAAGGGAGCAGGTGCCATCATTGCCTAATCTGGGCCTGCTTCATTGCTGCGTCGACAGCCCCTGAGTATCCCCTCATTCACTGTACCTGCCCAGAGCTGATCACTGAGCCTCGGGGACAGTGGTGTTTCACCGACAGCATGTTTCTCAGGGACATGGTGCTAGTCTGAGCTCAGATACTGATCCACAGTACTGGGGTCATTCTGGGTTCCACAGCCATGTCATTGCTCACAAGGAAAAGGGAATGGAGGTGCATGGTGTGGTGCCGTGCACCGTGAGCTGAGTTGGGAAGGAAAGGTTGATTGTTGCTGGAAGGACTCTTTACAGGAGCCCGAGTGCAAGTCCACTCACTGACAGTTCTCGGTGGATTTCTCGTGCTAGATAAAGATTTAGACTTTTTATATCTGAAGTTATATGCTGTTGCTAGTTTGTTATTTGGTGCTTACATTCTACAACTATGTAAACTGTACTCCCTGCTGAGTCAAATACTGTTCTAGAGTATTTCTGCAATTTTGTTGTTTTCTGATGAGAAACAAGAGGCTACTGTGACTTGGGGTGCTGTTGGCCTGTGTTGCTCTTTGCAGGTTGTTCTGTCAGAACATCTGTCAGCTAGATGTGATTGCCCAGAGGACCTCCCCAACCCCTGTCTCACTGGTATTCCTTGCAGTTATGTGTACCTTGCTCCTTGTCCTTAGTTCATTTCTGTTGCTGTGACAAAATATCCTGATGAACAGCCACTTAGAGAGGAAAGGGCTTATTCAGCTTACAGTCCCAAATTACAGGCCTGGAATTATGTGTAAGTCAAGGCAGGAACTTGAAAAAAGTAATCACACCCATAGTCAAGAACAGATTGAAAACGAATGCCTGTGGGCCTCAGCTCAGACCCTTTCCACACCTACATAGTCCAGGACCCGAACCAAGGAGTGGTGCCATTCGCGTAGGTTGAGTGTGGGTACCTCAGTTAGTGTAATAAAGATGGTCTCTCACAGACATGCCCTCAGGCCATCCTGACACTGACACTCTTCCCAGTGACTCTGTATTGTCAAGCTGACAAAACTAACCTGCACACCTCTTAAGGCCTTTTGTCTCCACACTCAGCTTCCCGCGGAGCCCTGAGAAGAGTGCGGACCGCGGGGCAGGTGAAGGGTACAGTGCGGCTGGAATCAGCCTCTGAGGTTTGCAGGTTTACTATGGTTTTATAATACCAGCTAGCTCTCATTTCTCTCCTTTACAAAGACCTATTTTCTCTTTCTCCCACCCAGGAGGTTTTAGAATCTTCTTAACCTTCGAGTCTACAGTCTGTTAAATGGGACTTGGATGTTGATATTTCTTAGATATGTCATAGCTTCCTGGAAGTTCTGAAAATCATCTTCAATCATCCTTTTGTGCTTGTCCCTCCTTTTTTCTCTAGTTGCATACCTGCCCACATCACACACACACACACACGCACACTTCTTTGTAGTTGCGTGGGAATTCCCTCCTCTTCTCTGTAGTGGCATGGCATCTTTCCCTCTTCTCTGTGATTACGTGGGCATCTTCACCCTACTTCTACATATTCCAGTGGACACCCCCTTTTCTCTAATTGCATGGCATCATTGGTTAGTCTTTAGATTATTCTTTCGTCTTTGATTTTTCTGTGTCTTTGGAAGAGACCTTAGATTTATTTTTCAGCCCTACTGTTAATATCTTTAATTTAAGCACTTATCATTTTTAGCTTCTAAGAGCTATTCCTCTTTCTTATTTCCAAGTGTCATTTTGTCTTTTTTCATGGGTACAGTGTATTCCCTTGTCACCAAAGGTCTTAGGTGTTGAGATTCAGGATTTATGTCTTTTCTCTGACTGCCTCTGTTCTTTTGGCTTGGTTGGTTTCTCACACTGGAGGATTCCCACATAGTCCAGTTATCCTTTGCCATCAGCTCTTGGGGAAGAAAGGGCCTATTCAGCTTACAGTTCCAATGTTACGGGCCTGGAACTGTGTGGAAATCAAGGTAGGATCTTGAAGAAGCTAGTTACACCCACAGTCATGAACAGTACGGCTCAGGCTTCTTGTCCCCAGAGGTTAGGCCTTCTGTCACCTCTGCTTTCACTGAAGAGAAAAATGGCTGGCTGGTGATCCCCATTCAGTAGATTAAGTAGGATCTGTTCCTGGGGACTTTGAGCAAAGTTACTTCAGAGGAAAAAAAAAAGTTAGATGCACTAAAAAAGCCTTTTCAAATCAAAAGAAAAATTGTTCAAAGATCTGTTATTTTTTTTCTTTTCTATCATTTCCAAAATGTAAAACTATTTATCTCATATTATGTTGACAGTGTCTTAGTCACTGTTTTATTACTGTGAAAAGACACCATGTTAACTCTTACAGAAGAAAGCATTTATTGAGGGCTGGCTTAGTTTCAGAGGTTTAGTCCATTAGCATGGCAGGTATGGTGCTAGAAAAGTAGTTGAGAGACACACAGAAAGAGAGAGACCTTGAGCTTGGCATGGGCTTTTGAGTCCTCAAAGCTCACCCCCAATGATATACTTCCTCCAACAAGGCCACACCTCCTAGTCCTTTCAAATGGTGTCACTCTCTGGTGACTAAGCATTCAAATATAGGAGCGTCTGGGGGAAGTTCTTATTCAAACCATGACAGGGAGATAGAGATGGCTACCAGTGTTAAGTCCAGGTGTACCAGCTTGTTCTGCTGTGCCTGGATCCCGTAGGGTGGCTTCTTCCTAGGAGACCTGTTTGGGCAGGAGTGATTGCCTGAACACCTTTGAAGTGTTAAAAATACACAGTTCCTAGCTTCCTTCACAGAAGTATGGATACGCTGAGAAACATTCTCTGAGCCTCGGGAAATAGGTCTTTATTATATTTCAAACTAGAAGCCTTTTGTGTGGCCACTGTCACCAGCAAATTGCCCCTGCTCTGTGGGCTTATTCTGAGTCACACTGGGGGACATATCATTAAGTCAGACGCCTGTCCCTGCTCTCCTTAGTCCTCCTCATCCACAGAAAGAACTAAATTGCTCCACTGAGAGACAAGTCCCTGTTGTGCACACTTGCTCTTTTGGGATGATGAGTGGAAGCTGTCTAGCTGTCTGTTACCATGTGAAATGGGAGGAAGATTTTGCATGAATATTCCAGCAAGATCTTCAGTTCATGAAGGTCTTCCTCCAGGACTTTGAGGCACATCTTAACTTCTCTGGGACAGCTTTCCAATAGAGGTCTGAAGTGGTCTCTTCCCAGGAAGGTTGTGGTGGGGCACTGAACCCTTAGAGTTCAGGCAAGTGAAAGCACTGACATGCTCTGTCACTGTTTGTTAACAAAGGTGAGTGTGAGCTTCAGATTTCTCTTTTGACTCTGTTTCCTGTTAATGGTTTCCAGCCTGTTGGCCTTTTTATTTTTAACGCATCAGGTATTTAACTTACTTTTTGATTCCTACTGATAAAGCCATTCCTCATCCTCATTGCTCCTGAACTGTAGCCCTAAATGGCCTTTCTAACCCCAGTTCTTGCTCATTTTCAAAGCATCTGCTGTCACGTTTTCTCAAAGTGCTTCTTGTCTAGGTGCTGTTCAGTATCAGTAGTCCCTACATGAAACAAATGCAAAACATCAGGCCTCAGCCACCTCTGTGTTTCCCATGCCTTTGCCTCACTTTGGGGAACCTGGCCTTGCACAGTCTGTCTTAACAAGTGAGTCCTTCCTCAAGGTCAAGCCCTGCTTCCACAGACACTGAGAAAGGAAGAGTGTGCCTTTGCTCAGCCACACAGACACTGGTCGCAAAGTCCTGACTCACTTATGCATTTGGCAGATACTTATTAACTACTGCTGGGCTTGGCTCTGTTTTAGGCTCCAGAGATAGATATGGCAGGGAATAGAACAGATAAGAATCACCGCCCCCAGGGAGCTTTATACTGTGACATCTTTGATTCTTCTTTTCACCCACCTATGCATTCTGTTTGTTGATCATGGTGTGCTGCCTCAGCTTGTTGTCTCATCTGTCATCTGTTTAGTAGCCTCACTCTTCTACCAGTTCAATGGAGATCATCGGAGGTCTTGGTTCAGTGTCTTTACTGGGAACTTTTACGTAGTTATATAACTAAATTGGTCGATAGATTGAACTTTAACACTAAGCTTATCATTGGGTTTCTTTTCCCACTGCTAGCAGTAGCAACTTAAGGAAGGAGAGAGGGGTTCACTTCACCTTCTAGTTCCAGGGTTCTCATCTCTCAGGCAGCAGGGATGTGAAGCAGCTGATCACACTGCATCTACAGTCAGGAAGAGATGAAGACAACCAGATAGCTTGTGGGTCTCAGGGATTAGACTTCAGTTATCGGGCCTGGTGGCAAGTGCCCTTACTCACTGAGCCATCTCGCTGGCCCTGCCTTCCCCTTTTTATTCATTTTGGACTGTTGGCCGTTGGATGGTGCTGCCCACATTCATCTCTTCCCTCCTCAGTCACACCTTTCTGGAAGCACCTAGAGATGTACAGAGAAGTGTATCCACGGTGAGTCTAAATCAGTCAGGCTGACAATATAGACACAGTTAGCATCATACTAAGTAAGAGCTGCTCACAGTTAACTGGGGTAGCAAGTTGAGTTTCAACAAAAAGGAAGTGTTTTCTGATGCTAAGAAAGAGCCTCTGTCTCACAGATCAGTGTTGCTGTGCTCCTGCAGTGACACAGTCCAAGTCCCTGAAGTACCCCCGCTAGAAAATTGAACCTAAAACCAAAAAAAAAAGTGGTCTATAGTCATAGAAAATACAGAGAATAAAGGAGTTACAGGCTTCTTGTCCTCAAAGAAAAAACAAAAGTCTAAAATATAGAACATAGCTCCAGACAGCTAGCACAATTCCTACTATAAGCTCATGGTGCCAGGGGAAATGAGATAGCGGAAAAAACAGGGTGCTGTGTATAGAGAGACCCTGTGCAGTGTCATCACCAGATGTCCATGGAGTCTTGTGCTAGACTTCATTTGGCCACATATGACATGGCTAAAGTTCAGTTCATGATGTGTCTTAAATGCTAATACTCATTTTGTTTACTGTACTGTTGGTATAGTTACATAAGGAGGTTTTTCTGCTCCTTAGACATGTTTAGATGTTTGATTCTTTTTCATGGTGCTAGGCATCAAACCTAGGGCCTTGTGCATTCTGTATGAGTGATCTACCATGGAGCTGTATACACTCCACCCAGAATTCTGAATGGTGTTTTAAAACTTTGAAATTGGTGAAAGGAGTTTGGGAGTGCCTGAGGGTTTTTATTGCTGTGAAGAGACACCACGGTCATGGCAATTCTATGATAAAGGCAAACATTTAATTTGGACTGGCTTAGAGTTCAGAGATTTAGTCCATTATCACCATGGCCAGAAGCATGGAGGTGTGCAGGCAGACATGGTAGTCCAGAAGGAGGTGAGAGTTCTGCATCAGATTGGCAGGCATCAGGAAAAGAGTGTGGCACTAGACCTGGCTTGAGCATTTGAAACCTCAAAGGCTATGCCCAGTAACACACTTTCTCCAAGAAGGTACCACCTCCTAATAGTTCCACTTCCTATGAGCTTGCTGGGGGTCCATTTTCATTCAGACCACTATAGGGAACTTGTTTTTTTTGTTGTTGTTGTTGTTGTTTTTACCATATTTGGACATTTTGCAGACTAAATTTCTATACGTGTCTTTTTTTGGTTTTGCTTTTATTGTTTTGAGGGAGGGTTTCTTCGGCTGTCTTGGAACTAGTTCTCTAGACCAGTTTTTTTCTTGAACTCAAGTATCTACCTATCTGCATCTCTCAGAGTGCATGACCGACTTTTTTTCTTTTCCAGATTTTAATGATGTGTTCTGTTACATCTTTTTCTGCTCTACCAAAGACAGCTTCGTTATTTTGTGTGGTAAATTTTAAATGTTATGATCGTCATTAAGACAATTTTAGTCTTTCTGTTTATGTGTATTAATAATAATAACAGAAGTCAGGCTGCTATCAGAAAGTAAATGTTTTGGACCTCTCCTGGAGTATAATACCCAGAATCTCTCCTTTCAGTCATCATGTGATTACATAGGACAGAAGTGAAATGTGGAAGTTTTTTTTATTCCTCCTGGGCCTGCTGACAAATCTTCTCATTGCTGTGAGGTCAAAGCTGGGGAGGAGCAGGCAGTCTTAGAACTACTGGGTAACTAGAGCGTTTTGCTGTCATTTGGGATCAGGCAGAGGCAAAAGTCCCAAAATAGGAGCAATTTTTAAAAAATTTTCTCATGTCATGAAGGGTTGGCATACAAAGCTATTCTCTGCCTGGAAGAGTTAAGTTTGATTACTATCCCCATACAAGTAAAATTCCTGTTACCTGAGGTGACACACTGAGTGGCTTTGGTGTATGCATAGCACAATGTGTGTGACAGATGGAGTGTCCTCTGCCAGGGTACCAGCTGTGGTTAGCCTGGAAAGCTTTACCTTGAATTATCCATACATGCCCCGAGAGACAGATGCTTGAGATGTTCAACTGGCTTGTGACTTGCTGCAGAGGCTTCTGGATTCAGTGCCTTCCTCTGCCTGCCCCTTGCCTTATTTGCTCCTTTCTTTGCAGCTGTGGGTTCTCTCTACTAGGTATGTCTTCACCTTCCCTTCACACAAGAGGAACAATGCTCGTTTACCACATTTAGATGGTTCTAGTGTGTGAAGTCTTCTCTTTTTTGCCCTTTGGCCAACACAGCCATGGCCAGTGCTAAGGTGCTATCTTCTGGCAGATGTGTTTCTTTAGCAGGAGGAATCTTGCTCCTCTCAGAAGTACAGTTCCTAGCAGGTAGAATGGTACCAGAACTCTTTCTCACTATGGGGCAGCTCTCAAGATGCAAAACTGTCCAGGTGACCTTTGTCTAGACAGTGTCTTTTGAGTAGAGATTGTTTAAAGTCAGGGACTCTGGTTCAAGTCTCCATTGTGCCACTTGGCCTGAGGAGTGACTGACAGTTTTTTTATAACTGAACACGGCCTTCAGAAAAAGGAAGCTGTGGTCCAGAGAGACTAAACCATGAAGCAGGACTGAGACTTCCAGGCCGTGCTTCTGGGTGAAGACCAGGCTGTTTCCTGCTCTGGGCTCTTCTTCTTCACTTGGGGAGCCTAAGCTAAAGCAGGCGTGAAGAGTCACTGTCACCTTTAGCTAGTCAGCCAGTACCTGGGTCACCTTCAGTTGCCTCTGGTACAGGCAAGGGGGGTTGTAGTCTGGTTGGCAAGCCCTCGGGTGAACCATCTGATTTCTTTGCTTCTCTCTGCCCCGTTTTACTCTGCAGCATTAGCCATTGCTCCATAATGCTAGGAAAAAACTCACTGACTGCTATTCTTATTTTTGCTTTGGTGCTTTTTCTTTGGCTATTTAGTTTTTTGTGTAGTATCTTTTTGTTTTCTTTTTCCTGCCTGATGGAATTGTGTATGTTAGGGAGATGTTCTATCTCTGAGTTACATCCCAGCATAGCTTGGGCAGGTTTATTTGCCTATTTGTTTTAGAGACAGGATCTCTCTGTGTAGCTCATGCTTAAACTCATCATGTAGCCTAGACTGAGTACAGGCCTTGCCAAAACAGGCACCTGGCTCCATTGCCTTGGTTGTGGGAAGGCTGGGATGATAGTGGTACCCTTTGCTTGTGAGGCTAGCATAACATTAAGACTTCTTACGCATTCCCAGCCAGATCATGCATATTAACTCCATTCTGTTTCAGCTAGCTGTGACCAAAAAGGCCCAGTTTTCTAAACTACACTCAGTAAAGAACCATACAACAGTGCTCCCTGGCATTGGGTGATACCCTGTGGTGACACTGGATCACATTGGCACTCATCAGTTGCACAGTTTACTTCTGTCAGTCTAAAGTCACCAAAATTTAGGACTAGCACTAAACCCTGTGTTTTGGGATCTTATTAGGTTACAGTCCTGAGTAAGAGCTCTCTCTTTGTGGAAGTGACAGCAGAGGTAGAAGAATGTAAATCAAATCAAAACTAGGTAGGAGGTGGATGAGTCTGACAGACCAAAAATAACAACAACAAAGTGATACCGCATAGTAGCAAGGGCAGAGGTGTTATCATTTCACAGGCCTACACTGATATCCTCTTCCCTTCTAGTCACATGACCTGCAGCAGGAATTCAACCCCTCTGAGCTTCATTGGTCAGCCAAAAACACTATCCCAGCATGCTAGCATGGGCAGAAATCACCCTAACCAGAAAAACCTCCTTTCCCCAATAATGTTCCTGTGGCCCATGTTCCTATCCATAGTCTTTGAAAATAGTATCTTCCCTTGGCCTCCTGCCAAGTGACTTTTACCAAATGGCTCTCTGTGCTGTGACTGTAGATACCAGGCCTCTGTGCCCAGTCACATATAGGGGTCACACTTGTCTGATAGACTACACTTATAGAGGCAGGTAGGATGGCAGAGCTGTAAAGCTGTCTCTCCCCTGGATTTGGCCTCCTGATTCTTCCTGCTCTGGAGACTTTCTCCTGATATTGTTCCTATCAAAGCCAAGAGGGTGTTGTGGAAACTGCACTGGAATCTCTTATGGCAGAATAAGCTGTATGGTGGAGCCAACCTGGGAGAGAGAGGGAATGGACTGGCGCTCTTCACCTGCCTCTGAGGCCTCTGGGAAACCCTTTGCTCATTCCCTAAAGCCACAGCACTAACATACTTGTGCACACACGCCCTTTGGTGTCTTCAGTTTTACTAGTCATCATTATGTGAATTTCAAGTTACTAGCATAAAAGTGTAGGCTTGTAGTAAAATATTTAACTTAGTGACTTGCCCTGCCATTTCTGTGACTGTTTTTTCTGTCTAAACCTACCAGATTTTTTAAAAGGGCATTAGGAAACTTTTCTCCAACTGTATTTATTGAAATAGTTTAAATATGCTACAACTTACAGTTTTCAAGAAAGTGGAGAGGTCAAAATTTCTAATTCCTTTCTGTAAAAGTACAACTCAATTTTTAAAATTCATGTGATGGAAGGTCCATTTCTTACAAATAACAGAAAACGATATGTAAACAGAGTACATGTCTGAGCATCATTGATCATAACCACTAGGTAAGAGGTAAAATGTTCTTCCCCTGAAGGGCCTGCCAGGAAGACAGATGGCCCTTGGTCCTCTTGGGTGATGGCTGTGTTTCCTACACAACATTCATTCTTCCTTGTGCAGATTAGAAACTGAGGGTGTCTTCTGGAAAGCTGGTGCCAGGTGGAGCTACTGAGTAGTGACATTCACAGCTCTGAGGCTGAAGAATCCTCTGCTGGGCTGATAGATGCTTAAATATTCAGTTTCTGCCTTAAGTGAACAGGCTGGCATTTTCCTCTGCTTAAAAATAAAAGATGGTGTCCTTTTCCCATTTGAGAGCTGCAAAAGCAACAAATGATTGACAGGATATTAGCTTTGTCCAGGCTGTTACCAGTGTGCTGTTCCACACACTCATCCATGATGCAGCTTCAAAGTTGCCTGCTTGCCTGCACTCAGGAGTCCTATGATTAAAAGAACTTAGGTGTTTGTTTTTTTTCTTCATCATTAATCTCCACTGTGGAGCTGGAGATGTAGCTCAGTGATTAGAGTACTTACCTAGCATGCTGGAAGCCCTTGAGGTAATCCCCACTACCCATGAGGTAGAGGCAAGAGGGCTATGCTGTATTTGAACATGTGTTTGGGGCTAAGGAAGACTAGGACTAGGTCAACTTCAGTTGACGTTATGGCCAGTGCCTTTTGTTAGTTCTTTTTGTCAGCATTGCTATAGGACAGGGTCTCACCCCATCCACCCTGCAGTAAGCATGTGGTCAATTAACAAGCTATATTGAGCCTTCTTAGAACCTATATGTGTTAATGAACATGGCCCTCCTCCCAAATGTCAGTTACTTATCTGACTGCAGAACCATTTATTTATTTGTTTGTTTATTTATCTGCCTCTCTCTCTCTCTCTCTCTCTCTCTCTCTCTCTCTCTCTGTTTGTTTGTTTTTATGGCTCCTAGGATTAAATTGTAGAACAATGTTTTGGATGAATAAGGGAAGAAACCACTGATTAAAAAAAAAAAGAAAAAAGAAATGTAGGCAGAGCAACAGATTGTTGGAGACTATCTGGAGCAAGTTGATTTGTTTTGTAGCACTTCCCTTGTCCTTGCATGATCCATTAGTCCCCATATCTGAGGAGACTATATTCTAAGACACCAGTGGGTATTGGAGAAACCATGAATAGTATTGAGCCCTATAAAATGTATACTATGCCCTTCCTCTGTGAACTGTAGCATTGCTGCATAGTACTGGAGATAGCCTGTCCCAGGTTCCATGCCCTGGGGTAACTTTTGCAACCCCTGCCTATACTTAGGAGTGATTATTAAGTAAAATAAGGGTTCTTTAAATACAAGAGCTATGGTACTAGGCACTCAATCTGATAAGAGTGACAGATGGGTGAGGAGCACGTATACCATGAACACATTGAACAAAAAGACAGTCATGGCCCAGTCAAGATTCTATGAGATGTTATCACACATATTAGAACTGTGAATTATAAACTGATCTTTTCGGCAATTTTGCGTCTAATTTCAAACCATGGTTGAGCTTAGAAACCTAGCAAACTGAAACCATAGGAAAGAGGGTTATTGTAGATGATTTGGGGAAATATAGAACTAAACAAATAGTAATCTGGAAAGCATGCCTCCTCAGCTGGGTTGTCCATATAATGGAGAATTGTCATGGTTTTTGTGAGTCTGTCCTCCAGAAAGCAGACTGATGCTAAGTAAATATTAAAGGCTGAAATATAAGAGAATCCGTCAGTACAATGCCCATGTCAGAGTTTTGCACATTACTCTTCACCCTGATTAAAATTCCTCTGTGCTTCATGTGGTCCCGGGGACCCCTATAACCCTTCAGTCCTTTGTTCTTTGACTTCACAGGCAAGCTTTTCTTCCCAGACTGCCCGTTGTTTAGGTTTTTTTCCAGAAGCCTCTCACCCAAGTGAATGAGTGCATCACTGCATGCTTGTGTAACCATCAGTTTCAGCTGTCCATCTTCATCACATTCTCACCTGATCCTGCCGGTACTCCAACACTCCAGCTTTGCTACCACAGGCCTCCCAGCATCCCTAGCTACTTCCCTTTACAAAAGCACCTGTGACTCTCTTCTGGGACTGAAAGAGTTAGTCTGAAACCCCCTTGAGGCACTTAAAGCAATTGCTCTGTTTTTATTTTACTGTACAGATTCTTTGTTCAGATGAATGGGGTGGAAACTTGGACAGCATGAGGGACATGTGATATTCATGAATGAGACCCTTTTTGTGGTTGTTGGTTCTTAGTGACAGTCATATTTGGTACACTCTAGAATAGACTTACATGTTAAAAGTGAGGTCACTTTGATTTTAATGGTGACCAACATCTATGACACAGTGTGCTTTGAATATCTGGGAGATTCACCTTGTTTTCCTATAAGCCATGAGTATGGTGTAAGTCATGAAGTGCCGAGGTAAAGGCTTAGTTTTTCATAAGGTGATGTTCGTTAATTGCTGGAGATTTTGGTCAATAGCTTCCAAAGGCTACTTTTTGCTTCTTTGATTATAGGAGTGTTGGGGTGGGAGCTGAGCTAAGCCTTTGTGGCTAAGCTAGAGAAATTTCTGTGCACTTACTTGTCTGAGATGGAGGTTCAATATCCTTTTGCCCTGGAGAGTTAAGATTTAAGAAACAACAACCAAGTCTACTATGTAGCTCTGGATGGCCTGGAACTCCCAAAAATCCACCTTTCCTCTGCCTCCTGAGGATACTACCATGCCTGGCTTGAGGTGTGGTTGTTGTGGTTGTTGTTGTGGTTGTGTTTGCCTTGTTCATCAGCGTTCATTTTGATATTTACATTTTGATATTCACCTAGCCCCAATGACCTCTAAAGCACATTAATCTTAGATCTTTATATTTAGAAAGTCAAGACTCTCTTGAATTTACCTTTCTGATTTAATGGTTATTAGTTTTCCCAGTGAATTATCTGGAAACATGTTCATTTTCCTCCTTTGTCGCATCTCTCTTCAGTAGTGTGGAAGTCCTCAGTCTGATTCGGACAGGAAGCGTCTTGGTAAATACAGTAGACAACAGTCTCTCTGTTGCTGGAAGAATTCCGAGCACCTTTTATGTGGTGTTATTAAAAACTAAGCACCATCTTTACAGAGTTTTTGCACTAAGATTGGAGCTTATAATCCCAAGTCTAATTTGAAGGCTCTGTGCCACTAATTTAGAGTTATACCAACCAAAGGTGTTCTTTGTATGTTCTGATGCTGTTTTAGCCCCAAGTCCACATAGAATAATGTTAACTTTGTGAATAACACAGCTTTTCTTTGTAAGAGAGCTATATATGTGACTATTTATAGGATCTATATTTTACCACATTTATGTGTTTATGTATATATTTATCTGTATTCGTGGGAAGGGCACATGTCCATGATGTAATGTAGAGCTCAGGGACAATTTGAAGGAATTGTTTTTTCCTTCCAGCATGTGGATCCTGGGAACTATACTTGGGTCCTCAAGTTTAGCAGCAAAGTGCCCTTAGCCACAGAACGTTGCACCAGCCCAGAATCTGAGATTTTGTTATATTTGCAACTAAAGTTTAAATTATTAGAAAAGGAAATAGCAAGAAATCAGTGAATTGAACATTAACAGTTCTTGGGAGCCCGCTCCAAAAAATATTTCATATTCCACTCTATTACTTTCTCATTTTGTTTGTGGATGTAGTATATAGTGAATTCAAATGTCTGTGTGCTTGGATGTGTAGAGGCCAGAGGCTGACAATATATGTTTTTCTTGGTTACTTTCCACCATTTGAGATCCAAACTCAGCTTCTTCTGCCTATATAGCAGGCATTTTACTGACTGGGCCATCTCCCCAGCCCAACTTTCTCATTCTCAAAAAGAACAATCAATAAAGAATTATTTTGCTGATAAAAATAATTGCTAAGCAACTATCAAGTCCAATAAGTTAGTTTATTTATTTACTCAAATTTAAAACCGTTTCTAAATCTTTGACTATAGTCATCATCTTTGTGTCAAGCAGCATTACTTTACACACCCCAAGTGAATTATTTGCCTCTTGTTTGAATCTGTTACAGGAACTTACTGCAACAATGTTTGTTTAAAGATTATCTGAAGCTACATCTGTACAAGTAATAAAGAATATAGGGAAAGTGCCCATATGTGACTCATGTTATCATGATTTGTAACAGCATTGACTGTGTTCATGACAGTGCTTTGAGGGCAATGCCCAAGGCTGAATAACTCATGCCCTACTCTTCCTTTCCTTTCCCCCTTAAAAGTTGATCACTTTTGGTATAGCTAACGTTAATGATCTTTCATAATTCAAATGAAAATAAACATCTTTATTCCAAAGGATGTCTTGCCTCAGCTTGTTAGAAGTTTTGGGTAGAAAAGGTAATGATATGGACAAAACTTCTTTGCAGACTGAGCTTAGAGCCCCAGCTTTTGGCTCTTGACATGATAGTAATTCATTTGAAAGTCTCTTGTAGACCAGCTAACAGAGGGTTGTGTAGATAATGTGCTCATTAAAACAGTGCAGGCAGAGACTCTGAGATACAGGTTTGAGGTCAGAAACTACTAAAGCTTGTACTTCTAGGAGGCTTCTGAAGGGCCAGGGCCTTGCTATCATTATCCTCACTTTTATCTTACCCTCCAGCAAACTGCCAGCATGCAGTGGGTACTCAGCAGATGCCGGTGAGGGTGGGGGCACACATGATAACTGTATGGGGTGGAGCTGCCTGGTTGGTCCATGCTGAGCTATGCTTCCTATAGGAATGCGAGATGCCCTGTAGGAAGAGGTGGATGGAAGTCATGGTGCTGCCAAATGGAGACAGTAGCCCATCCTTATGCTGCCAGAGCACTGTGCTCCAGTGTGTGCCTAGAGTGTGGGTGCCTTCCTCGCAGAGACCTGCCTTCCTTCAGCAGGCATTGTCCTCAGCAATCTACACAGGACAAAGGCCAGGGAGGGCTTTCTATCAGGGAGTATGAAGTTCTTTGAGGAGGCTGCTGCAGCCAGGTATGCCCAGCGGAAGTGCAGAACACTAGGGAAGGGCATAGAGGATCAGTGCTTTGCCAAGTCTAATTGTCTAGGTATACAAGTTAGTTACCCTTAATCCAGAAGCTCAACCTGCAGGAGAAAGATATTAGCCAATGTTTGTGCTCTCTTTGATGTCCCGAGTGAAGGACAAGTATTGTAGGGTGCCTGGTTTCTCCTCACAACAGTGTTTACAGGGTCCTTTGTGGTAGAGACTGAGGAAAGGGTGAATGTCCATGAAAGCCATAGGATCAGCCTAAAAGACTTGAACAGGTTCTGGGCAGAGATGTCAGCAGCAGAGCTGGCCAGGTGTTACCTGGGCAGTACCAGAGAGAGGTGGCTACCACCACTCTCTTCATTCTGGAACCTAGACTTGAGTTGTATGGGGCCAGTAGGTCCTAAGTCCAGCAGGGGAAGTCACAAGAGTGGAGGTTAAGACCTCTTGAGCAGAAAGAGCTCACCAATCTTTTTAAGAGTTTCCAGGACCAGTTTCAAGACTGGATCCTAACTGTAATTTAACTGATACTAGTCACTGATTCTTGGGTCTAGTTTACCAGCTGGCAGCCCCAAGAATGGCTGGCTAGAGCCTGGGGCATCTGGTGTCCCTGCCTGGTCATCTGTAACCACCACCAGACCCCGCTGGACACAGCCATCCAGGAGGTTGATATACTTGCATACACTATGAGAAGGGCTAGGATCCAATATATGATTTGGGACCTGGAGAGAAAAGTTGGTACCAAAAGAAAGGAGAATCCTGTCATAAATAGCTTTTGTCTGTAGGGGTGAGTGTTACAAACTGAGTGTAGGAGGAGGGTGGTGCTTCAGAGGCCTGCAAGACATATGCTAAGGAGCTTAGAGCATCTTTTTTGCCTGCAGGTAAAGGAACTATGGAGGGGTTTGAGCATCAAGATGGTATGGGTGCTTTTGCACTAAGGAAGGTGTTGTTGTCTGCAGGCGTAGGAGGAGGAAATGTAAAGGTAGTCAGTCTGCTTTAGAAGCAGAAGATCCCAGAAAGGTGTTAGAATGCTGAGTCAGGCTGAGCTGGAGAAAGAACAAATTAGGGAATTCTGCGGGGACTTCGGGCTCTGGAAAAACAGCAAGCACTCTTAACTGCTGAGCCAGTTCTCCAGCCCTGTGTACATTATCTTTGATTAGTTTGTGTGTGGGAGTGTGTGGATATGCAGGGTGGTGCGCAATCCATGCCGTAAGCATGGCAGTCAGAGGACAACCTGCAGAAGCTAGTTCTGTCCTACTCCGTGGATCCTAGGAGTTGAACTCAGGTGGTCAGGCTTGGCATCACGTTTTTCATTACTTGCTGAGCCTTCTCTTATGCTTTAATATCCAGTGCTCTGGTATTATTAAAGCAGTAAATGTTCACTCTAAAAAAGTCACAAGCTGTACCAGTTTGTGAGAAAGAAAAAAAAAAAAAATCACGTGATGCACATAGCCAGAGACAATGGTGAGAAGCGTGCGCAGCAGTGATGACAAGTAGCTGTCTGTTCAGAAGTAGCGGCAACATTGGCAAGCTGTTGAACATGTCTCTAGGCACTTGAAGTTTTAGCCCTGTCACTGAGCTGAGTGAGACAGGTTTCTTGTGATCTCCGTGCTCTTTCCCTCCATCCCTAACGTGTTCCTTGCTTGCCCACCACAGCGTGTGCAGCATGGGCAAAGTTATGAGATGAGTAGGTTCTAGAAGCCTCTGTTCATCAGGTGCCCTTCATCACTATAAAGTTTTGCAGTGAGAATTTGCCAAGGAGCTCTTCCATGCCCTCACCACTCACAAAGACCACTGCTGTGTGGGGCTGCTACCTAACTGGGTGGTGGCATTGTTTCGGCATACCCATAGAGCTAAAGGGTCCAGTTCACCCTAAGTCTGTATGTTTTTGTCAAATCACACCTCAGTGGATCTGGAGGGAAGAGCTCATATGGTGTAGCAGGAGGGTACACCTACCCCTGTGTCAGCTCTTTCTTCCCTGGTTCAGATCCTTGCAGTCCCTCTCTCAGTTGTGGAGATGATGCACTTGCTCACTTCCCCTTCATGTTTTGACTGCCTGAAGGACACCTGGTCATCCTTGGAAGACTCATGACCTAGAAGGGGTTGGGTAGGTACTAGGCCTGCCTCCTACCACCAAGGCTGCTCTGAGCGGCTGTGCTTTTCCACCCCACCTCTGCCTTCATCCTGTGGTGCTTCTCCCCCAATCCTGCTTTTCCCGATCTCCTGGTTCGATGCATTACATAATATTCCTGTTGGGATCAGTTCCTGTTTTGCGGGGAGAGGAATTGTGACTCTTTCAGGGAAAACCCCTGGGTTGGCTTCAGTAGAGGCTGCTGTGGCCAGCGCATGATCTCATAAGGGAAATGCGGCCTCACTGTTCCTGTCTGAGTCAGCGCACAGATGGGGCCACCTTTGTGACCAGTGGCTGCCAAGGTCTTTCTTCTATGAATCTACTAGTCTGTACTCTTCAAAGGGTCATGGACCCACCACACCATAACAGCTCCAACAGCCAGAGACAACTTCAACTTGGGCTCCAGGGTACTGTCTTCCCCTGGGCTGTCCCACCAGACTCTGGTCACTGCTACAGAGGGGAGGGTAAGACTCCACTTGCACATTTCCCTGCTTAGACAGTCTCCTTCCAGCTAGTCCTATACTCTTCCTCGTCATTTGAAGTTATAGCCACATACCATAGCACCTGGGGGATGTCTGTTAAGGTGCAGACTCTTGAGCAGCGAGATTGTTCAGTGGTTAAAGTGCTTGTACAAGTGTGAAGACTGGAATTTCCATTCCCAGGTGGTCATGGTCTGCCTGTAATTCCAGCCTCAAAAGGAGACCCAGGAATAAGCTGGTTACCAAGGGTGATTTTGTGATTTCTTTGCCTTCAGTAATTTTCCTCTTTCTGGATTTTGTTGAGTTTGTCTTCATAGGGTCCTTTGCCGTTACTTTTTTAAGAAACTCTATGCTGAACTCTGTATTACAAGTTAACATCTCTACCATATCCATTTATTATTATTTAATTTCTTTCATGTGGCTCCTGGCCATCTATTAATTGAAAGAGTAATTAGAGATGGCAATTTTTAATAACTGGTATGATTTATTCTGGGGTAATGATGTCAGATAGTGTAAATAGGGCCAGATGGTTAAATGGTAAAGGCACTTGCTGCCAAGGCTAATGACCTGAGTTTGGTCCCTGGGACCCACATGATGGAAAAAGAAAACCAGTTCCCTTTTTCTGACCTCTACACACACACACCCATACACACAAATAATGATAAATATTTAAATGTTTAAAAAACAGAATTTCTTATGATTTAGGTAAGTGTTGATTAAAATCCATACACTTTGTCACCAATATATACATGTGTTGCCTCCTTCATCTGCAAAAACACCTGAAAAATAATTATTGCCTTGAGAGGTAATTCTCTCCACCATGGTCTTAAAAATGATCACGCAGTAGAAAGGGCCTGCTGAGGCCTGGTGCCAAGCTACCAGGGGTAGGAACTGGGACCCTGAGCCAGTGAGGCTGGCATTAGTAGGCTCTGGAGTGTAGGCTCTACATCTAGCTGCGAGCCCTGGTGAACAGTTTGTTGCAGCTGGCTCTTGTTGGCCTCCAAATGCTCACAGATGGTACAGTGCAAACTATAACGGGTGGAGGGTGGAGGCCTGATTGGGCCGGTTTAGGGAGTGACCGCAGTGGAGACAAGTCCTCTGCTGGCTCCACAGGAAGCTCTTCAGAAGTTGGCAGATATCTGGATTAGTCTGTCCCTTGGGTCCCTGCAGTGGTCATCTACTTCATCTGTCCCCAGAAATAGAAGATGGCCTGTATCAGGGGTCTATTCCCAGAAAGATCTACCAGCTGAACAACATGAGCTCTGCCGAGTAAACCACCAATGAAACAGCTGCCGGGTTTGCCCATGCAGCAGGCAAGCCAAGAGATTTGGGAAGACTAGGAATCTTTTCTGAGGGCCACCTTGCTCCTACTTTCTTGGCCCCTCTTGCCTAGAAAAAAAGCACATAGGAACTGTGCTGTTTCCCACCTTTGTGATACAAGTCCTGTGTTTATGGAGCAGGCTGAGAGGTATTTGGTAGGAGAAAGTGTCAAAAACCAGCCATGAGAGAGGAGAGTTGGGTCCCACATTGCAGATAGGGCCTTTACATTCAATTGTCAGGTTTAATTCCCCCAGGAAGTCCACCTAAGACTCTTCCTAGCACACATTAAACAACTCATGGACCACAGCAAGTGATAGTCACTTCAAAAAGATTATCAAAACTCCCAGGTTGCCTTTAATGATTAGGGAATCATTAATCATTGACAGAGGTGCTAACAAATGTTTACAGATAATTCTGCAGGATTATGAGGCTTTTTGGATCAATGAAAATGTAAAAATAAAAGACTGAACCAGACTACATATGTGTGATATGTAATAAAAGGGACTGCCTCATCCTGCTAGTCACAGGGACTCCCCTAATGTCATAATGGTACAGCCTCAAACTTCCGGTAGCCAATCCTGACAAAATGAACTTTGTTTGATGTTCATGGCAACAAACCTAAATACTAAAGAGGAAAAAACATCCTCCATTCACCACCGCACAGAGTGCTGGATGCCTTCCTTACAGGGAGAGTGCAAACTGTGCACGCTCACAGGCACACCGCCCACCCACAGTGGGCTGCACACACTCATACCAGGTACTCCAGATGGTCTTTCAACACCGTTCCACACTGCTGGGAAAAGCCTTTGTGTTCAGACTTTTCTTTTAACCTGAGTTTGGGGTTTAAGAACCTTTGCTCTAGAGGAAAAAACAGCTTCAACCCCAGCTTATTGTTTAAACTGTCCCAATGGGATTGCTATTCTAAGACCAGATTGTAATTAGTACAGCAAATGCTTGTACATAAGCAGGCATCATTACATTGCTCACAGCTATCTGAAAGGCTTTAAGTGGTGTAAATAAACATTTCCCTCTGCCTTAGGAGGGAATGCCTAAGTCATTTAGCTGATTTATTACCTGGACAGTTAGGTGGAGTCTAAGCATCTTCTATAGGTTTGGATTCTAAAGAAAGGAATTTCAATGAGAGACTTATTGTTATTTTTCCTTCTACAGAATAGTTTAGGAGCAGCTTAAATTAGTAGGACCTCCCTGAGTTTGGCTTTGTGGTTCTTGGTTCATATCCATCTTTAAGCTGTAATCTTATACAGTTTCATTGGAACCAATTTATAAAAATGAAGACTGTTTGAAACTGGTCTTTAACCTAAAACTTCTTGTTCCAAATGTTAAGTTTTAGGTCAGAGGAAGCACATATAACTTGCTTCCTTTGAAAGATTTAAGTCCTGTTTTATTAGGAGCCAAAGAGTGGGTGGATCTTCCGTTAGTGGCGCTTCTGCTCCTTCCCATCTAGGCAGACTAAGAGTCTGGGGTGTTCACCCTGAGTCAGTCTCTTGAAGCAGTAGCAGGGCTAAAGTGGCTTGGACTGCTTCAGCTTCGCTTTTTGACCACTCGTCTTTGCTACCTCAGAACATTTTTCTGTATAAAGTAGCAGCAGTGGCATCCAGCTGTGATCTCTGAGTTGTCCAGACTTTCTTTTGGGGTTCTGGTCCTGCCAGCATCATAAGGTTGGGCTTTGGAGCAGTATGTGAACCTGAACTCCAAATCACTTTCTGGTGTTTGTTGACGGGATCTTACTCTATAGTCTGGAATTTCTCCTGCCTCAGCCTTCCAAGTGCAAGTGCTGGTGTTATGGACTTGAGCTCTGACCCTACCCCTTTAAGTTTGTAACAAGTACATGAGCTTAGATCATAGAGGGTTCAATGCAGTAGGTGCTGTGGGATTGCTGTCCACCATCAGAAAAGCTGATACCATCAGTCTGGGTGCTAATATCAGCAAGTTTTCACAGGGAGGCTTGACAGGAAGTGGCTGAGTGATACAGGGAAGCAGTAAGTTAGCTTTCCTTTATGTCCATGCGTTGCTGAAACTTATAAACAGAGTGTGTACTTTAGACCTGTGTAGACTCATTCCTAAACTGTTTAAAAGTTTCTGCGTAAAAACTGTGTGCCTGCTTGCCTTATGTTACTTCCTTGTGATCTTTTAAAAATGAATAGTTTCTAAAGTTCAAGAGATACTAGTCATTGAGTTTCATCACTGCTTTAAGTTTATATGAGCACCTCACTCCCAGGGTTAGGAGAGCCAGATGTTAGTATGGCGCAGAAGCACAGCCCCCTACAGTTGGGTTATGTGTGGACTTGAATTACTTGGAATAGGATTAAGCATAGTGTGTGACTGACATCTTATTGTCATCAGTCACCAGTTATTTCAGACTTACATTTTAGCAGTTCTTATGTAGGTTTAAAACTACTGGGGTGATATTTGGGGTACTTTCTTCAAATTAATGAATAAAAGCAGTTCTATGTGTTGGTGTTACAAGAGAGCCAAAACTGGACATACTTCTAGTCATGTGCATTTCAAACCACAATGACAGGCCTTGGCTGTGAGCAGCTTTATGACGTTTTTATGGTTTTGGCATAATCTCGCTTTATTTATTCATTCATTATTTTTGCTTTAGTCATTTTTCTTCTGCTAGTTTTCTCCCTCCATCCAGTTCTTTCTTCAACATGACTCAAATGTTTTTCTCTGTCGCACACTAACCCTGTTGATGACAGATTGTTAAATGAGTGAGACATAGTCCCCACTTACAGTCTGGGCAGGAAGTCCAAGGCTGACACTGTCAGCTGCAACAAAAGCCTGGAGTATGATGTTGGAGGGCTTTGGCAGGTGTGTTTCAGTGGTGGACTTGGCTCACAGAGGCTAAGGAAGGCAGCAATAATATAGTCTTTTTTTTTTTTTAAGATTTATTTACTGATTATATATACAATGTTTCATCTGCATGTATACCTGCAAGCCAGAAGAGGGCACCAGATGTCATTATAGACGGTTGGGAGCCACCATGTGGTTGCTGGAAACCAAGCTCAGGACCTCTGGAAGAGTAGCCAGTGCTCTTAACTTCTGAGCCATCTCTCTGTCCCAAAATATGGAGTCTTTACAGTAGCTGACCATCTAGAAAACCCTATAAAGGAAAAGAATACCATAACATGGAATAGATCCTGAGAAAGCAGAGCCTTGAGGAAACCCATTTAGGTATGGCTGGGCCATGGCCAGAGAGGGGCAAGTACTGTGACACTTCTCCCATATGATGCTTTGAAACAGCCATCTGAGAAGCCAGTGTTATGCCCATAAGTATTATAGTACTTAAATAATTATTCTTAATGGCTCACTGGGATGATGGCTCAGTTGATAAAATATTTGTTTCATATGTATGAGGACCTGAAGCCATGGGTGGATGCAGTAGTGCATGACTGGGTGCAGTGGGAAGAGGCAGGAGGATCCTTGGGTGTTACTGGACAACTAGCCTGGTTTCTTGTCAAGTCCCAAGGCCAGGAAGAGACCCTGTCTCAAGAAAAAAAAAAAAAGGTGGACAGTTTTCCTCTGGCCTGCATGCACACAGCCATGCATACAAATGCCTGAGTTGTAAAGAAAGAAGATCCCAACTGTTCAGTTTTACCAGTGAAGACTTGGGAACCAGATGCTGGGATGAAAAACCTTCCTACTCGGCCAACGTCCCAGAAAGAGAAAGGCCTCTTCACTCAGCTCACATCCCAGAAGGAAAAAGTCAAAAGCCCTCCTTCTTCACACTGTTTTAAATACCCTTCTTTCAATGTCTCTCCTTTCTGTTTAATCTCTGTCAGGCTCCACCTCTTGACCTAGGGTTAACTTTCTTAAATCCTGTGTACAGAAAGCTCTTGGATTAAAGGTGTGTGCTAGGGCTGAGCCGTACCGTAATCTAATCACCTGTTTACAATAAACAGAAAGTCCTTGGATTAAAGGTGTGTGTAAAGGTTGAGCCACACCAAACAAGAAATGGGTTTTTACAGTTCACAGTGGGATCAAGCGCCCTGCACACTGACAAACACATCAAAAGATAAGGGACTTAAATCTCAAAGTCTGTTAGCATTATTACACTGCAAGTTAATAATAGTTGTATAACAGCATCAGTCTCCAGTCTGACTCCATCTCTTTCTGTTTCTCCTTCATGCTTAGTATTAACATGTCTCTCTTCTCTACTGTCAGCATGGCTGAGGCCTGGTGCCTAGTTTCTATAGGAAAATCATGTGGATCTTTTGCTCAGCTTCTTGATTTAGCAGTTTTCAAAATGATGATGAGGTTCTCCCGTGTTCCTCAAAGCTAACTGGCAAACTTTCCATTTCTGGATCACTCCCATTGGAATACATTTGTCTGTACCAGCACATCTTCTCCCATCTTTGCTAATAAGCAAACTTTCTGTCTTTGCCTAATGAGAATCTTCCAGGTCAGTTCCCATGTACTTCTTGTATTATAAACAAGTTTTGTTGGAGGTATGTGAGTACAGCTGTGGTGTTATGTAATGCATATATGGAGCAAACTGTTTATGATGGTGAGGCAAATGAGTGTATCATCATTGCCCAGAGCTATGCACCTCCTTCATGGCAAGAATAGCTTGAGTCACTTAGCAGAAGTCTGACTGCATAATTCCTAACCTCCTGGTCCTCACAGTTATCTTTAACATCTCATAGTCTGCTACTTTGTGCCTTCGGACCTTCATTTCTCTTACTGCATCCCAGGTAGCCCATACTTTCATTCTCTGTTTCTGCTTATTACTTTTTAAGAGTTTTATTTCTTTTTTTTTGCTTTTATTTTTATGTGTGAATATTTGTTTGCATGTATGTATGTATGTGCACCACATGAATGCCTGGTGTCTATGGAGACCAGAAAATGGCATCTTAGAGATGGTAAGAGCTGCCGTGTGGGTTCTGGGTACTGAACCTAGGTCCCCTGCAAGAGAACCTAGTGTGCTTACCTGCCAAGCTATCTCTTCAGCTCCATATGAGCTATTCTTTTATCTACATGTAAGTGAGGATATGCTATGTCTTTATTTTTGTGTCTATCCTATAGTACATTGTCCCTTTTGCATGCTCATTGGAAGACTTAGTAATGTTTCCCTGTGTGTGCACATGTGTATGTGTGTGTCCATTTCTTGGTCCACTCAACTGGAGCTGTGGCTCGTTTTCTGTCACAGTCAGTGTAACTAATGTTGCAGGTAACATTGGAATGCAGGTACCCTGAAAGGAGAACTTTTCCTTCATGGAAAAATTGCTGGGTGACGTGGTAGTGATTTTTACTTTCTAGCATCCTCCAAAATGGCCATATTATTTCTTTCTTTTTTTTTTTTTTTTACTTTTTTTCTTCCATTTATAAAAACCTTTATTTTACTTGTGGCCATTTTCCATTTCTGGTATTATGTCTTTTTTTTTTCTCTTTTTATTAATTTTTATTTTTTATATTAATCACAGGTTATTTACTTTGTATCCCAGCTGTAGTCCCCTCCATTCCCTCCCAATCCCACCCACCCTCCCTCCAATTCCTCCTTGCCCCTTTCCAAGTCTACTGCTAGAGGAGGTCCTCCTCCCCTTCCATCTGATCCTAGCTTATCAGGTATCTTCAGCACTGGCTGCCATGTCCTCCTTTGTGGTCTAGCAAGGCTGATCCTCCCTCGGGGTGGGGCAGGGGAGGTAAAGGAGCCAGTCATTGAGTTCATGTCAGAAATAGTTCCTGTTCCCCTTATTAGGGTACCCACTGGATACTCAGCTGCCGTGGGCTACATCCAAGCAGGGGTTCTACGTTATATCCTTACATGGTCCTTGGTTGGAGAAACAGTCTCATAGAAGACCCCCGTGCCCTGATATATTTTGTCCCTGTGGAACTCCTGTCCTCTCCCGGTCATATTTGATCTCCTCTTTGATGTTTTTTCCTACGTTTTTAGAATTCACTCTCCTGATACGTGTGTGGTTTTACAGCAGACTTGGGAGTTCAGCTCCCTGATGATGTGAGTGATGCTTTTTGTGTGGCTGTTGGTCTTCAGAGAAGTACCTGTTCATTGCTTATTGTGCTAAGGTGGTGTTTTCTTTCCACCGAGTGGTACGGACTTTACATCACTACTGGCTTCTTAACACAAACTATTGGCAGTGTTTTTTCCCTCTTTGGAAGTTGTCTTTTCCTGTGCAAAAGCCTTTTAGTTTGCTATGGTCCCATTTGTTTAGTTTTGCCTTTATAACTTGAGTTTGGAATATGATGGCCAAGAAATCTCTGTCAAGGCCAGAATTAAGGCACTTTTCTTGTGTGTCTTCTTCTACATTTTATGGTTTCTGGTTTTCCACTTAGATTTTTTTTTTTTTTTTTTTTTTTTTTTACCTACCTTGAGTTGATGCTTATGTGTTATAGAAGATAAGGGTCTAGTTTCTCTTATTTGCATATGGGAAGCTAGCTTTTTTTTTTTTCTGTTTTTATGTGTAGTGTATTATTCTTTGATAAGAACTGCCCCTGTGAACAGAACAGGGAAATTTAAGATTTATCAACAATAGTCAGTCAAGAGAACCACTCAGTTTGTGCTTATTTTCTGCTTAGTCTAGATTCTTCTTCATCAGCTATGGTTGCCCCGTGGTCTCTCCTCAGAGAAACCTAGGTCCCAGGAGTGTAATCCTTGGTGTCACAGGTGTGACACGTTACAGATCAGCAGCAACAGTATCCCATGGCCTTACTTGTTCCTTTTCAGCATGGGGCTGGAGTTGTCAGTGCTGTCTAAGTGTGTGCTGGCCTAAGAAAGCAAGGCTTGAGGTGGGGAAGCCCATATAAATGGGAAAGGCATTGGCTCCGCAGCCAGGACTACAGGCACCAGCCTGAGGACCCCCACTGGACTGGCCCTGTGCTACGTGCCCGGGAGCTGGTAGCATAAGGCTGTGGGCAGGGCTCTAAACAAGGCAAGCAATGCTTCATTCCACCCTGAAAGGAAGTTATGAAAATCTATGTCTATTGCTGTACTTTAACAAGCAGATGCAATATCTATGTGTCTAAACAGAGAAAGGGGCAATTTCTTTTGAGCCAAACTATTTTAAGATAAAGGAAAAACTTTCTCTTAGCTCATTGCACACCCCTCCCTACCTTGATCCTCATCACAAGCTCTGGGAGCCCAGGCCTTCCGAGCTCACTCAGCCTGGTGCCTGTCATATTGCTGTCTGCTCTGGAAAGTCGCAGGAAGGGCTGATAAGGGGCTGAGGACAGAAATCTCAGCTCTTATCTTTCCCTCGCACACGGCCCAGTCCTTTTCCTGTCCTCAGAGAGAGGACATAAACGGCCATCTCCTGGCAGCCAGAACTTCAAACAGGATTGGGCTGGCCTCAGTCCGGAGGAGCCAAGGAGGAGAAAGTGGGTTGCAGCCCTCTGCAGAGTTGTTCAGCACCACTGAGGAATGAGGTGCCTTCCGTGTAGGCACATGTAGCTTTTTCACAGCATGACCCTCTAGAAAGGCAAGCAGAAGTAGCAAGAGTGAGGAGGGTCTGCCAGGCACCCGGGCCTTAGGTCAAGGGCTGCTTTGTTTGTTTGGAGCTTTGGCAGGACACAGGTTGGGCCTGAAAGGATTAGATTTGAGTTTGGGTTTGTTGACAAGTCAAACAGCTGTTTTTAAGGTCTTTTGTGATAATAAGGAATTGACACCCAGAAGACCTGGTTGGGGGAGCAGAAGAGTGAAATACCAGCTCATAGCCTTCTGTCCTCACCTCCTGCTGGGAACATGGCAGGGACATTCTTTCCTAGGTTTTCAGCCCAAAAATAGGGTAACAAGGAATCTTACTGTGACTTAGAGCATGGGAAAGGCCAGCAGAGGGGATATGCTTCTTGCATGGCCATCTGACAGGAGTAGGGATAACTTGGCCGTCACTGTCCTCCTGCAGGCCAGCCTTGAGTTTCTCTTTCCTTACTGGTCTCAGTGGTAACTCAGAAGACGGGATTGCAACTTCAGACAGAAGATGGGATTGCAACTTCAGACTTGCGTGTTGAGAAGTCAGGGGTTGATGTGTGTTACTGTCTTTGGGAGAAGTGATTGTTTATATAGTTTGACAGACAACTACATAACATTCAAAAGTTCAAACTGTATAAGCTTCGAAGTTGCATATATTACATAATATTAAAGCTCCAGATTCATTCTTGAAAGCTTCTTAGATACTTGTTGCTAAAGGCTATGAAATAGTCTAGGCTGTCGAGCTGCTGTTCTCCAGTTGTGTTCCATGGTGCCCTAGGAGCCCCAGGAGCCTCCAAGAACGGAGGGGAACTAGGATGGCTTAGTGTGAACCCATCTCAGAGACCAACTCGGAGTCACTGCAGTCAAGTTTTCTAATTCATTTTTAGTAACTTTTAAATGATTTTTCCTTGCCACATTTACTCCTAAGAATGTATTTTTAAGTGATTCTCTAGACTGGCTTCTACTGAGTTAAAAAGAGTCTATGAAGGTAGTAGTCTTATGGTATATAAGAAATGAAAAGGAGCTTGTGTCTTTTCACTTTTATTATTTTAATAATAATATTTATTTATTTTAAATTATTTTACTTCTCTTGCATAGAATCCTGACCAATTATGTCCAATAAATAAACGTGTCATACTCTACAAAGATCTTTTCTATCAAGGTCCTGCTCATTAAGGACCCACTTAATTAGACCTGATACATTATGTGCTGATTTTAAAACAGTCTAAAGTCTTTTTAAACTACTTTGCTTTTTTTAGGGGAAAAAAAGGTACCCAAACTTGAGTTGTTAAGACTGCTGAGTCCTGAGTGATTTTTTTTTTTTTTCCGTCTCCTGCAGACGAGAAATGGCAAAGCCAGAAGTCCCTGGAAGGCTGTGCTTTGGAGATGGGAGCCCCACACAGCTGTTAGTGGAAGCTGTGTGTCCTGCTTCTGGAGAGCAGGGGGAGAACCAGTTGACCTAGAATTATAAACAACAGTCAATTTGGATTATTTTTAGACTTCATTCAAAGCGTTTGGTGCCTATGTCACATTGATCACTTCTGCTCTGGAGGAGCCTCGTTTATCTTGTGGCCAGTGTGATGAGATGGTGCCCTGCGAGTCACTGCAGCTTCCAAGCCTGAGGACCTTCCAGGGAGGCCGGAAGCTGCTCTATTCCTTCCTCTCTTTTCCCCTGAAGTGGCATGACTTGTCAGGGATTCTGATGTCATGACTTGAAAAGTTGTTGTCATGGAGAATGGTCCTTCTAAAACATGTTTATGTTGGTTTTTCCTAATGAGAGGCAGCTTAAGCAGCTGACAGGCAAATGGAAAAAGAAGAAAGGAATGCACAGCTTTGTTAACATTGGCATCCATGTGAGGAGCTTGGGCTACAGAAAGTGAGTTTCTGTGTGCTTCCTACTCACTCACAGAGGGTCATTTGTCTGTGTAAGGAAAAACCCAGTGTCTAACTCAGAAGTCACCTTTGCGTGTGCCCAGGATTATCCAGAGTTCTCTTTCAAGGCAGATCTCTTTGAAAGCCCACAACAGCACCTCTCATTCTTTCTCTCTCCCTTCCCCTCTCTCTCTCCCCCTAGGTTAACCTTTGTCATTAGCAAAAGACTGGGCCCAAGCTAAAGCCCTCCAGTTCCATGTGTATCCACCCTGTTGTTCAGGGTGGATTTATTCTGTGACCTTGGAAGTGCCTGCAGCCTGGGATGGAAGCAGTCATTCCTACTGCCCGAAATGCAACAGAAAACTACCAAGAAGTTTTTTCTCCAATTTCAGTAGAAGATTCATCTTCTGACTATAATCCTTAGCAACCCCAACAAATGATCCATCTTCCTCCCCTAAGAACTTCTGCCTTTCACCTAAAGGATATCTTAACAATTTTGGCATATTCAAGATGCCAGCCTTGCTATTCTTATGCTTTAGACTTTAAAGTTCAGAGAGTTATTAAGAGAAAGAAGGGGCTTGAAAATGTAGCTCAGTTGCTAGAGCACTTATCTAACATGTATAATGCCCGAGTTCCATCCCCACCACCACATACACCAGACGTTATAGTGTGCACGTGCAATCCCAGCATTCAGAAGGTGGAAGCAGGAGGATCAGAAGTTCAAGGTTATCTATCCTGTTGCACAGGGAGGGAGACCAATGTTGCACAGGGAGGGAGACCAAGCTAGACTCCATGAGATCTTATCCAAAAAGAAAATACGAAGTGGAAAGGGAGGAGGAAGAAAGGAAACGGGGATGCTTGAACACAGTACTACAATATCACAATGTCTGATTCAATAGGCAGCTATTAAAATGACTAAAGTACAGGTAGCATATATGGTACAGATTCACTGGACAAGGGTGATTCATGTTCTAGGCAGATGGACAAGGTTTCATTGCTCTGACTCAGAATGGCAAGCAATTTACTAGAATTTTCCACTTCGTTTATATTCTGCCATCTTAACAATTTATAAAGAACAAAGACTTATCTCTCAGAGCCCTAGAGGCTGGAGGTTTTGATTGCAAGGTACCAGTATCTAATGAGGGCCTTCCTCCTGTCTCTGGGAGGCATCACACATTAACAAACCTATGAACCCATATGTCTCTTACTCTTCTTGGAATGTCACTCACCCCAGCCTGTGGCCCCTCTTTACCTCCAAAGGCTCTGCCTTCAAGTATTGTTAACCTGTGAGTTGTAGGGTTTAGTTTTCAACGCGTGAACTTTTGGAGAACATGTTCAACCTTAATACCAAAAAGAAACCAAGGATAAAGGGGAGCACGTGTGTATATGTGTGTGTGTGTGTGTTATTGAAAAACATCTTGTGTTCCCAAAAGCTGTCAGTACAGTGGTTACAAAAGCATATTGTAATTTTAAAGTGTATCCATTAGGCAGAGATTCAGTTAGCACCTGTAACAAGTGCTCGTGTAACTAAATAGAAAACATTTCCACAGACATTTTACTGAGGAAATTCAAGCTTTATGGTCATTTGAAATTTGTGTAGTTTCACATACTATGAAATATTCTTTGTTTGATTCTCTTGCCCCACTTCTTAAAAAGGTGAGAATAAATCTACTAGGAAGTGAATGTGTAGGTCCACGGCAGTAATTTCCCAGTCCCTGTTTTAGGAAGCCCCTTCTTGAAATCTCTGCTTTGCAGGCAGCCCACATATAACTGGGTCTATACTTCTTTACACACATGCACACACATCATGCCTGTTGACTTATGGTACAATTTCCATTCTATTAATGGTAGCCCTGAGTTTTCATTGGTTCACATCAAAACTTATCTTCATCAGAGAGGCTTTCAGGTCATTTTGATTCCCTTATGTACTTGCTAATGTTGAAAGTGATGGAGTATCCTGGGCAAATTCCTTAGGCTAGTTACTACTGAGGCTTCATGTGTTTAGCCTAATTCCAAGTGTATGTGATGGGTGTCACCCATAAAAGTATAGGATTTTATGCTTGAACAAGTACAAAGTAACTCTTTGTCTGTAAGTCATTGTACTGTTTCAATTACATGGAAACCACAAAGGGGAAGGATAAAGCCACAGTGGTGCCCCAGAAGCTCAGTGCCTACTTCTAGCTGAGGCTTTCCCTGACCCTTTGGTTTCAGGCCAGGGGCTGTGAGAGAACTTCATTTGCTGTTCAGCCTCTCCGAAGGGCTGTCCTCCTTGTAGCTTTCTTGGGCTTTAGACTCTCTTGTTGTCCACTCCATCAAGAACAGTTCAGTCCAGCCTGGCCATTGATAGGTACAGCTAATCCCATAGAAAGTCTTAACAGTTCCCATACCACTGTGCTTTTTCTTAGTTGACTTTTCCCTGGAAAGTGACAGTGGCAACAGACCATTGAGAGAAATACTCAGGTCATTTAACTGAGGTCTGTGTGTTGTTAAGGTTCATAATAATTGGTAGACTGCACCAGACAGAGTTTTTGTTCCTCACAAGCACTGCCTAGATGAGAAGGCAGGGCTCTGCAAGTGCTGGTACCTTTTGCTTCCTGCCCTCCCATGCCCCTTGGTGACACCAGCCTGCCCAACAGGTGGGTGGTCGGTGATGAGAACTCTTCCCCACCTCAATGCAGTTTTTGTCTGATGCTTTTATTGGACACTCTCCATGTCTTTCTCATTAGAGTATGCGAATACAAATAGAATAAAAATGGTCCCTGCCCTCAAGAAACCTGGATTTCCTTAAGATGTTTGCAAAGCAAGTAATCAAAAAACCAAAAATAAAAGCAGCTGGTTGCTGATAGGGATAGTGACCAGGGGATAGATTGTAACAAGGGAACAGATAGTTCTGCAAGGTCTGGCTTGGTGAAGACTTGCACAGGTTCTTCAGGGAGGTTGTAGTTACTTTGTCTCATTGCTTGGATAAAATACTAGGGAAAAAAGGCTGCTTAAGGGAAGGTTTATTCTATAGAGGATACAGTTCATAGAGCAAGGAAGATGCATGGTAGAACAGTAAGTGGCTGGTCTCACAGCCTCCACAGTCAGAAAGCAGAGTGATGGATGTTTGCATGTGGCTCATTTCCTCCTTATTAAGTCTGGGACCCCAGCCCAAAGAACAGCACCACCTACAGTAGAATGGACCCTCCCACCTTAGTTAACCTAATCTAGACAGTCCTTCAGAGATATCTGTGGATATTTGTTTCTGTGGTGATTCTGGGTCCCATCACTGGAGTGATACACATAGCTGTGAAGACTTCAGAAGGAAGTTCTAAGTTTAGTAAGGGCAGAGAGCTTCTCTAGGTTCTGGAGCAGGTGACTGAATCAGTTCATTCTGCCCGGTCTGCTGGAAGGTGTGAAGCCTATATGACACACAGTGGGTCTCAGCATTGCCTTTATCCTGACCAGTCACAGCCACTTCATGTCTGCTTTATCTCTGTCTACAATGAGCAGGTGCAGTCCTGCCTCCCAGTGAGCCACTACAACCTCATTTGGGTTTGTCAAAACTGTTGTGTTGAAGAGTCTGGAAACATACAGAATGTTCTGATTCTGCAGACTCTCCCTTGCCAAACTTCAACTTTGCACAGACTAATCCAGCACATGCTGGTGACAGACAGGCTGTTGTGGAAACAAGAGTTGGTTCATCATGATCAATAGCAGTGAAGCTATTAGCCCAGTTGCTAAGTCTCTTACCCTTGAGCTTAGGGTGTCTACGTCTTCCTCAGAGTGAGAAGCTCACTGTTGCACCTGACCTCTGTATCTTAACCTACAAGTCTGAAAGCTTCCAGCCTCCTGTCACTGAGATGAGCAGTAATGTGTAAAAAGGGTTGGTGAGCTGAAAGGTTTGCCTCTGATACCCATCCCTGCACAGTAGTTTCTGACATTTGTCCAAGGCATCACCTCCCAACATCTCCCTAAGTCCCCTCTCAACTGCTTGTTTTCCTTGCCCCCAAACAAGATAACTGTTCTTAGAGTGCTGAGAAGAAACTTCTCTGGGGCATTTTTCTGGCAGTCCATCTCAGTGTGCATGTTTAAGTGGTGTGTGAGCAGAGTTCTTCATAGCCCACTTCAACAGAGGCTCCTAAGCCACCAGGCCTCCAGGCAGGGTACCTGTCCTAGGAATGACACAGCAAACTGATGCACAAACTTCTCAGGTCCAGGCTGGAGAGGATCCATTCTACATGCAGCCCCCTCCATAGGAGATGGGGTTAAGGTCATCTTCCCTTTGCATCACTGTCCTTTCTTTGTTGTCATTGAGGTCCTCCTGCTGTATTTGTGGCACACTGTGCACCCTCCAAGCACTTGACCTGGCTCATTGGTGGTAAGGAGACCAAGTCAAAGAGCAGAAGTGTGCTAACACAGAGTAGGAACACTGCAAGTGCCCAAGTGAGGATCAGACTTCTAAGACAGTCAGACTTCAGCCCAACACGGTGTGGCAGACTTGTAACTTTAGCGCCTCAGGAGACTGAGGTGGGAGGATTGTAAGTTAAAGGCCAGCCAAGGCTACATAGCAAGTTTGAGGCCAGCCTGAGCAAAACCCAGTCTAAAGGGGAAAAAAAAATATAAAAGCCTTCTATAAGGAACATTTACGTGCTAATTTGACAAATTACAAAACTCTTAAGCCTGGTGTTAGGGCATTTTTAAAAATTATTATTTATGTGACCTCTAAGTTGTATTAGCAGGTTTTTGTATTTTCTTTAAAAATGAGTGATTTGGTTTGTTTTGTTTGTTTTTCTACGTTAAGCTGCTCCCGCAGTTAATCTGCCCTCAGAACTGAGTTTGGACCTTGTCTGTATGTAGTAAATAAAATGGGTGTTGTGCTATATAATGCTTATTATTAGCCTTATAATTATTGTGGTGGTATTATTTAACCTGCTTTCACAATTAAACAGACACCTGTTAGATTTTATAATTGCCTTAAAACACTTTGGGCTGGGCAGAAAATTCCATCTATGCTATCTCAATAACCTCACCATCTACTTCCCAGCCCCCATCCAATGCCATCCTCCTTAACCATCCTCATCTGGGCTATCTTCCATCCATTAGCTTATAAATACTTACTTTTATTCTTCATCTGGGCCTTTCCACGCCATCACTGGAGTCCTTCCTCCCAGCCCATGTGGTTCTTTCTCCACACTAACCCATTGTGGTGTCCTCCTTCCTCTCTTACCCATTGTGGTGTCCTCCTTCCTCTCTTCATGTCTGTATGTCTTCCATGATTCTCCTGTTCTCAAAATCCTAGGAACCTTAGCCACACCTACCCCATTCTGCCCTGCCCAGGTATAGGCCATTTAATTAGCCAATCAGGTATACACAAGAATAGGTGTAACCAGGCAGTAACCATATCTTGAGGGCCAGTAAGTAGCATCAAAATATAAGCACCAGACCAACCCCCCCCCCAACATCTATAGGTTGTACAACAGTAGATATACTTTAGTGTTGGGATCTTCTGAAGAAACAAGGTGGCACAGCATGTGAGTCTATAATGCAGGTTAGAAGCCAGGGTGCCACATTAGAGAACAAGGGCACTGCACCCCATAGCATGGCATCAGATCCCATTCCTTCCATAGTTATAGATGAGGTGCCTGTACCCCAAGTCTCACCTTGGGGCCCTGTAACAGAGAGAGTTTATTCTTGTCACTCCACGAGCCACTCATGGAGCCACATGCCAAGTGCCTGGCACACTGATGGTGGCTGCCCTCTTCAGTCCAGCTGGGTGTGGGCACTTTGATTAGTTTCCTCATGTGACTCTGTAACAATCCCACAGAGCTCTTTTGTCCTTAAATTCTCAACTCAGTAACATGGGGAGCTATGCCCCTGAGTTGTTGGCTCTGACCCACAGCACATTATTGGTTAGGTAGAAGTGAAACTCTAGTTATCCTTGGGGAAACCTGTCTTTAGGGTTTCTAAACACACTGTATACTCAGCACCTGTAACCGAAGGGAGAAGACCAGAGGCTTTCTGAGTAGCTGGGTTACCCAGGAACCTGCTTCACGTAGTGTCTCAAAAGCAAGAGCCGCTTCAGAAACACAGAAAGCGTCAGGCTTCTGCTCTGACCGCTGCAAGCATTTCTTCTTAGAGTGGGCGAAACAGAAGGTGGGGTAATGTAGAGACAATGTTAATTCTTTGCCATCCCCTCTCCCTGAGCCCTTTCTTTAGAAAGTTCCCATTTAACTGCTGCTCGTGTGCTCACATGTGACATGGTCCTGCCAGAAGCACAGCCACAGCCTCATGAGGGAGACCTGTGGCCCTGCAGGAAAGCCTGTATGTCTTCCTGCATTTGCATTAGCTGGTAAAACTCAGGGTGTTAGTGGGACCATGGACTCTCCCACTCCAGTCAGAGCGCTCATCGCTAGTTCCAGAAGCCACATTGGGTCTCCACCACGTGCCCTTCAAGAACAAACCTTCAAAGCATTGGTACAGATTTCCAAGCTGTGATTCCTCAAAGGAAACCTCAGAAGTAACTAGAAGATTCTGTGGCCCCAGCTCTTCCCTCCTCACAGAAGGCAAAGCCTTGGGACTGTTTTCCACCAACTTAAAAAGATATTTGTGAGTGCCTGCATAGTACCATTGTCTTCAGGGCATTCTTGCCTTCTCAGTAGTAAATGGCATCTGGCTCCTGCAGTCCTCTGAGGACAGTACTTCATGAGGAGCGCATCTCCGAGGTGGTGGGCCAGTTTGTTTTGTTCTATGGATGCACTAAATGGCCTTTCCTGTTGCTTGATCTGGTGGCGAGAACGAGTTTGCTGTGAACTCCCTGGTTCTGATAGTGCCTTCGGCAGACCCCAGCGCTCTGCATAGACGGACCTTGGAATTCACCTTTACCTGCCTATAGGGACCCAACAGGTCTTTTAAAGAACGATTTCCTGAACCCTCAAGCTGGAATCAAATGTTTGGAAAAATCATTCCCCCCATTGTATTTTATACAGAACCCGGAGGCGTCAGGTTACTTTACTAGTCTCTAAAACACTACTGTGAGACTAGGACATCCTCAGCGCTTGCAAGGCAGAGAAGCCCCATTGAAGGATGATGGATTTTCTTTGAGGTTGTATCATGTACTCAAAGGAAATGTAAAGACACAAATTGTTTCTAAATGTTTTTTCAAAAGTTAACTGTTTGCTGTGAAATGAGAACAGATTTGAAAACATTCATTTTCTTATAAAGGTATATATGGTTCTATGTTTTACAGAACCAGGGTTATATTCTGTAGTGAAACTGGTTTCCAGGTGCCGGTGTGTAGAATGGAAGTTCTGATTCTCAGGAATCAGATTGCCAGCCTGTTAACAATGAAAGCTTTACTAACAGATTTCCAGTGGTGAGGGAAGGGGCTCTTCTGCTGGCTTTCCCACAGGCGCTGAACCCACTCTGCATGCTGAGGAGGGTGAGTGCTGGCACCCAGTCCTGTCTTCTGCCGTGCTGAGCAGAGTGGTGAGCCTGAGTCCTCAATTCCGCCCCACCGTAGGAATTGCTTGAGACCATGCTTCCTGGGAATTAGAGACCCAGCAGATGGAGTAGGTGACTCAGAAGTGCTCTGTGTTTCCTAATAACTAAGGGTGATTAATACCAGCAGCCAATTCCTGCTCTTAACTATTGAAAATGGGACTTCTGGAGGTAATAAGTAAGGAACAAGGAGCCATAGGCTATACAACCTGAACACGAGTCTCAGTCTCACACAGGCTCAAAGAAGAGTGGCTCACACCCGGCAGACAGCTGTCAATGAGACCTCTGTTACTTTAGTGGGCCAGCTTCCCAGTGCCCGTGTCCATGCATGGCTATGGGTGTGTGCCCTCACATGGGAGGCAAGATCTTTCTTGTCCACCAGCCTGGCACTGGCAAGTACTGAGAGCCTGAAGAAGGTGTTTCATTCTGTCATGCAGGATGCCAGTCCTCACTCAACATTTGAGGAACAAAAAGACTAAGTGACCTGGTTTTGGAGTCCTGAGGCAGCTAATTTCTATTTCTTTCAGAATGACCTGATGAGATACCAGTAAAATTTGCTCTGGTATCCTTCAGTATGAGTCTATGGCAGTAGTCCTCTACCTGTGGGTCACAGTCCCTTTGGAGGTCTAATTACCTTTCACAGGGGATGCCTACGACCATCAGAAAGCACAGATAGTTTCATTATAGTTCCTAAGAGTAGCAAAATGATAAAGTAGCAATGAAAGTAATTTTATGGTTGGGGTCACCACAACATGAGGAACTGTATCAAAGGGTTGCTACATTAGGGAGGTTGAGTACTGCTGGTCTGTAGGGAGTGTCTTCCTCAGTAGCTCTGTACAATACTTTTTGAAGCAGGATCTCTCATTGACCTGGAGTTCACTGATGCAGTGATCTGCCTGTTTTGACCTTCCCATCTGGAATTACATGTCCTCTCCGTTGGACTGGGCCTGGCTCTTTACATTGCTTCTAGGGACTGCGCTGGGGTCCTCATGCTTGTGCAGTAAGCACATAGCAGCTGAGCTGTTTTCCCAGCTACCCTTGACAGTATATAAACTTCTTCCCCACTTACCTCACCATTCTGCATTTTATTTTTTAAATTTCAAAATTGACTGCATGATTTTGCTTTTGATCCAAGGGCTGGAAAACATGCAGCCAGTGTTGCTTTGATATGTCCTGGAGTCGATGCCCTTTGATGAGAACTATTAAGCCGTAGTGGCCACTCAAGGCCTAGGTTGTGATTCAATAGAATGTTGATTCTGATGGAATTTCAGGGAAGTAATTTTACTTCCACTGAGGTTTTTGAAGGCTACTGTTTCAAGAAAATCCAGAGTCTCATACGTGCCACTTTGTAACTAAGAGAGCTGCATCAGCAGAGCATGGCCAGCCACATACAGTGTCCGAGGAGGACCTGCAGCATCACAAAGCCCTGCGGTGTGCATGTCCCCGCTGTCTGCAGAAGACCCTGGGCATAACCCTCGTTTACAGTGTTGCCTCTAAGGGAATGTGTACCGGAAAGCCATGGGTGGTGCTCTTGTTTAAAACTCAGCTTCATTTGGGGTATTTAGGCCTCTACCTCCCTTCCACCAACCCCCCAAACTTAAGTAGGAGAGAGAAAAGGTTAGTGGGGATAGGGCGCCCAGACCCCTTTACTTCTCCTGGATGGTTTAGTGTCAAGGGGTTCTGGTAGGGCTCTATACCAGTCTCTGTCAACTGCAGGCAGAAAAGACTCCTCCACAATGCTGCGCCCTGAAGTGTTTCTCTCTGTCTGTCTGCTCCATCTCTCGTCTCTGGTCTCTTGGGTCTCTCCTAACTACTACACGCTACACACCACACACCAATACCAAACTACACTGAACGCCTCCAAACCTCCCTATCTCTTTCTAGGCCTCATATTTATACTCTCAGAGTCATAGACCACGCCCCTCTAGTGTTGCACGTGAAAGGCCTTTACCAGCTGGCAAAGATCACACCCCGAACATGACAATTAATGGGTCTGGACAAACTATAGCCCAACTAAAATCCCACACTTGGGATTAAAACAAAAGCATTTTACATAACATACAAAGAAACCAAAATTTCCATTACAGGAATGTTTTCTGGGAAGTCAGGGAGGCCACTTGCCAGATGAGGTCTGTCTGACCTTCTCCCTACATGGTTCTCTGTCAGTGTCACCCTCTTGCTCTGGGCTCTACAACTCAGGTCCAGCGTGAGTAGATCCTCATGGATGCTTTGTGGGATGAATGAGTGATGCCCAATCACCTTTCTCTCTTTTTCCCCAGGATGGCTGCAGCAACTCTACTGTGGATGAGATAGATACCTCCATGACCACGACCACAACCAGTGCCTTCACCATCCAGGAGTATTTTGCCAAAAGGATGGCCCAATTAAAGAGTAAGCCACAGGCCTCAGCTCCAGGGCCTGACCTTTCAGAGACCCCTGTTGAATGGAAAAGGGAGAAGAAAAAAATCAAAGAGGCAGTAGGCACAGATATAGAGAACTCTCCCCAACACAGGGCCAAGCGGCATAAAAAGAAAAAGTGTGCGGAAACAGAGAGGGATCCAGTGGCCAAAAAGAGAGATGGAGCTGAGCTGCAACCTGCAGGCCCCAGTGAGGACGAGTGCTCCAGTGCCTCTGTCGAAGCTGCAGAAGATTGTGTTTGTACCCATGATGATGCCCCAAAGCCCAAGAAGAGGAAAACAAAGAAAAAGCCGCAAAGGCCAGGAGAGGTAGCAGTAGACGCCACACTAGACAAAGCACCTGTGAAAAAGAAGAAGAAAGCTTCCAGATGACCTCTCGCTAGCCAGGGCCTCCGACCGCTCAGCTGTCAGCACACTGCAGGGCAAATGCTCTGGCCTGAAGTCAGAGCACAGTGAACCCCAGGCAGCTCAGCATCTTTTAACGTGCCCACAGGTTGCTGGCTCTGGCTGTTGTCTGATCACCACATTTCCCACAAGTCCTCTTCCTGAGAGAACTGATTTAAATGATCCAGATCATGGCTTTCAATAAATAAAATAAATTTCAATAAACAAATAGATTCTTTTTTAAACACTGAGTCCTTCACATGAGTATTTATTCATATCCATACATATACAGGGTGTGTCTTTCTGTGTGCGCGCACGCGTGCACTCTGGTTTCCTCCAGTAACTGCTGCTTCCTTCTAAAAGACTTAGTCTAATTAAGGGATTAAGAGGCAGTGGCTTGGATACAGATGGTTCCTTTTGTTCTGCAGCCAGCCATACATTTCTGCCAAGTGGGAATTACATGATTGCATTCCCAAGTGAGGGTTTTGCTGTGCTGTGCTGTGCTTCAGTGCTGGTGGGCGGCTGTTTCTCTGTCCTACTGAGTGCTGGCCACCAGGGATCCCAAACCCTCCTCAATGACAGCATCAACTGGGGACAGTGAGTCGCTAGCTTTCATAGGTCTCCAGGGGTTCCTGAGTATAGAGTCAGACTCATTTCTGTCTCATATTCCTTGAAAGAGTCCCCTGTGCTGGCCTTGTTTGTGTATAATGATCATGAGGCCCGCAGAAAGTGGATGGAGAAGCTAAGGCTCCGTGACATTCTCTTAAAGGCAGGCTCTGCATTAGGCCTGTGTTAGGGGAGCTCTTACAAGGAGAGGTATTTACGAGTAGCCCAAGACATGGTCTAGCTCTGCCCAGGCCAGGTGCCCTTGGCCACACTCCCTCCCCTTGCCACACTTCCACATGCCTTCCAAGTGCAGCAGCCAGCCTGCCGACCCTGCCGAGTGCGGTGCTGCCTGCCTGACCCCGTGCCCTCTCTGCCGCTTTGCCCGCTCCTTTGCCCGCTCCCTTCATTTCTTCTTTTGAACTCCCCTTGTATTTTCGGTTTCTGGTTTTCCTGCTCGCACCTCAGACCCTGCCTCCCATCCTTCTTGTGCAAGCGGCCTGACTTTTCATAGAACTTTTGAGGGAGTAGTGGGAATCACGTATGCTCACACTGTGGTGTTTTGCTCTTGATTTTAATTCCTGGGGTCACATATTTTGTGGGAAACTTGGTCCAGAAAGTCTTGAATTAGAAAATCTGTGGGGTAGACCTAGTCTCTCAGAACGCTGAACAGTGTCAGTGGCTTCAAAAGACAGCCCACCACCCCAGAGAGGATCCTAGCGGACTTGGAGTCTGAAGTAATCTCTCCAATTTCATCAGGTTCCCTGGAGTTTAGAATCCCAAGCCAATAAAGCCTCAAAGGTTTTTAAAGTAGCTTTTCTTCACAGCTTCTTTGCTTGCCCTATCTTGTTTGTAAAAATAAGAGAGTCAGAACAGAGAACAGCTGTATGAAAGCTAAAGGGCACATATCTTACCAGGGCATGTAGGCTGGCTTCTTTTGCCTTTTGTTAATATAGAGTTTAAAGATTTGTTTACTGGTTTATTTATGTTTGTGCATATGAGTGTTTTGCCTGCGCGTGTGTATGTACACTATATGCGTGCCTGTTGCTCAAGGAAGTCGGAAGAGGGCATTGGATCCCCTAGAACTGGAGTTATGGATGGGCATGGTCGTGAGCTGCTGGGAACCCAAAAGGGGTTCTCTGCAGGAGTAATAAGTGTTCTTAACAGCTGAGCCATCTCTCCAGCCCCAGTCAGAGTAAATTTAATTTCCTAGATTAGTAGAGATATAAGAGCCAAGGGCTGGAGCTCAGTGATAGAGAGCTGGTTGGGCTCCATTTCTAATGCAGAGAAGGGAAGGGGGGAGCGACAGAAGAGAGTAGAGTAGCATGATCAGGAACATGTGGGATCCATTTAGATTGGCTTGGGGAGATGAGTCCCCAGCAGCCACATGCAAGAGGCTTCAAGTCACCTGTTTTATAGGAATGTGGTTGCAGTTTTAATGGGCTCTTGTGTATTTTGCAGTGCCAGGGATCAAGCAAGTTAACTATGTATAGCAACTACCACTCAGTGGTCTTAAGTAGGTGAATGAGAACAAAAGCAAGTGCTTACTTAACTGTATGCCACCATTGGCTTTGAAGGAGACAACGCTCTCTCCAGAAGCCTCAGCCTTCGTGTTTTCCCACTGATCCCACTCTGAGACTGTTCCTTGGGCAGGAGGGGAGGTTGGAGTAATAAGCTAAGCACACGGGGCACTGCATGTGATAGTCTGGGTAAGTATAAAATCATCAGCACCCAGGTCCTGCCTTTGCCTGGAGTTACTACATTAGGTAAAAAATGCAGCAATTCTACATCCTTTGTTGCTTTCCTCAGCAGCCTCAGTAGAGGAAATCTAAGCTCCCAGAAAAAAAGAGAAGCCCTCTGAAGAGCCGTCCCTATGTTGTCTTGCAGTAACCTTCTCTATGGATTTTAATAGACAATTATCATTAAGCAGAGTCTTATGTGCTGGGCCCTATTCCAAGCACTTTAAGTAAATCAACTTGTTAAATTGCCATTCAGCCTTGTGAGGTAACCTCATTCCTTTCCCCCTTACAGAAAAGCCTTTTGTGATGGCTGGAGATTTATGCTGGCCTGAAGCCCCATGGTGCCCCAGCACCCTCTCCACACCATCAATGCGCCCCTTGGCTCTCAATCCCAGCCTCACCTGCCTTATAAGCCCTTGTGTTGCATAGCTCCCATAGTTGGGTTACTTAGCTGCACGTGGGAAGCAGCTGGCAAACTCCAGAGGTTTCCACAGCTAGCCCACATTAGCTTTACCTGTACGTGAGAACGCGATCTTGGGAGCATTTGAAATCCCAAAAGGGGCCTCCTTTCCACCTTGGCCCTGCAGTTGTTGGGAACCTGACTAAGTCGGCGTCTTACAACCTGTGTTGACGACTGTGGTTAAAAGAATCTTCCACTTGGTAGGAAATATTGATGCTTTTGGAAGATAAAATCCAAACCAGCATTTGTTTTCTTGCGTAGGCCATGCCTCTGTTTCTCTCCTTACCTGTCCCTGGAGTGACAGGAGCAGGCCAAGACCTGTTTGCTCAAAAGAATCAGCACCAGAAAAGTTTCCTTGCAATCTCTCCCAGTGATCTCAGCTCTTGGATCAGCAAGCAGCGGCTGTATTTAGATTTGAGTAAGAACTTCCTCCCCACCCGCCACCCTGTTTATCTCTCTCAGCTTCTGCAGCCGCTGCACTTTAGAGCCTGTTGTGCTGGCACGGAGCAGGAGAGGTCAGGTCGGGTGCCTGGTGTGTGCTCTTATGCTGTACCATTATTCATGAGCAAATTAGTACTATGTCCTAATAAAGGAGGTGATTAACCTTGCATACAAGCATGGTTTATTTAGGAAATATTGAATATATTAAAACGACACACACAATCCCTCCTGGATACAGCAAGAAGAGAAAAAGGCAGAAGGGGCATTGTGTAAAGAAAGGGAGCAGAGAAAGCCAGCTGCACCAGTGTTCTTCAGGTGGTGGTTCCTGCAGTCAGGGACCAGCTAATGAATGGACTGAGGGCCTGAGTTGAATTTTCATGTAAAGCTACGAGAAATCATGTAAGGAAGCCTGCAGTAAACTCTTTAACTGAGGGAAAGACTTTGTAACTAATTACATCTGGAATTTTCCACCGTGGATTTCCTTGGAAAAGTGAACATAGATGCCAAAAAGCAGTTATTGTAAAAATATTTCTTGATCACCAGCTTCAGGCTTCAGGCTGCTCACGGTGGAAGAGCTGACCCGTGAAAATCTGCCCACATCCCTGTCTTCCCAATTTGTCCTTTAGAGCAGACTAGTAGATCCTGAGATAATCCCATCGCACACACCCAGGCTCAAGCTCCTCTCCCCAGCCAAACTGTGTTTCATCCTGAGAACATCCAAGTCAGTGTTCCAGTTGGGCCGGAAGTTTCAGGAAATTCTTTGCCATTCCATCATTTAACCTCAACCTAAGGGTGAATTTGTATGAAAATCTCCCTATCAACAGCATTTCTGGCTGATTAACTGACCATCATTCTCTATGTGTTCCTTCATACTGCATACTCCTTTATATTTATTGCAATAGATATGAGTTTTGCCCATCCTGGAGTCCATGTGAATGCCAGAGCCCAGCTACCTCCAGGGTCCATGCCATAACAGGTTCGCTGAGGGGACAAAGATGGAAAGAACATGGGAGACAGCCCACTCCACCCACTGCCAGAGATAACCCTTTAGCTTGCAAGGGACCAAGCCAAGCACTAATGTGTCTGTTAAAATGTCCAACTCAGCTTTAAAATGTGAAGAGGTTATATAGTGAGCAGTCTAGGACATCATGGCCAAAGAGTAACAAATGTGTCCAGTCTCCCTCACCTCCTCTCCTTCAGTCATTCTATAATGTCTTCTCCAGTCTCCTCTCTGATCCTTGGCTCTTCCTGCCCTCCACCTGGGCTCCACACATCTTCAGTGTGTGTGTGGTTCTGGGCTGTTCTTCCTGCTCCCTCTGTAGAGATGCTCCTGGCCTATGTTTCTGCTGCCTCCTGGACAAGTCCTAGGTCTCTGCACCTCAGTGAGCTCAACCTTTTAACCTACCTCTCCACAGGGCTTTTTTCCAGCCAGCACCCTCAAATTCTAGGTGTCATTAGGTGTCATCTAGCTTATCTTTTCTGGCTGCTCTCTGGACCTGCTGTTGTCATGGAAACCACATGCACCCCCAGACAGCAACTCTGGAGTTGAGAGTTTTTAGCTGTTCTCCCCTGAGCTGGACCAGCGTGCAGGAAGCAGGCCTGACCTCCTGGAGCTTACAGCTTCACACTCCTACCAGACCCCTCTGCCTATGGGCACTGCCCTGCATGCATCTAGCCTTATTTTCGGCTCTCAGATCTCTGGGACATTCCCCACTGTGCTATGGTTCCCTAGCTCTGGCTGGAGTCGCTTTTTGGAGGCCCTTAGAGACCATTGCATGAAGCTGTGAAAGTGAAGCCTGAGTTTCTGAGGAGACCCCAAGATATTGGAGATGCCAGAGCTGCCAGACATCTGCCAAAGAGAGATGTAGACAGGAAGTAGAAGCAGCCCAAGAGAAATGAATGTTACAAGCAGCAAAGTGGAGGGGTGAAGTCGTGTAAGCCCTTTAAAATTAAAATCCCAGATGATAGACAAGGGGCTGCAGGATTTGGTGTCTGCCTTGATGGATTCCTCTCTTGTTTGGGTGCAGTGTTTCCTCACGATGCCTTCCTTCCTCCCCTTTGGGACGAGAAGATGTAGTCTGTGCCATTTTACGTTGGAAATATGTCATTTGTTTTTATTTTACAGGGGGGTCAAAGTTAAGAGATTGCCTTGAGTTCCAAAAGAGACTCTGGACTTTTACGATGTTGAGACCGTGGAAGATGATGGGGATTGAAGTTGGATTAAACACATTTCATTTTGCATTGATTTGGCCATGGGCCTATGGGGGCCAGGGAGTTGTCTGCGATGATTTTAATGAGAAGTGTTCCTCACAGGTTCATGTGTTCGAACACAGTCGCTAGTGATGTTTGGGGAGATTATGAAACCTTTAGGATGTGGAGCCTTGCTGGAAGAGGCGCGTCCCTGGGCATGGACACTGAGAGTTCATAGCCTCCCCCCCACACACACACACACCTCCAGCTTGCTCTCTCTGCTTCCGGTATGCAGTTCAGATGTGCTCTCTTGGCTTCCTACCCTTGCGGTCATGCCCTCCCCCCGACCAGGATGAGCTGTTATCCCTTTACAACCATAAGTCAAAAATAAAGGGCTTCATGTATAAGCTGCTTTGGGTCATGGTGTTTTTATCACCGCAACAGAAAAGACATAATTGACAGACAGATAGCCTGTTCATGTGAGGCCCACCCCTCCCTTGTGGCTTGCCCGACCACTAGAACCTCATAGGACTCCTCACATGTCCTTTTCCTCCAGGTCTCCTTTCTTCAGGGGGGTGGCAGAGGGATCAAATGAAAGAGGGACCCGGCAAAACACCCATCAGTATCACCCATGATACTTGACGCATTCTCTCTCTCTGCCTCCAACTGGCCAAAGGAGAAAATGCAAAACAAGTGCTTACCATGACGAGGACACAGTACACAGTGTCCAAAGCAAGAGCGAGTGATTTCCTGAGTGGACCCACATCCACTGTAGACTCTGGGAGATGCCAGCATAGGTTCACTTACCATAACCAGCACCCCACTCGGGTGTGGGAAGTGGATACTGGGGGCAGCAGGGTGAGTAGAGGGCAGGGGCACATGGGAAACTCATACCTTACCTTTAAACTTGCTGCGAACCTAAACCTACTCTAAGAAAACCATCTTCAGAAGTAGAAACTCCTCATGTGACGATGGGAGCCCGGTCATACGTCAAGCAGCAAGCCATGCTCTCGGCATGCACAGGTGGCCAAGGCCTGGAATGGGACTTGGGCTGGTAGGGTAATGCCAGGGTTCTCAAATGCACGCAGGGCTGACAAGCTCAGGATGAGACACTGCAAGGCGCAGTCAGGTCATCCTGAAGCCAACCGAGTCCCAGGAAGGCTTAGGGCTGGCCACTGGAGGTGGTAACCTGTGAGCAGGCCCTGGGGCAGGGCTGGGAAGGGCTTACATTGACTCAGACGGCTCAGGTGACAGGCTTTGGGATCCTTCCCTTGCCAGGGACTCCAAGGCAGCCCCAGGTCGAGCAAGCTGTTGCAATTTAGCTGGGAGAGATTGCAAAACCCTGCCGTGCTGAGGCAAGGCACTGCCCATCTGAGGGGAACAGATGATGCTAAGTGAGCTGGAGGAGGGAGGGACACAGCTGGGGATCTTCCAAATCAGGAGCGGTCCACAGCCCCAGCCCTGAAATGAGAACTGTTCACACCTAGCTGCCAGAAGCTAAAGTGGTAGAGAGGAAAGTCTACTACAACAACCGTCTCCCCAGGGGCTCGCCCCTTTCTGACCACGTGAAAGCTTAAGATACTATGTCTCATTTTCATGCTTAATTCATTCTCTGTGTGGTCATGCGCATGTGAGTGTCTGCAATCACTTTCCATTTTATTTTAAAGCTTTATTTATTTGTATGTGGGGTGGGGGGCATTTTCAGGCTCTAAACTCTGATCCCTGTGTTTTGCAGGGTTAGCGCTCTCAAATGCCGGACCGTCTGTCCAGCTCTCCACCTAACGTTTTGACACGGGGTCTCTTTATTGAACCCGGCGCTAACCAGTTCTGCTGGACTAGCTGGCCCGTGAGCCCCAAGGATCCTTCTGCCTCCTCCTCGCCAGCAATGGGGTTACAGACACTTGTTATGTGAGTGCTGGGAATCCAAACTCGGGGCCTCGTGCTTAGGACTGAAACCCCTCCCCCGCCCCCGGCCCCTTGCTTTTATTGTCCAAGGCTGACTTTAGTCCTGTGTGGACAAAGTGCTTCCGTACCAGTACAGATCAGTTCACAAGGAAGGGGAGAGGTGCTGAATGCTGTGTGGGAAGATGCCAGCATAGGTGCTCACTTAACCGTTCCGCTAGCCTTCAGGCTACTACATTGCCGGGGACCAGGAACGCAGCTGACAGAGACCTGGCCCCAGCCCTCAGACGCTCACAGTTCAGTTAAATGGATCACCGGAGTTGAGCGCTCGTGATTTCATGCATCCAAATTCAAGAGGAAGCTGTCAGCCTTTAAAGATTTTGCAAACCAAGGAGTGTTCCTGTGACCTTGGGCAGTAACGCCTGTGTGGGTGAAGAAGTAGGAGTCGTCCATCGGTGACAGCACACCCCATGCTCCTCTAGAGGAAGGTCAGGAAGGAGGCCTCGAACTCCTTCCCTGGAACCAGGATTGGTGTGAACTTCCTTTCTGGGTCCTGGATTTTAGAAGTGGAAGAAACCAGAAGAGAAATAGAAATTCACCAGAGAAAGTGCAAGTCATTGCAGCAGTTCATTGCAAGACCACTGCAGACAGGAGAGGAACCGAATGGCTTCTTATGACCCCTCCTGGACTGCGCTGGGCTCTTCCGACTCTGCCCCCTACACCCCACCCTGCTCTCTCTCTCTCTCTCTCTCTCTCTCTCTCTCTCTCTCTCTCTCTGTGTGTGTGTGTGTGTGTGTGTGTGTGTGCATAACCATCCATGCACATGTAGGCCAGAGAAGGAAGTCACATTCCTCTGTTTCCCTCTACCTTATTTCTTCAAGACCTGGTCTCTCACTGAACAGAGCTTTCCAGCTAAACTCACTATCCAGAGAACTTCCAGACTCCATCTGTCTCCACCCCATCCTCCCAGGGCTGTGGTTGCAAGCATGTGCCACCATGCCCAGATTTTTTTTTTTTTTTTTTTTTGTAGGTGCTGGGGATTTGATTCTCACACTTGCGTGAAAAACACTCAGACCCACTGAGCCAGCTCCCCAGCTCCTCTGCATCGCTTACAGTGGTCACAATACTATGAAGTGTGCATTGAGAGTCTCAAGGACTTCAGTTCTGCCTCCGCACCACAGTTAGGGAAGGACCACTGACCTGTCTCATCACCACCCTTTATTGACTCGATGCTTTGTAAGGATGTTCTAATTGATCCTCATGGCACCCAGAGGTGGCTGTGGTCACTCTGATTCTGCTTGATTGACAGTTTCTCAAGATCATTCAGCTAGCAAGTATTTAGTCCAGGACGGGAGCCCATGTATATATGGTTCCAAAGTTGTCACCATGCCTTCTATGTTCTAGAGCCTCCCAACTGCTCCCTAGGTCATGAAATGTAGGCAAAGGGAGCTGGAAAGCAAGTTTAATGGTTAAGAGATCTTGCTCCTTTTGCAGAGAACAGGTTCTCAGCACCCCAGTACCTACATGTTAGCGAACAACCAATTGCAACTCCAGTTCCAGAGGAGGGGAGGGTGCAACTATCTGTCCTTCCCTCCAGGGACACTGTGGTACACGTGTACACATGCACACAAGCAGGCAAGCACCCATACACATTACATAAGTTTTTAGAAAGCATGACCGTAGCTTTCTTTGCAGCCCCACTTTTTAAATTTTATATGAGATTTGAAAGACAGCTCTATTAAGGGAACTATTGGGTGTTCTGTATACATCTTGTGCACCAATGGGCCTCTTTCCCCTAGACTTGTGAAATTTTCTGTGATTCTATTGAAAATATTTTCTATGTCTCTGGCCTAGAATGTATCATTAGGCTTCGGCTTTTTAGTCCATATTGACAGCCTCTAGTTCAACGACTACTGAAAACACTGACCTTGGACACATTCATTGTATAGCTGAGTTATGTATGCCTGCTGTGCCTGATACCATTTCTCTCATTCTCTTTCTTTCTTTGTTTCCATTCTTTTTCTACCATAAAGTTTCACTGAGCATTCTTTTTAAATTCCATTTTCCTCTTTTCTTAGCAGACTATTAGCATATCAGTTCTTTTCTTGTTTTTCTAGTTGTCACCCTAGGATTTACGATATATGTTTTACAACTAATTCAAGCCTGCTTTCAAATAACCCTGTACAACACAGTAGATGGTGCAACCGTGCCCCGATTCCTCGCTCGCGTCTCTTACCTCACTGCCCCTCGTTTTACTTACCTGTTAGTTATAATGACTGAATGCATTGCTGTTTACCTTTTAAAAAAAAATACTGAAAAACAATGAATCATTTTTGGCTAGAGCCTTAGCTCCGTGGTACCGTATTTAGCGCACTTGCCTAATACACACAAATCCCTGGGTTTACTTACTCCAGGTTATACACAAAAATTATTTTGTCTTTTCCCCCCTAGTCGCTGACCTACGGAATTTTTCTTCTCTTTGACCAACATTTTTAAATAAAGATTTGTGTGTGTGTGTGTGTGTGTGTGTGTGTGTGCGCATGCGTGCGTGCATGTGCATTCACATGCCTGTTTATTTTCACACACATGCACGTGTGTGCTGGTGCCCCGGGACGTCAGAAGAGGGCAAGTCTGCATGAGCAGCAATCACTCTTGACCACTGAGTCTGGGTCTCTCCAGACCCTGCTCGAAACAGAAGTGTGGGTTTTGTTGTTGTTTGGTTAGATTTTGGATTGGAGGTGCTCATTTGATTTTAGTTTTGTGTGTGTGTGTTTTCTTTCAACTTCTGCTGTCTCTTTGCTATCGTAGATTCTAGAGAAACTGTGGGTACCCACTCTGTTCCTTCTCAGTGAATAATTGTTCCTCCGCTTCTTCCATGATATGTGACTTGTGTTTGGTTTTCTGCAGTTGGCTGCTGTCTTACTCTGTTTAGCCGATCTGTTCTGGGTTTGGCTTGGAAAGTCATCACACATCATTGCTTTCAACATTCCCCCCCTCCTTTCCTCTGCTGTTCCCCTACGTGTGTCTCACCTTTCGCTTTCCCCGGGTTATGTGTGCCTCACCTTTTGTTGTCTCCACAGTCCCGGATATTCTGATCCATTTCCCTTTTTCTATAGTTTAGGAAATGTCTATGACACACTTACGAGATGACTGACTCTTGGCTTAACCATATCCAGTCTTCTGTTGTTGAATATTCATCTATGTTTTTAATTTCTAACTTTTTTTCTTAGAAATACCATTTTCTGCTAACATTATTATCTGATATTAAATGGTGTATTTTCTTAGCATTATAATGATAGTCATTTTAATTCTCTGCTCTTACAATTCCAGTGCCTTTGCCCTACCGGTTTGACTCTGCTGCCTTCTCTATCTCTTTAAGCGTTTCCTTGTTTTACTGCAGGCCAGCCTGAGCCAGAACTCCCATTCTTTTTTTGTTTTTATTTTTTCTTTCTTTTTCTTTTTTAATTAATTTTTTTATTAATTAAAATTTACTTACTTTGTATCCCAGCTGTGGCCCCCTCCCTAGTCCCCTTCCACTCCTATCCTCCCTCTCTCTTCTTCTCCCTTGCCTTTCCCCCAGTCCACTGATAGGGGAGGTCCTCCTCCCCTTCCATCTGTGACCCTTGCCTATCAGGTCTCATCAGGACTGACTGCATTGTCTTCCTCTGTGGACTTCACGGTTTCTCTGTATAGCCTTTGCTGTCCTGGTCTTGGTTTGTAAACCAGGCTGGCCTTGAACTCACAGAGATCCGCCTGCCTCTGCTTCCCTGAGTTCTGGGATTACAGAGAACTCCCATACTTTTCATTTAATCCAAGGCTTTTCTTTTAAGACATTTTCTATGAGACTATTCTAGTTAGATATGTTAATCTAACATCTTACTGTTTTTGACTTATGCAACCTGCTCTGGTCTTTAAATTAAGAGTATGTCTGTCTGTCTCTCTCTCTTTCTCAGTGCTATATGTGTATGAAAGTACAGGCACATGCATGCCACAGAGTATATGTGGTGTTCACAGGGTATCTTTGAAGAGTCAGTGACTCTCCTTCCACATGGGTTCTGGGGACTGAATTCAGGTAGTCAGGCTTTCATGGCAGATGCTTTTTATCTGCTGAGCCCTCTCACCAGCACTTTTGGTTTTCTGTTGTTTGCTTGCTTACATGTTTCTCGTTTTATTTTCCTGTGTTGGATAAATTAGAATCACTACTTTTTATTATTCAGTTTTGTATACATTAATTGCCTCTTTTTTTTTAAGTAGTTGCTATAGAGTTTGCAGTCTGCTTCTCTGATCATGGTTTCCCATGAAATAAAGTTCTACGTTACATATATAAGAACTTTATTATATATAGAACTATATATACATATATATATATATATGTGTATGTGTGTGTGTGTGTATATATATATATATATATATATATATATATATATATATATATATATATATATATATATATGTATGTATGTAGACACATATTCAAGAGCCTTGCGATAGCGTGCTTTCCTTTCCCTCTTTTTGGTCTTTGTGCTAACAATAGTTATATATCACTATATATTAGAGTTATATTGTAACAACATAACCATTTTACTTATATGTTTTCGGTTCCATAGGAAGTTGGGTTTATTTCAAACAATTATCTTTCAATGCTCTTTTATGTTTGCCTATAGATTACATTACCGTTCTTTCATGTTGACCCAGATGTCTGTGTGGCACCGCAGTCCTTTTGCTGAAAGACTGACCTCCTTCAATATTTAACGCAGTGCTTGCCTGCTCAGAGAAGGCCACTCAGCGTTCATATGTTGAAAAGTCTTCTGCTTTCCTTCATTTTAAAAGACGGTTTTTCTGGGTACTGTGGATTGGCTATGTCATGTTTCCCAAAAATTAATATACTAGAAGCTCGGCCTTTAGTAAAGGCGTGGAGAAGTGGTAGGAAACAATTAGATCATGGGATGAGGGACTGATTGATACTTCTCTCATGGAAGGGGGTTAGGTCTCAGGGGCCTGGCTTAGTTACTAGAAGAAAGAGCTGGTGGGAGAAGAGGCCACCCCACATGTCTGGCCTCCTCTGAATCTGCCACTCACCACTGTACATGCAGCTTTGCTGTGGGACATCCTCTGCCATGGGACATCCTATGCCATGGGGCTTCTAGGTGCTTCTTAAGATTTTCAGATACTGACAGCCAAGGAGAATGTTCGGCAGTTAAGAAAGAGCCTCTGCATGCATAAGGACAAGCATGAGGACCTGAGTTCAAATTCTCAGCAACCACTTAAAGAGTGAAGAATAACAACACACCTGAGCCTGTAACCCCAGCACTGTGGGGGTTGGAGACAGGAGGACAGCTGGGGCTTACTAGTCAACGGCCTTACTCCAGGTTTAACGAGAGACCCTGCCTCAAGGGAATAAGATGAAGAGTAATAGAGCAGGACACCCAATGTCCTCCTCAGGCCTCCACACATGCACAAGCAACGCGCATTGCCTACCCCTACCTGCACACACACACACAAAACAGAATTAATTAACATTGAAAAATATTATTATCAGAAACCTGGCTAGATATGCCCAATGTGGTTTCTTTGCATTTCCCCTGGTTGGGGATCCTGGCCATTTGAAACTGTGCGCTTACAGCTACTGTTAAATTTGGAAAGTCTCCGGCCATTATTCCTCCAAGCCTGTTTTCTAGCGCCTCTTTCTTCTGGGGCTCTGGCTACTTTTAAGTGGTGTGGCCTCACGGGTCACCGCTCTTGTTTGCATCTCGTTTTCTCTCTGCTTCTCCCTAAGGAGCGTTCAGGTTGGCGCACGCCCTGTTTGCTATCACGTCTTCCTGTGGTGTCCAGCCAACCGCTGTTCCCGTACCGTGTATTTTGCATCTCGCACGCCGTCTTTTGCAGTTTCCAGGCTTTGGTTTGGGTCTTTAGAAAAGATTTTCTCTTCTCTCGTCACTTTCTCACTTTCCTCCTGGAGCGCGTTTTAAAGGGCTCCAGTAGTGTTATCAGTCTCATCAGGCCTGTCATATCTGGTTGTTTCTGTTGATTGATGTTTTTTCCTGACTATAGGTTGTATGTTCCTGTCTTTATCCCTCAGGCTACTTGCATGTCTTAGGAGGCCTTTCTAGTCTGGCTGGTGAGAACAGAATCTTTCTGTCTCTGTGACAGTTCAGGAGACCAACGACTATCTCCTCCTGCCTTCTCCAGTGTTCTCTCCACAGGATCAGCATTCATGCAGACACACACACACACACACACACACACACACACACGTGTGCATTGGTGTTCAGCCAGTACTCCAGAAGAACTTCAGACACACACACACCCGCCTCTGGTCAGCCTCCTTTGCTGACTTTGTCCTCCCGAAGCTGGAGCCGTTCCCTCAGCTCACTGAGGCCCCTGTTCCCTTTGGGTTTCCAGGCCCCGATAGCTGCAGCTGAGAACGTCGGTAGCACACAGGGCTCCCCCACAGGTGTGTCCTTTTCAGCATCCTGTGCTCTGTTGCACAATTCTCTGAACACTTTCGTTCCATCATTTCTTCCCCGGCCTTACAGGCATGTGAGGCAGGAGGATACCTATGATGCTCAAGTCTCCATCGTGGGCAGAAGAGGGATTCTGGTATTAGAGTGGATGTTGTTTGAGTAGATCCAGCCTCACTGCATTCAGCCCTGCGTTCTGTGGGGAGCTGGACCGTGACCAGACACTTGGGAGAGGGCCTTAGACTGAGCCTCATCCCCATTTGGCCATTTGCTGTCCCTTCTTTCCAGCAGCCTCGTCATCAGCTACCGAATCTGTGGTAATAGCAGACCTTCCCTGCTTACTTCGAAAGGTGTTTGGAGGTGGGCTGGGATCGATGCACCTTAAAAGTGAATTCACACGCAGAAATAAAACTGTGGCCTGTGCTTAAACCTTCTACTTAGTGGATCCCAGGTCAGATGAGCAGGGTGACCCCAGTCCAGAGACAGCTGAAGAAGGGCCGAGGAGCCATTTTTTTTTAAAGTTTTCTTTCTTTAAATTTTTAATAATTAAAGTTTATTCACTTTGTATCACCCCTGTAGCTCCCTCTCTCCTCCCCTCCCAATCCCACCCTCCCTCCTCCTTTTCCACCCATGCCCCTCCCCCAGTCCACTGATGGGAGGGGTCCTCCTCCCCTTCCTTCTGATCCTAGTCTATCAGGTCTCATCAGGAGTGGCTGCATTGTCTTCCTGAGGAGGCATTTTTAATTCCTGCCTTTAAGTTCTTCTCAAATTGCACCCAAGAGCCCCCTCAAAGGAAACCTTGTAAAATTTGGTTCCAAATACAGACCTATGGCTCTTTAAGCTCATTTGCAAATGCGGCTTTGCTTTAATGCCCACCCTGCCCCTTCTGATTGCTTTCTGGCTCTGAGCACGTGTTATACCTCATATCCTCTACCTCACTGGAATCACTGTTCTCCTTTGAAGCCCCTTTAAAGGTGCAGCGCTGAGAAGCATTGCTGTTAAATGGGTGTGGAAAGCAGATGTTGGTTGGCAGGCCCTCTCCTCTGCTATCACACTGGGGTCAGGTGTCACTCCACTGACTCACGGCCTGTCGATCTTCAGAGTTCTTACTTCTGCCACTGAACAGTCATAGTATCTATAATCTTTGGTCACATTGTTCTTGCCTTATGTGTGGCTCACTCCAGGTGCGGAGCAGATATGCAGCAGGTCCCGTCTACTCTGAAGCCATGCTGAAAGGAAAGTGACAGCACGAGGAGAATCTACACACAGACACCCCAGTCAGCAGTTGCAGCCTGGCAGGCCCCAGAGCAAACACTGGGTGCCAGACATGTGGGCAAAGACGCTTCCACAGGCGCCATTGCTGCACTGTTCCACTGTGCTCAGATGTCAACAGTGGGAGTGCGGCCCTTCCAAAGCCCCTGCTGGACCCACTTAGGCAGGCGTTCTAGGCAGACGCGTTGGATGAGGGACACATTCCCATGGTGTGGTCTGTAAAGCATCGTCAAAGACTACCAAGAAGCCAGCTTTCTGAATATAGACCCAAGAGCTACAGCGCAATCCTGCACCCAGGTAAGTATGGCAGAAACAGCGTTCCAGAAACGCCTTCATTTGCTCTGGGCAGGTGAACAGCGGTGAGAAGCAAGGCCACTGAGGGAACCCTCTTGTTACCCACTTGGCCCTCCATTGTTCCCTGTTTCCTCCCACCCTCCTTCCACAGTGCCCACTGTATGCAAATTGTGCTTTTAGGCCCTAAAGCCTGCAAGCTGGGTGCATCTTAATCACACTCCCCTTCTTCTGTATACAGATGCTTTGAGTTTTAGGCCTTTCCAGATCCAGGAGCAATGACCCTCCTCCGCATGTAGGTCATTTCCAGAGATAACAGACATCCCGCCTGGAACATACCTCTCATAGGCAAACCATTTCCAAGCTCCACCTCAATCACCTCCTCTGTGAGCACTCCAGGTCACTCTCCACTTACCTCAGGTGCCACAGAGTGAGGGACTGCTTCTCATTCCCAGTCTGCTAACACCTTTTCTCTTAGCCAGCCCTAGAGCCTACTTCCCCCAACCTGTTCCCTCCTTCGCTGGTGGTGGAGTCTCTTGCTCATAGCTAGCTCATTCTGACTTTGCCTCTTGTATAACCAAAGGCCTCCCTTGGGCTCTTCCTGGCATAATGTCCCCCTCGCCCTGGGGACTAAGAGTAACAAGATGACTTCTCCACTGCAGTGTGCTCTGGATCTGCTGGCTTTACTCTACCAAAAATGTTTTATTAAGCACTGTATTTTTAATGAATTGTAGACATTCATTTATTATTTGTGTGCGCCTGTGTGTCTCTCTGTGTGTACGTGTGGGTACGAGTGTGGGTGTTTGTGTGTGAATGTGTATGCGTGTATATGTTTGCCTGTGTGTATGTATGTGTATACATGTGTGTGTTTGTGTGTCATAGTGTATGTGTGTGTTTGTGTGTGTGTCTATGTATTTGTATGTGGTATACATGTATATGTGTGTATGTGTGTGCCTGTGTGTGTGCGCCTGTGTGTATGTCTTAATGTGTGTATATGTGTATGCCTGTGTGTCTATGTGTGTCATAGTGTATGTGTGTGTTTGTGTGTCTGTGTGTATATGTATTTGTGTGTATATAGTGTGTACATGTGCGTATGCCTGTGTGTATGTATGTGCCTGTGTGTGTATTTGTGTGTGTGTGTGTATGTCTTAATGTGTGTATTTGTATATGTATGTGTGTGTGTGTGTGTGTACCTCTGTGTGTTTGCATGTGTGTGTGCACAAACCACTGGAGTCGGTTCTCTTCTTCCACCACATGGGCTCCAGAAACCAAGCCCAGGTTGTCAGGCTTGCTTGCTGGCAACAGAATGAAAAGCCCCTCATTTTTTGTGAAAACTTGCAATTTTACAATGAGGAGCTTGGCAGGCAACTAAAAACAGCAGGATTGGGAATTTCCTAATCTGAGCGCTATGAGGTGTGATCATCGTGTGAAACAACCAGTATTCACCCTACTTTTCTGCAGATGTGATATACCACAATAAGAAACAGAACAGAAAATGATGGCAATTTTTAATCTTCCCACTAAGGCAAGCCCGTATGCTAAACAAACAAGAAGCGTCCTCGGCCCACTCACACTGGAATTGCTGGCTGGTGACAAAGTTCTGAGATTAGATCTCTATCAGGCTGTCTCGCCACCACTGTCATCATCAGCCTGACACTCCTCACCCAGAACTCAGATGTGTGTACCTAAGCAAATACGTACTTTCCATGTGTTATTACTACAGCTTTTACTCACTTTCACTCTTTCTAGGCATTTTGAACAGAATAAAGAGAAAGAAATGTATTTCCTCGATCCAGCCATTCTTACAGGATGTTGAATGCTCTCTCGCTCTCTCCCTCCCTACATACCTCCTCCCTCCCTCTCTCCCATTTTTCTCCCTTCCCCCTCTCTCTTGCTCTCTCACTCTCTCTCTGTCTCTCTCTGTCTCTGTCTCTCTCTCTCTCTCTCTCTCTCTCTCTGCCTCTCTGGCACACTCATGCTCTCCATCTCCCCACAGTTTCATGTAACCACGCTAATCTTGAACTCACTATGTTGCTGAATTCTTGACCCTCCTGCCCCTGCCTTTGGAATGCTAGAATTAAAGAACGCTACACCACACCTGGCTGAATTGTTAATTCCTTTATCAGAACTGAAGAATTTAGGTGTAACCAATTAAGCGCAGCGTTTCCAAGCAGCACTGTGGCAGCATGCTCCTTCAGACAGAACTAACACCTGTTCAGAGAGGAGGAAAGCAAGTGAGATAGAAAACATGTTCCTGTCTGGGCCTCTCCTGATCCTCTCCCAGCCACTGGTACAGAAGAGTCTGCAGTCATCAAGGTTCCAGGTTAGCCACACCCAGGAACACTTCATTTCCATAGAGAGGACTTTTGAATCTGTCTCCTGAGAGATGCTGTAAAGTAACCTTGGGCTCTGCTTGCTCCAGCCTCCAGGGACATCTCAGATCCTGTTAGTTTTCATCTCAAAAGTTATTCTGAATTAGGATTCTTAATGGGTTTATCACTAGCCACTTTGAAAAGATTTTTGTGTGTTGAAAAGAGGAACTCATTAGAGCAGTGAATCACAGAGAAATGGAGGCTAACTCCGGACCAGTTACTGGTGAGGAATCCATTGAGGGGGATGGGGAAAAGTTTGGGGGAGGAGGAAAGAGGCAGGGGGGGGGAGAGAAAAGAAAGGAGGAAGGCAGAAGGATAAAGGGGAAAGAAAATAATAGAAATCTCCAGAGATGGTCTGTGAGTACTGTGAGTAGGTAGGGCTGCTCTTGGCCATTTGATTTCAGTGTTCAGGACAACTTTTGATCTTTAGGTGTGATTGTGAGAAAAGTTCTGCTGAAACTTCCTGAAGTTGGCAGAGCTAAGGGAAAGTGGCAAGGAGAGTGAGTCTGATAGGTTGGTGAAATGCCCTTCTCTTGACCATTTGAGAACCACACAAAGGTGTGACAGCAAGAGATGCCAGATGGGGGTCTCTGCCCCATCACTTGTAAGCACAGCCTGGCCTCCCTCATCTGGAAATGGCCCTGTGCTAAGCTTACTGTGGACATCACAGAAGTGGTATGGAAGCAGACTGGAGCAAGCCAGTAGCAACCAACTTGTGAACTGTCAATCAAAAACGGATCAGTGGGAATGAAGATGGTGAGGATTAATTTGCACCTTCAACCCAGACCAAGGGACAAACAGCAACAAAAACCATTTGCTCTAAGTGACAGCAGGTGCAGCTGCCAGCATCCGAAGGAGACCTGTCTGTCCCTGCTGAAGGCTGAGGCAACTACTCTGCTTGGTCAGCATCTGCTGCTGGGACTGCTGCCTTGGTTACAGTGGGAACCTGCAAGCCAGCTCCAATCCTTCTCCTTGTCTATCTCTCCTTCTCCTCGGCACAACCTCTACCCACCCCCGCCTTGGAAAAACCTCCTTGAGGGGAGCATTTTGAAGTCCTGACCTCTTAAACCTTCTAGATTTTCACTGGTCACTTTCCTATTGTTTCACAGTTCGCTGATGTGTACAAGCAAACCCGTTCTGGTTCCGTCTTCATTTCACAGATGGAGAAATCCAGGCTGGAATCTTGGATTTGAGGGTTTCTGTTTCAGGTTCTGTGCCATGTCTTCTTGAAAACCCGGGTTTAGAGAACTACAGAACTAAAAAGGAAGAGGGATAGAGGGAAAAGGAAAGACGGGGAAAGAGGGGAGCTACAGAAGGAAGGAGGGGGAAAGTGAAAACTAGAAGTCACTTAAGAGGTGAGCAGAGACGGGGGTTATTACGGGTAGCCTGGGTGAGTTGGCCCTGGTTTTGATTAGATGAAATTGCGGCATGATCCACACCCCTGTCCAGCCTGACAGGTCACCTCTCAGGTACCTATGCGACTTTGCTATCCTGTGAGCCCGGGATCCCTTGCCACTTTTGGTTTATGCATCCACATGACCAGCTGCAACCCCCGTGCCTGACTCCGCTGCACTGCCTTCGGAAGAGTACTTGCAGCAGCTTTTGCAGGAGTCTGGAGTGACCAGTCCCGGAAACAACACAGGACACAGCCCTGGGCCAGCACTGGCGAAAGCGGGCATCCGGATGCCTGGGGCAGGATGGGACTCCGGGACGCTGTAGCTGCTGTAGCTCAGCGGCCTTTAGACTCTGCAGGACTGACCCGGAACTTTGCGAGGTCTGACTTTTCTTTCGCAGAGACCCACGGGGTCACCGCAGCGACTCTGTGTCCTTTGGCGCCGCCCCCCCCCCCCCCCCCCCCCCCCCCCCCCCCCCCCCCGCTGCCAACACACACGGGTCGCAGAGCTTGCTCCCAGGTGGAAAAGAAGCATCCGTGCAAAGATGAAGCAAGTGAGCCCGGATCCCAGCCTGCAGATGACTCCCAAGCTGCGGGTCCGGAGCTGGCCGGCGACGGCAGCGCCATCGCTTGGCTCAGGACTCAAAACTACGTGTAAAACTAAGCGCTGGGAAGCCACGTTCCCAGCCTGTGTTCTCCGAGCCCAGCCCCGGCTCTTTGTCCCGGGTTTGCCAAGCATCTTCAGCTTTCCCTGAAAGCTCTGCCTGCGCCGTGCGAACCCAGAATGCTCACAGCCTGGCACCTCGTGCGGACCCTGGGTGCGCTCTGCGCGGGGACCGACCGCTTAGGGAAAGCTCAAGCACTTGGGCCTTTAAGCACGAGGTTCCCCACGCCGCCGAGAAGAGCGTGTACGTGTACACTGCGCTCGCCCCTCTCAAGCCCCGACCCTAGAGCTGAGGCAGGGTCGGAAATAGCGGGCCTGAGTGATCCTCTGTCGTTCTGTCCCCTTTCCTCAAAATAACCCTTCCTCTCGGGGAAAAGCGCTCTGACCCTTAGGCGAGCGCTCCTGCCAGAGAGATGCAACGCTGCGCATGGCCTGGCTCCCCCATCCCCACGGGGACTCCCGCGTCCACGGTGGATACACTCGGGGCAAACCTTCCAGTTTGGTGCCTGGTTTCCCGCACCCCAGGACGCCCCCTCCCAGGCCAGCGCCCGCTGCACCACCCTTGGCCGGTAGCTGTGCTAGCTTTGCCCGGTAGCGAGCGAGCGAGCGAGTGCAACTTTAAGGGCCACCAGCCTTAGGGCGGTGCTGCTGGACCCTGGCCGGGGTAGATCGGAAACGCCAGTCTACTTTATGCCAAAAGCACGGGCCCTGGTGAGTGCTATCTGGGGCTCCCGGAGGGTCACACCGGGTCTTGAACTCGGAGAGGGAATCCGGCGCGCACGTTGCCAGCGAGGCCGGCTGTGAACTCAGTCGCCGCGGGCTGGGACCTCAGACTAGAGCGATCCCTCCCTCCGAGATTCCGCAGCCGGAGCTCACGGTATTGGCCTTCTCGCCGCCTGTGAGGTCAGCCTTATCAGCCCGGCCCGAGGATTAGGAAAGGTCCTGGGAGATGCGGGGCCGGCTGCGGCGCACTCAGTAACTCAAGGCAGCCTCCATCACCCGACCCCGCCCCACCCCCACCCCGTGGTGCGCCCAGACTTTGCCTCTTTCGAAGCCTCCACGTGGGGTGGTGTGCCATAAATATTTGTGGGTCGAGTGAATTCCTGGATCTAGTCCCGCCTGCTGTGGCTCCTGCGGCGGGGTGTGTCTAAGCAGTATTGGCTCGCTCGCTCATTCACTCACTCACTCACTCACTCACTCACTCGTTCATTCGTCCTGCAGTTCTTGAGCGCCTATTGGGTGAGGGCGCTGGTGTAACAGCCAAAGCGGCCGCGGTGCGCATCATGGTCTCAAGTTCCCAGACCACGGCCCCGGGCCTGTTGAGCCTGGAGTATTAGGATGCGGGGAAAGTGAGGAGGCGCCATTGCAAGGAAGTCCTCGGGGGTGTGGGGGGAGGTAGGGGACATAGAACCGTAAAAGTGGCTCCCCTGAAAAGAATTCCACGAAAGAGCCACCCACCGGCAAGGGCGTTACAGAGTCGGACCGCAGGGAGGCAGCGGCCAACGGAGCCGGAGGGGGCGAAGGCAAGGAGGGGAAAGCTGGCAGAAAACCTCTCCAGAGCCCCAGGGGAGAGCCTGCGCAGGGCCCGAAGTCCTGGTGGCTCCCCGGACCACCCCTGGGGGCTGCCCACGTTGGTTGGGACGAGATGACCCAAGCCTAGGTGTGTCCTGTCCTATTGGCCTATCTGGGGACAATTGTGGTTAGTGTCTCTCCTCCCCGAGCATCCCAGCGAAAGCTGTTTGACTTCAGTTGTTCCTTTTTCCTTTCCGGGAGCTTTGGTGGAGTCTTTTCCCAGGGTAGAAGGGGGGGTCCCCCCAACAGTAGGACGGGGTGGGGGGCTGGACCCGACCCCCGCGCCATGGGCGCGCTCCTCCCGGCCCTGCAGCACCTGCGCCGGGGCGCGGATCCAGGACAGGCTCGGGAGGCGGAGGGGCGGACGGGGGCGGGCACGGGGACAGGCCCGGCCCCTCCCTCCCCTGCCGGCAGGTCGCAGCGGGGACGCCACGGCGGGGCAGCCGGGAGGGGCCGCGCCGCCCCTGAGAGTCATTGGAGGACCCGGTGGCCCGAAGCTGATAAATAAGGGCCCCCGGCCCGAGGCTCCCGGCCAAGTTGGACGTCGCGACCTGAGCGAGGGCCAGGTCAGCGCCGGGCCCCACGAGGCGAAGCCAAGCGACCCGCGTTCGGCCATGGCCTCGCTGCTGGGAGCCTACCCGTGGACCGAGGGACTGGAGTGTCCCGCCCTGGAAGCCGAGCTGTCGGATGGGCTGTCGCCGCCCGCCGTCCCCCGGCCTTCGGGGGACAAGGGCTCGGAAAGCCGGATCCGGCGGCCCATGAATGCCTTCATGGTGTGGGCCAAAGATGAAAGAAAACGCCTGGCGGTGCAGAACCCGGACTTGCACAACGCGGAGCTCAGCAAGATGCTGGGTGAGTGTGCGGGGCTCGAAGCTGGTGTGGGGACCGCGCGGGTGACGGCGCCGTTTGGGTGGGTGTGGGAGGGAGGGGTGAGCGCGGACACCACAGGGCCAGCGTGGGGTTCCGAACTGGCCTCTTCTCGGGGACGCGGAACAGAGACCCGGGCTCCAGGGGCGGGTGCATCCCGGTCCTGAGGAATTCTGGCTGGCTCAGGGACTCAGACCGGCAGATACGGGTCAGCCTTGGTGGAACCGCAGTTTGCTGGAAAACTGAGGAGAGAGACACCGGCATTCCCCCACGTTGTAAGACTGGGGGATGATCAGAGAGAGAGATTGTCACGGATAAGACGAAAACGAATATACGTCAATCGAGGCCTCACCGGGAAGAATCCCTGTTTTTAATTATTCAACAGACAAAAAAACCAAAACCAAACAAACAAACAGAAAATCTAAATCAGCACCCGAACAGACCCGATTCGCTTACCTACTTATCGCAGAAATGTAGATAGCTTGAAAAGATCCTTCGCGCAGCCAGAGAGGGTCTGTGTGTTTTACTTTCTATGGTGCCGTCGTCCTCGGCAGATAATCCAGTCTGAGACCAGACAGGCCAGAGAAACAGAGGTGAAAACGCTAGACCGGTCCTAGGAAACCCGAGTTTGGGTTGTATTTTCTTTTCTCTGCAGTACCCGGAGCAGGGTGGGTGGGGTAGGTGGGCTGAGCAAGTATACATGAGTGTATATACATATATACATATATATTAAATATGTCTGTGTTAGTGTCTGTATGTATGTGCCTGCTTGCCATGGTGAGTGTGCCCGGTTCAGAACACAGCTTGCAGGTGGGGAGTAGGTTCTCTCTTTTCACCATGTGGGTTCCAGGGACCGAATATTCACGTCTTCAGGCTTGGTGGCAAATGCCTTTACCTGCTTCACCGCCTCACTGGTCTTAAAGCCAGACAAACTTCAACCTCACCTTACTTCAAAACTCTTTACCCTTCAACGTGGTGGTTTTGATTTATTTTAACCATTGAAATCCCTTCAAAGCATTTTGTGTTTGTAGAGGGCACCAGGCCTGCCAGGAGAGTCCTGCAGGCTTCTGGACCCCACCCCGCTGTGGTGGAAGCCCATCCCTTTTCCGTAGGAGCCTGGGCTCTTTCCTCTTTCAGAGTCCCAGAGCAAGGGCTGACTTTCTGCTGCCAATAGGCCTGGGCCTAAAGAGTGGGCCCAGCCCTCTGCTTTTCTGCGGGTCCCAAAAGCAGTTGGTGAGAGTTGTGAGGTTCCAAGCACTTTTTGTCCAGCCTTGTGACCAGCTGTGCCCAGCATGTATATGGTGAGCATGGACTTCGGGGCTCCTTCCTCTGAACAAAATAATAAACCTGTCTATTTTGTACTGTATTAGCATAATAAGAATTAGACTAATACCTGCAACAGTACCTATTCTTTGACCTGAAAGCTTATTATATTGTTTTCTTGAGCCTTTAAGTTTTTCCTCTTTAAAGAAATGCAAACTCTTTTTTTGTGAATACCTGCCCCCCCCCCATCACTCTCTTGTTCAGGCACAGCAGCTGAGGACAGAATTCCTACTTTGACCAGGTTTCTGTTGCAGGCCCCGGTGGGGAGAAAGAAGGACAGGGAGCCTGCAGGAGAATCCCACTTGCCTGTTTTGGGGGTTAGGATAGGGACAGAGATGTGGGAAACAAACCTTCATGTGGGCAAATTCTATCTGGAACACAGCCCTGGGCTCTAAGAGTGTGTCATTCATCCTGCAGAGAAGATGGTCTTTCTCCTGGCAGCACAGAGACCACTGTGCCTGATAAACGGGTGCGGGGGGTAGCAGCCACCCTGGGGTCTCTCTTCTGGCCTGCTTTCTTCCCTCTCTGTCCTATGAGAGCGGAGGCCTGGATGCGGGACTCCAAGCTTTTTCCACTGCAAGCTTCCCAAACTTTAATCATAAAACCCTGATGGAGGATTTTTAGCACAGGTGAAAGTGAAATGTTTTAGTATATCTCGGACACATTAAGTGAATTCCGTCTAGTTCATTATGAATGAGAAAATATCACACATTAGACAATTGTTAGGATTTAAAACAGAAACCATGTTTTATTAACACTATGGTGTCTGGGTACATTCGGAAACTAGAGCCACACTGTACATTTCGGACCATGGATACTAAGTACACGGGGTATATCTGGATCCTGGACCTCTTGCAAGAGATTTGTGGCCTCAGCCAGAGGCTGAGAACCAGTGTCGTCTCTGTATCGGGTGCTGCGGACACTCTTCGAGCCATACTTCCAAATGACAGCTAACTACAGCATTTGCAAATAGTGGTCAGTTCTGCCTTTAAGACCTCAGGGTCTCTTATCTGACCCACGGAGCCAGCCAGTGTGGGCTAGGACAGAGACAGAGGACAGCGGGGACAAGAGCAGGGCGTACATGACCCTGTGCTTAGCCACATGTGGGCTGTGCCCAGTGGGAAGATACAGCCTTTTTCCTTACAGGGCTTGCATGGCCAGATGCCTTGTCCTCTTGACTAGAGGGTGTGAAACTTCAGGGTACATTGGAGAGCGAGCTAAATTTATAGGTGATCATTGGATATCTCTGGAGCAGGGCTGCAAAAACGCTCATTCAGAGATGGAAGAGGGATAGCAAGGTAGCTTGCACTTACCAAGGAACATTCTAGGTGGGGGATTAGGAATATGGAAACTCAAGTAGAAGCAGCATTCTAGCAGCAGTGGGATTCACAGAAAGGATGCTTCTAAAGGAGAGAACCCCGAGCTGGACACAGCACACGTTAGAGAGAGAAAGACAGAGACCCTTGGGAAGTTGAGGAGTTTGCCTCCTTGGAAAGCTGTGGCAGAGCAAATATCCTGCTCTAGAGAAAGGATCCTAATTCCAAGTGAGAAGGTGGTAGAGTATGCACGTTCCAAGCGAGAAGGTGGTAGAGTATGCACGGGTGTATGGGTGTGTGTGTGCACGGGTGTGAACTTCAGGCCATACCTATATGGTTGCATAGCAGAATCTTTTGGTCCTTCAGAGGTGAGGAATAGTAACTTGTGAGCCTTACTGAGATCCTTTAATCTACTTCTTGATGACTGAGCCTGGGTTACCTCACGTAAGAGCTGTGAGGTTTATGCATTACTAAACAGCACGGTATCGCTTCCTACTCGGCAAGGAACTTTCATTAGAATGCACAAAAGGATCTGAAAAACCCCAGTCAGTATTAGTCTTTAGGTTTTTTGTTTGTTTGTTTGGTTGGTTGGTTGGTTTTTTTTCCTGTTGCTGACCACTGGGTTGCGTGAGACTTTCCTGGGTCGGGCCATCTTTTGATTTTGGGTGAGATGATGATTTCTAAGCACTTTCTCCATGAAGCTAACCACACCAGATGAAAAGAAGGGTTGGTTTGGCCCCTTCAGTGTGTGGGGAACCTGGGATGAAAAGAGGTGGTGTCCTTTTTGGCCATAAGCAGGGTCTGGTGGGTGGAGAGGAGGGACAGAGGTGTGTTGCACAGGGGATGCTAAGAAGCATGAGGCTGAAGCAGGGGCAAAGGCTGAACCAACCAGCAGTTTGGGGTCTGAGCGTGCCTTTTTTTTTTTCCTTTCTGGTTTGTGTGGTCAGGAAAGTCATGGAAGGCGCTGACGCTGTCCCAGAAGAGGCCCTATGTGGACGAGGCGGAGCGGCTGCGCCTACAGCACATGCAGGACTACCCCAACTACAAGTACCGGCCCCGCAGGAAGAAACAAGGCAAGCGCCTCTGCAAGCGTGTGGACCCTGGCTTCCTCCTGACCTCCCTCTCCCGCGATCAGAACGTGCTGCCTGAGAAAAACGGCGGCGTTGGCAGGGGGGCCCTGGGGGAGAAGGAGGACAGGGGTGAGTACTCCCCGGGTGCTGCCCTGCCTGGACTGCACAGCTGCTACCGCGAAGGTGTGGCTGGTGCCCCCGGCAGCGCGGACACATATCCCTACGGGCTGCCCACACCCCCAGAGATGTCGCCTCTGGACGCGCTGGAGCCTGAGCAGACCTTCTTCTCGTCCTCCTGTCAGGAGGAGCATGGCCACCCTCAGCGCCTCCCCCATCTACCAGGGCCCCCTTACTCACCAGAGTTCACGCCTAGTCCCCTTCACTGCAGCCATCCTCTAGGCTCTTTGGCCCTTGGCCAATCCCCAGGGGTCTCTATGATGTCCTCTGTTCCTGGCTGTCCCCCGTCTCCGGCCTACTACTCCCCTGCCACCTACCACCCTCTCCACCCCAACCTCCAGGCCCACTTGGGCCAGCTGTCCCCACCTCCCGAGCACCCTGGCTTTGACACCCTGGATCAGCTAAGCCAGGTGGAACTTCTGGGGGACATGGATCGTAATGAATTTGACCAGTATTTGAACACTCCTGGCCACCCTGACTCTGCTGCAGGGGCTGGTACCCTCAGTGGCCATGCCCCACTCTCCCAGGGGACTCCAACGGGCCCCACAGAGACCAGCCTCATCTCTGTCCTGGCTGATGCCACGGCCACATACTACAACAGCTACAGTGTGTCGTAGAGCCAGAGGCATGGAGCCTGGCCAGATCCCGCGCCGTCCTCTCCTTTCCCTGAAGCACCGAGCAGAGCAGAAACTGTAATGCTACAGCTCCTTGGTGGCAGGAGGTCAGAACTGCTATCCCAGAGCCTTCAGTCAAACACCAGGATCAGGCGCTCCTTCTGTCCCTTCAAATGTGTTCCGCTGGCTTCACGCTGGAAGCACAGCCTTGAGGGGCTGTATGCGGGAGGACTGAGTCCAATGCACTGGAGCTCCTGCTTTTGATGTAGTCACTTCTGGTCCCTGGTGCTCCCCATGAGAGGGACCCTGGGCCTGGGGTCCATCCTAGCTCAGTCTGTAACTGGCAAAACTCCATTCTGGCTTGCCTAGCCCTAACTGTTCTGTCCTGTAAAGCGAGGATTGGCTTGACAGCCAAGCGCCTGCTCTATGGATGCCTGAGTAACAGCCCTCACAAGGCCAAGCAAAATATGACCCCCGGTAACGGGCAGCCTCACAGAGACTTCATGTGCCCTGCCCAAGGTCCCAGGTTTTCTGCTTTCCTATACTCCCATCCACATTCCAAAGGAACTTCTCCAGTTAAGAAAAACATTCACCCTTTGAGCCAGCAAAATGATGCAGGATGGCTCAGTGGGTAAGGGTGCCTGCTGCCAAGCCCGATGACCTGAGTTCTATCCCCGGAACCTCCATGGTGGAAGAAGAGAGCCGACTCCTGCAAGTTGTATTCTGACCTCTGTCCATGCCGTAACACACGTGCCCCGCATTGTGTGTGTGCTTGGGCATACTCACGTGTACACGTACACGTACTAAATGTAATCTTTACGAACCCTGGTTCAGGAAATTCATGAGTATATTCAACTGCATCAGTGAAAGCAAAACTGGATTTGAAGTTGTTGCATTTGTTTTTGGTTTTATTTTGTTTTGTTTCATTTTCTGAGACAGGGTTTCTCTGTGTAGCCCTAGCTGTCCTGGAATTCACTTTGTAGACCAGGTTGGTCTTGAACTCAAAGGGAAGCCTGTCTCTGCCTCCTGAGTGCTGGGATTAAAGGTGAGTGCCACTATACCCAGCCTTAAATTTTATTTAAATACATACCTTAGATATACTATATAGATTTTGTTGTTGTTGTTGTTACGTACATCTCAGGAGACTACAGTGTGAGAGAAATGCCCTCATGCAGGCACACCTCCCCCCTCCCCAAGGGGTGGAGCCTGATTTAAATTCCTCTTAACTGTAGCAAAGTCTCACCACCTACCTGCTGAATGAACCAAAGAGCAAGGAAATCTAAAAAGTCTGTCCACAAAGCAGCAGCATTGGGGTCTGCTGATGTTTCCAGCAAAGCTGTAGCAGAGCCCTATTGGCAGATGTGGAGATTGACTTACTCTCTTCTCCCTTACTCTCCCTCCACTTCAAACTGGCCTCTAACTCAAAGGGCCCCTCGCTTGAAATCCCAGGCTTTATTCCCCTGGCCATGAGGGGAGCTTGGTTCTTCTTCCTCAAGTGGATACATCAGAACAGATCCCCTGTGTCACCGTCCTTTGGCTGTCCCGAACAAACACACTGTGACATCCAAAGAGGTTCCACCCCAGACACTTCCATCCCCTAAGCCTCTTTTGAAGGAACATACCAAACACTGAGCTCACAGACGCTTGCATGTCCGTGGACATGTGTGTATTATTGCCTCTATGAAATGTGTTTTTATATCCTGCTGTTATCTCCACCTTATATTTTGTATTGTTGACAGACCTCCCCAGAAGTCCTATTATAAAATCACTTACATGATATGCTTAATTTTTATGTTATTGCTATATATGCCATTTGGTGGTAAATAGTGAATGGTTGATGATATGACTGACTGGTGCCCAGTCCCAGATGTGTATTAATAATCTTGTAAAACAGTATCTCAGATGTTAAGCTACTCTGTTCCATTTTTTTAAAGTAAACGACATATGCATGGGACAGTTATGAATATTGATTTGTCAAAAATGTTTAATTTAAATAAATGTTTTTTTTGTACCTTGACCATTCTATCCTTTGAAATAGTTTTGGGGGTAAATATAACCAGTTTCCATATTAGGTGTCCATGCTATGTGCTAGCTGTAATATTGTTCAAATTGTTTTCTCCATCAACTTTTTTATTTTAAGGAGTTTTTGTTGTACAGGGTTTAAAATTTTTTTTTTTTTACGACTCATGCCAAAAAACATAAACTTCAGTTCTACCCGTTGAGAATGATGCTGCTTTTGTTGACACTGGAAGAAGAAAAAAAAGAGCCATCGCTGCCCACGTGAGCAGTTTTTCCACACCTGTGCAGTGGAATGGAAGCGACCACACGCTGCCCGAGCTTAGGCAAGGGCCCGCCTTGCCATCTCCCCTACTGGAGTAATGTAGCAGTATTCAGTGGCCCTCTGGACCGGACCACTGTGGGAGAGGCAGGTGCACAGCTAGAATCAAAGGCTGAGGCAGCTGGAGCATTCCAGGATGCACCCCCCCCCCTGGGCCACGAAGTGGGTAGTGGGAGGGACCTCCTGGTCCACTCTGCATGTCCTTTCTGTGTTGATTATAAGCTACAGACATTCTTTTAGTAGCACGTCATCATTGAAGGGAGCGTTACAGAAGGTTTCTGGTCTGTTTCTCATCCACAGCCCCAGGTGGGACTCACCATTCCCACCCCGTTACACAGCCAGGAACACTAAGCTACAGAGTGGGAGATGGCCCGGGGCTCACCATCCTAGGGTGTTGGCTTCAGCACCCATGAGACACATTTGTTGGCAGCATTTGTGGCCGAGGGCTTAGTACTACTGCTCTCTTTCGGTTTGGGTTTTGGTTTTTGTTTTTTGGGTTTTTTTTGTTTGTTTGTTTGTTTGTTTGTTTTGTTTTGGTTTTTTTGAGATGTGGCCTTACATTGAGGCTCAAACTGACTTGGAACTCACTATGTAGCCCAGACTAGCCTTGAACTTGTGGAAATCTTTCTTCTTTGTCCTCCTCGGTGGTTTTCTGTGCTTCACTGGGGCATGGAATCAAGTGCTCCTCAATCCATGACCGTCTCAGGCCAGAGGAGAAGAAAAACAGTTGTGGGGCCTGGCTGAGATGACACAGAGCTGTGCTGTTCTGGCCTGTCATTGTGCCTGGTCAGTGGTGACAGCATGTAGGGATACACTGGTATGTCATTGGCTATGCTGAGCTCTGAATTAGCAGTATCTGGTCAAGGTGTGCCCCTTGGCACTGCCAAATGGGCATGCATAGCTGTAGCCACAAAGTGGGTACGCTGTCCCTGCCCTTGCGATGGCATGAAGCAGCCAGGAGGGTGCTCAGCTCTGGAGGGTGTAACAGTGTGGAAACTGAGGTCTCTGTGGGGCCCAGATGCCTGTACCTCTTGCCCGTGGTCCTCACGTGTGACTGCTACCATATCTCATGGGATGACAATGATGACAAGGTATTTTTCTAAAATGCTGATGTTCCCAGGCTACTCTTTGGCTTAAGATCTCTGTTCCTGTTTCTTAAACACTGAGCACTAAAGAAGACTCATCTTGTGGCTGAGGAACTCCATATTCTAACTTTACTTACGTCTGTTCAGGGCAATCTTTATTTTCACAAATTGTTTTCATAAACGTTGTAGATAGAGAAATACTTTTGTGTTCTTTTCTTTCAGAGACACCCCCTACCACTGCATCTCCTGATGACTACACAAACCTCAGGCCTGTAATATCTGCCCAGCCCCAATGTTAGTTCCCTGATAGCCGATGCTCTTCTTTCCAAAAGTTTCTCAGCTTCTCCCAACCTCTGGTGCACCTTGCTGCAAGCATATCTGCTGGTCTCTAGAAACACTCAGAAACACTCTCTTTTCCCACGTATCCATGCTTTGCCAGCACAGTTTCTAGACTTCCTCACACTATAGCCCATCTCATGATACCTCAAACAGTGTTTAACTGACAGGTTTTTATTCTCCCATGGATTCTGGTGGCTATAATGACTGGTCAGCAATAGATTCAACCAGATTGTGTCGTCCAATGCCAGACCCAGAGTAGGTTCAAGAAACCTAGTTGGGTTGTGTAGTGGTGAAAGAGTCCTATCTTTCTAGGACCATTCTCCTTGAAACCATAATCCTAAGGCCTTTGGATATGTACCCTTAGGTTTATGTGGCTGAGTGGTTTGGCATGCACCTGTTGCAGTATAGACAGGTTGGCGATGGGACATGAGCCTTCTTTTTTGAATAGTGTTTCTGCTTTCTTTCCGGTAAAAGGGGAGGGAGAAAGGAAAAAGGAGACACCCATCCTGTCCCATTTGCTTCTGTGTTGCTAGGATAAAACAATAAAACAGCCTGGGGAGGAAAGGGTGTATTTGGCTTACACTTCCACATCACAGTCCATCACATCAGGGACCTTGAGGCAAGCACTGAAGCAGAAGACATGGAGGAGCGCTACTTATTGGCTTGTACCCCATGGCTTGCTTGGTTTGCTTTCTTATATACCTCAGGACCGCCTACTCAGGGGTGGTACCACCCACAAGGAGCTGAGCTCTCCCATATCAATCATTAATCAGGAAAACACCCACAGGCGATTCTTCAATTGAAGCTTCCTCGCCCAGGTGACTCTAGTTTGTGTCTAGCTGACAAAAAGTAACAAACACTTATTTATCAAACATTCTCCATCTATCTATCTATCTATTTATCTATCTATCTATCTATCTATCTATCTATCTATCTATCTATCTATCTATCTCTCTATCTATCATCTATCATTTATCTATCCATTTATCACCTATCTATCTATTCTCTATCTCCTGTCTATATATATCACCTATCATCTCTCTATCATCTATATATCTATCATCAATCTATACCTATCTATCTATCTATCTATCTATCTATCTATCTATCTATCTATCTATCATACTTTCTGCCTTTCTTTTTTCTATTTTTCTCTCCCTCTTTCTCTCTTACTTATTGCACACTTATCTGGGCATACACACACTTATTCATCCACCCTCCTGTCTCTCTGTCATCTATCTTTTAATTATAAATATAGACTTAGTTTTTGTAGAAAAATTTAAGAAAATAATATCGTGAGGAAAAGAAAAAGTTATCTGTCATCCAAAACTTAGAGCTACATTTAGTTATTTTTTGACACATACCTATCTTCCTTTTTAAACTTTTGGTCTAGATATATATTTTCATGTGTCTTTTATGACAAAGATTGTACTCTCTAATGGCAAACTTTTCCTATGTCATTAAACTTAGTTTTTCTGAAAAAAAGATACTTTCTTCGTGCTTGACAAAACAAACAAACAAAAAAACAAAACAACAACAATATGAACAGCAACAGCCTAAGACAGGGTTCATCCTTCACCCATCCCATTGGGTAGTAAGGGATATTTGACGCTGAGGCAGCAGGACAGAGGGTTACAATTTTGATGCCACTCTGGGCTACCTGGTGAGACTGTGTAAAAGAAGAAAGAAGGGAGGAGAGGGAAGTAAAAAAAAAAAACCAGCAGGAGAAAGAAAAAGGAGAGTGGAAAGCCAAAGGAAAATGGAGAAAGAAATCACTCACTTGCTGTAACTACTTTCCTTATGGTTGTGGCGTGTGGCTATCTCCTGTCCCATTTCCCAGCTTACACAGTAGTATGTACTATGACTGTGATCGTCTGGACACACAACCCACCGGTAATAGCTTGTCTTCATGTTGATTATCTCTGTGGCTACATAGAACTTCGGTGAACTGACGCCACAGCTTACATTTTTTACTTGGCCACCCCATCACTCTCCCATAATTAGATTGTTCAACCCATTGACATTGTAGCAGGGTGTCACAGAGGTAATACCTAAGAATCTTAAAAACTTACAAAAAGAATTTATGATATTTAAAGTACTACACTCACGAGCAGGCAGCCTAAGTTGGACATCACCTTTAGTTCTCGGTACAAAGAAGCTGAGACACTCCTGTGGACCCCACAAAAAAGAGCAGATTCAGCTGGGCGTGGTGGTGCATGCCTGTAATCCCAGCACTCAGGGAGGCCGAGGCAGGTGAAGCTCTGTGAGTTCAAGGTTAGCCTGGTCTACAAAGCAAGTACAGGAAAGCCAAGGCCACACAGAGAAACCCTGTCTCAAAAAACAAACAAACAAACAAACAAACAAACAAAAACAGATTCTATGGGAAGATGGAAACCCCTGATGACCTTTTGTCACTGACTGCATATGACCAAGCTCTTGTTGCCTCCCTTTTCAGGCACCATGGGCATTCTAAAGGCCCCGAGGAGGCTAGTTATTGTATCTTAGAGGTGATGAGATCTGCAAGATACAGCAGTGACTTCAAGTCACCAGGTTGTATGGAGGGAAAGTAGCTAAAAGAGTCTGCTTGCCCGTGTCTCCTTACCTTGTTGGTTCTTATCACAGAAACTGGGAGAATCTCACAGCTCCTCCATCAGATCTCAAGAAGCCAGAGGACTTTTGCTCCATTTATTTATTCTTTTTTTTTTTTTTTTTTTTTTTTTGAAAGACAGGAATACCAGCCCTGCCACCCACTTGTCTCAGGGTGCTGGGATGGCTGGCCAGAGAACGGGTATAACATCCTGAACTGTGCTGGAGAGAACAGAGGAGAGGCGACCCATCCCCACTGTCACCTCCTCAGCCATTTTGATTTAGAGCAAAGATGTCTCTTGGTGTGCACAGGACCCCTGTGTGTACTCAAACTCCCCGTGCTCAGGCCCCATGCGTAAAATGGCACAGTCTGCAGTTAGCCTGACTACACCTTCCTGTGGACTTTCCATCAGATGACTATGACACCTGACAGAGAGCTCTACCGTGCAGCCTCCCTTTACGCCACAGTCTTTGTGGAAATGATGAATAATGTGAGGGAACAAAACCTGCCCAGGCTCCATGCTGACAGACTGTCCTGGGTAGAGCTGCCTGGTCCAGGACTCCTTTCAGTCTGAGTAACCAAGTCAGCGATATGGGCCACGTGAATGCCAAAACCTGACTGTGCCTGTGTTTTTAATAAAAGAAATATGGGGCTAGGAACCAGGAAACCTCCCCTCCAGCTCTGGACCCTTTAGGGGAAAGCATCTCCTGGCTGAGCGGGAGGCATCATTGTCCCTCACGCCAGGTTTGATGATGGGATCCGGTGAGGTACAGAGTCACCTGAGGGTAAGTAGCTGAGGCGCAGGGGTTCAGAAGAGGGCAAGGCGGTGGGTGGGGGGAGGGTCCATCCCTAGGCCTTCCAGCACAGGTCCCCAGGGCACGCTCTCTTCAAGAGCCCCTGCCTCAGGAGCGGCAGCAGGTAGCAGTGGCTGTAGCTCAGATGGACTACTAGGAAAAGGACCCAAGGCAGGTGAGAGGGGGTGGGGCCATGGCCGGGGAGTCTTCAGGAGGTCTTTCTGTACTACTTGATGCCCACACCTGGGCTGGGGTGAGGCTCAGGGGAGGTAAACAGAACATAGGGAGCTCGCAGCAATCAGAGCATGTGTGCAGCAGGCAGCAAGCAGCACAGTACACACACCAAATGTATGTGTGCACGCACACGCACAGCATGCAATACATACATGCACAACATATGCACACACAGCGCATAGGCATGCATTGTACATGCACATAGCATGCATCCATAGTGTACATATAGCAGGTAGCGCCAATGCATATAGCATGTGTATAGAACACTCGAGAGCACACACACACACACACACACACACACACACACACAGCACCTAGGCAAGCCTCTCATATGCTGGAGAACAGCTCAGAGGGCTAGGCAGGCAGGAGAAGCCAATGAGCAGTGACTGCTGAGCTCTTCCTGCCTTGAGAGCTGCTGTGACCAGGAGTTAGAGGAAGTGACCAGAGCCCAGTGTTTCCTGTCTGATAAGGCAGCCTCTCCCGGTAGAGCCTGGCCACCACCTTCAGGCCAGCCGCCACAGCCGCCACCAAGAGAGCCCTGCCCAAGGAAGGGCCTCCGAGGAGGAAAATCTCTTCTCCAGATTAGCCACAGAGGTCTGTGCCTTCCTCTCTGTCCGACAGAGTGTCCCCAGCAGCCACAGGAAATGCAGAGTTCTGCACACCCAGGGGTCCCACCTCGGAGCCCCGCCTGTCTCAAGGCCGCACCCTCTACATCCCCAGAGGGCAGAAAGCTTGCCCCCCTTCCCCCAGCCAACTGTCTTCAGGACGGCAGGGCTTCCACTACCATCCAGACCCCACTTCTGGAACTCGGGCTGTGGAAACCTCTCAAATTACTCAGTTATCCAGGAATCTGCCTCCTCCCAACTTCCTAGTCTCCAAGGGACACTCCAGGAGAGGGGCCCGTGGGCTCTGGGTGCAGGCTTGTACCTCCACTTTCTCTGACAGCTCTGTGGAGCTAGTCTTTGTTGAGCTGCCTTTTACTCTTAGAAAGCAAAGCCATGGGAACCGAGGAGCTAACCCCCCTTTATATTTGGGAGCTGGGCGCCTTCAGGAGCAGCAGTCATGTTAGTTCAGTGTCCCTTATACCCTGGGGAAAAGCAGGCAGCTGAGTGGCCAGAGGAGGTGTCTCTTGTTTCCAGGGTTCTGTCTCTCTGTCCCCAGCTCCTCTTCTTACAGGAAAAAATCTCTGGTTCCTGCTTCTGCTAACCTGCCATAGCGTCAGACTCTGCCATATGGAGTAGGGCATGGAGGGGTACAGTAGCCTGGCATAGGCTGCAGAGAAATGGCTCGCTGCTCAAAGCTCGGCTGAGAGTGAATGGAGGAGGCCCTGGTCCTGGGAGAGCTGTGGCCATTGTTTTCACAAACCCTAGCGCCCAGGTGATCTTCCTGCCACATCTCTCTTCTTCAGGCCACCCCTGGTTAGGGCACCCTTCCCAAAGTGGGTGGGTCTCTCCTCCTTATATTCTGGCCAGCCCTCTCCTGGTTTAGAACTGACCACTTGTAACAAAGGTTTGCAAAGGAACTGGGGAGACGGCCGAGTTGGCAAAACAGGGGGACCTGAGTACGGTTCCCAGAAGCCATGTGAAAAGCTGTGCAGCGGTGAGATAGGCTTGTAATCTTAGTCCCAGGCAAGCAGAGAAAGGAAGGATTCCCGGAGCTCACCAGCCAGCTAGCCTAGCCTATGTGTGGAGTTCCAGGCCAGCCCCAGGCCAGATCTAAAAACAAAAGGTGGCTGGGTGTAGTGACAGACACCTTCAATCCCAGAATTCTATAGGCAGAGGCAGGCAGATCTCTGTGAGTTCCAGGCCAGCCGGGAGTCCACAGCAACATTGTTTAAAAAATAAAAACAAAACAAAACATAAAAGTGGGTGGTACCCGAAGAATGACATCTTGGGTACGCACAAGCATATACACGAATGCGCCCATACACACATACACACACACACACACACACACACACACACACACACACACACACCATCTATAAGGCACTGCCCTGAGCAGGTGTGCTCAGGTTTAATGGGCATGCATTTGCATCCATTGGACAAATGGTCTTGGGCACGTGTCATGAGGTGAGTGTGTGCTGACACTGCCTATTGTAAGGGCTGGGTCTTGTCACACTTTCTCGTTCCCATCCCATATTCAACCCAGCCATCGTAATGCAAGCAAATGTGTACCTTGCCCAGATGGGTCAGCTGATGCTAATGATTGTGAAAATCACCCAGATGGATAGCAGGGGGACACATCCATAAAGCCGGCCACAGACTGGCCTTGGGCAGCGGAGGCCAGACCCTCACGTCTCTCCCCCAGTCTCTGCTCCATTGGCTCTAGGTCTACTCTGATCCTAGAACGAGTCTCTGACCAAGTGGGCAAAACCTCAGGCTCTCAAGCAGCTGGTGGGCTACAGGAGGAAGGAGGGAAATCCCCTGGGAAGCAAGACTGTGGCAGCCTCCTCGGGAGGCACAGGGCCAATGCACAGCCCAAGTTCTCCAGTGTGGGAGGGCAGATCGGAGTTCAAGGCCTTTTCCTCTAGTGCTCTGCTAGACCAGCTCAGCCATCCAGTTGCTGTGTGACTTTTTGGCCAGGTTGCATACCTTTTCTGGGCCTCTGTGAATTAGGAGGCAGAGTTCATGGTGTCCTAGGGCTAAAACACCTGAGTTTTCTGAGTTGCGGAAAGGTCTTTCTAGTACCTCCCCCACCCCAACCTCCCCTGGCATTTGTGTTAGGGTGGTATGTAGGAAGGGGGTGGTGGGGTCTCTGGGCAAGAGCCCAACCAGGTGAGGCTTGGAGCTGCAAACAGCTGGTCTGGTACCAGAGCTGCAGTATCCAGGCACTGAGCGCAGCTCAGTCAGCGTCCTGGCTGCCTCCACTGCCCTGGCTGCCACCCAGCCTTCTGTCACCGGGCCGCAGCATGAGGCCCCCAGACACCTGGCCTGGCTTCATTCCCATGCATCATCAGCCTGGCCCCTATCTCCTGAAAGCATTGCTCCACCTTGCCCACATCTGATCCTCCATCTCTCCACCCAGCCCAGCCTGGGTCAGCCGAACAGGATGGGACAAGAGGCCTCCATCATCTGAACCCTGTCCACAGGTCCTCCTGCTGGGTGGGGCCTGGGGTTTCTGCTGCTAAGAACAAGGTCTCTGAAGCCCTGCCCTCCTGGATTCTGTCCAGCCTATTCCTATTGCCCTGAGCCTTTCCCTCTCTCAGTCAGCTAGAAGGCTCTACACCATCTAAAGAGGCGATTGCCCACTTTAAAAACACCTGCCAGCTCAGTTCTGCAAAGGGAAGCCTGACCTTCTCGGAGGGAGCCCCAGGCCTCATTTCCATGCAGCTTCACCTATGCTCTTGGCCTGAGCTGGAGCCCACAGCAAATTTCCAAAAAGGATATTTGTTGCTTCACAGCCCAGGGCCTTGGTGTATTCGGCTCTCTCCAGCTGAGACGTCCTCCTCCACATCTTCACGAAAAGATCCCCAGTATGTGTCAGGACACTGACTCAGATGTTTCCATCTCTGAAAGCCTCATTAGCATGGCCTCCACTCCCCAGGGTCTGCTCTCTCAGTCCCCACCGGAGCTGACTGGCCTCATTTCTGTATGTTCCACAGTTTCTGCACACGGCACCGTACTGTGTTGATGCCAGCTCTGTTTGTGAATGTTTCTTCCCACCAATCTGGGAATGTGTTTATCTGGGAGGGGCATCACACTGGTCTCTGTGGCAAGTACAGAGAAGGTGTTCTGCGGCAGTTGCAGAATGAATGAACAGCTGTTCATGCCGGAGATTCCCACTGCTCTGCCTTGGTCCTGGACCCCACCCGAGCCCAGAGCTCTACTCCAGCCCAGGGCTCCACCCCAGCCCAGGTGTCTACCCCAGCCCAGTGGCTTTGCTTCTCTGCACCTGTGTTTCTGTCTGTAGAGTGGTATTTCTGGACGTCAGAGGCTCCACAGAATCAGTTGGAACAGCTGGGGATGGTCCGTGGTGAGAAATAGCTTTCCAGTAGCGTCGCTGCCTAATGATCCTGGAACAATCAACTTCTATTCTGAATCCTGCCACTTTCTAGGCTGAAACCATGCTCCACCGTGACATCATTCATGAGCAAAAGTGCTCTAGAATGCTGTTTTCACCATTGCCAGGCAGGAAGTCTGTGCTACATGGAACACCTACACATGCATGTACACGCACATACACACGAAGATACACACATGTATATATATGCCTGTGTATGTGCATCTACGTAAATATACAGATGCACACATTACGCATATACACACACGCATATGAACACAGACACACAGATTATGTAGAAACACACATTTCCATACATCTACATACAATATACACACTTGCATACATGTATTCCTTACACATATGTATACATGAACACACAAACATATATAAGCCATGAATACACACATGTATACACCTGTATACAGATACACAACACACATATATGTCATATATACGCACACACACATATACATATACCTATACACATACACACGTGGATACAGGTACATATAGCCATATAAACACGCACACACGTATACGCATGCTCAGGTCACCAAATCTTGTTCTCCCATTGACCCCTTTGGAACAAGGGAGAGCCCTGTTAAGAGGCATATGAAGTGCTACTGTGTGTGTTCCTTCCGGATGTCTTTACAGTCAAAGGGTATGCTTACCCCAAGTCTGTTTAGAATACTGGGATTATAATGGCTTGGAAACATGCTGTTTTACTTCTGAATGGTTCAGGGGATTGAACTCAGAGACGTGCACAGGTTGGGGAGGGGGTCCTTTACCACTAAGCTACATCCTACCTCTTGGAAACTGGCTTTTTTTTTTTTTTTTTAACGTGTAGCACAGGTTGGTCTGGAATCTGTGCTCCTCCTGCCTCATCCTCTTCAGCTCGTTGATTCCCCAGTGTCCCCAGAGCAAGCGGAAACTTGCTTTCTGAATGAGTAAACATGAGTCTGAATATCTTCCTCGTGGCTGCCTATCCTTCTGTGGTGGCTGGGCACCTTGCAGTGGTCCTTCTATAAGATTCATTTCCGTTTCCATGACACTGTATCTCATGGATGCCCTGGGTTTGCTGAAGGAACTGGAACTGGGCCCTGTTTTGTCTCCTGGAGAGCCCCCACCAGCACAGCACCCCAACCTCCATTCCCAGCCTCTGGGTGAGCCTTCCCACTGGCACAGATGCTTCCAGGATACTTCCTGAGTGGTTCCCACCACCAAGAGCTTCTGGAGTTTTCCTGCCGGGACACAAGACAATTGCCAGCAGCAAGTCAGCCTTGCTCAGAAACCCTGCAAAGGCCTGTCTGGGCTTTAGTGGCCAGGGATGCAGGGATGCCCACTTTTAAGTCTGGACCACTGCCCTGAAGGGAAGTGACTGTATGGAGGGTTACAGAGTGAGTCAGTAACTTGGCCCCAATGCCCCACAGTGCTGGGAATCAACTCGGGCCAGGATGGCCAGGCTCAGCCTCTGACTTGTACTATCTTGCTCAACATGGAAACCTTTCTTCCTGGGAGGAGGGGCAAAGGCCCTGTGGTTCCTGGGCCTGGAGGTGCCTCTGCTTTCAGTAAACCACATGGGATACTTGTCCTGTGAGTGTCTCTGCCAGCTGGACTGTGACTTTGTACAATGTGATTTTTCTTTCTCATAGACACCCGAAGGTAGTCTTGGTGGAGGGGACAGAGCAACCCAAGAAATGTGTAAATTAGAAAACAGCAGGTCTTCTGCACAGGTCCCATGGACCACCTTTTTGAACTTGGAGTACAGAGTTCCCCAGACACGAGGCAGATGGTAGTAATCCCAGAACTCAAGAGGCAGAGGCAGGGCAGTTGGATCTCTGTGAATTTAAGGCCAGCCTCGGCTACAGAGTCAGTCCCAGGACAGTCAAAACTACACAGAGAAACCCTGTCTTGAAAAACAAAACAAGACAAGAAAAAAAAAATCTCTGGTCACAAATTCTGTTTCCCCTAGATTCCATCACCCAGCTTTCACGGACCAGTCCACCATCTCTAATCCATCTAATGTAGCAGCAAGCCTGTGTTGTGTAGCTGCTCCCCTAGATTTCAAACATTCCTTCCTGGGGGACAGAAAGTTTATAAAACTCTCAAGAAAGGTCTAACAATTATGATATCCCTGTGGAGCTTACATAGACAGCACACAGTTGCCAAGGGAGAGGAGATACTTCAGAGGTGTAGCTACCCACATGTTGTATAGGAGGCCCCAATGACATCTCTTACTAGGGTCGTCACTCATGCTAGAGAGGGCTTTCCAGTGATGAAAGCTAATTTGAGTCATCCATGCCCATATAAGTAAATCTTTGCCCATATGCCTGTATATGATTCCAAGAAGATTACTGGTTTGCCTAACTTGGGCAGAACCATTTCTTGGTCATTCATTGCTGTTTCTATCTGGATTGACTAGACTGTCTCTCCAGAAATCCATGCAACAACATGTGGCTCTCTCAGCATGTGGCTGCATATACTTCAGGTATATGCTTGCTTGCCCTACCAACTTGCCCTCAGGCCTCTCACCTCCCAGACATTTCCATCCCTGCCCAGTAAGTCTCTTGTTTGGAGTCCTGCTTCTGTGACCAGCATTCCCTCTGCTCTGCCTCCTCATGGATTAAATGAAAAGCACCAGAGTGCCCTGAGATTTCCCATTAGAGCAGGCTGTGACATCCATGTTGGCTGATTGAGGGAAAGGAGTAGGCGGCCTGGTTTTATCCCAGCAGATGAAGTATTGACGAAGAAGACAGAGCCAGGATTACTCAACATCTCTGGATCTGGCTTTCTCATCCATAAACTGAGAATACTAAATCAAAGCTTGGCCTAGTAGGCACTCAATGTAAGCCAGAACTTATTTTTATTATATGATTTTTTCCCATGATGCTCATGGGCCTAAACGTACAAATGCCCCTGGATTGTGGAATGTGGAAAAACAGAGTGCCTGGGTGGTCACCATAGGTATGGCTACGTGATTGGTAGTGAGTGAGCCACCATTGGAACAAATGTGGAGCACTGCAAATGGAGGGATTTTGTGAGTTCTGGTCTGAGCTCTTTCCATGACAGCCTAGGCTCCTCCTGTGTTTGGTTTCTAAAGATGTTTAAATAGCCATTCCCAATAGGGCACTGAGGGGAAGTTCTCGAGTTGAATATTTATAAGATACTGATAAGGTGGATTCCCATGCTGCTGTGGACAGCACACCCCTGGGGAGATCCCAGTCATGGGCCAATGGCCACCATGGATGCCACAGAGAAGTCCTTATTTCCCCTCTTCCTTTTACTCAGCTAGGAGATGGCTAAAGTAGATTTCTGCAACCTGAAGATTCCCTTCAGCTTTGAAATGTCATAACTCTGAGGCTGAAAAGAGAAACCACACTGTCTTAAGCAAATTAGTGTTAGCATCTTATTCTAAGAGTCCAGCATCCGTGCTGGAGCTGAGCAAGGAGGTCATGTTTGGAATCTGCTGGTGGCTCCCATTCACAGATTTGCTTGCTCAATTGACTGCGAATTTGCTTCCTCACTTATCCAGTGTCTGTGCTAGCCTGGCAGATTACAGATGGCTCAAGATGACTGCTACGCCCTGTACTGAGGGCTTTGTCTATTTGCCTGCACCCTTGAGTCTTGGCTGGCCTGAAACTACTTCAGGATTGGTGATGGTTAATCTGGACTGTCATCTTGATGAGATTTGTATAAAAAAAAATGAAATAAAATAAAATAAACCTCTGGGCATGTCTGGGAAGGAGCTTCAAGATTAGGTTAATTAAGCTGGGAAGATCCACCTGAAACGTGCATGGTACCATTGCAAGGGCTGGGCTCCTAAAGTGAATAAAAGAGATGGAGCAAGCTGAGTACCAGCATGCACTGCTCTCTGCAATGGGACCGGCTGCCACACACGACCCCTATTGCTGTTGTGATTTCCCTGCCATGATGAACTGTACCCTCACACGGGGTGCCAAAATAGACCCTTGCTCAAGTTGCTTTTGTGTCAGTGTTTTGGCACAGCAACGGGAAAAGCAGCTAACAGGAATGAATCACCGTAGAAGCTGGGTTTTGCTTTTGACCCAGGGGAAGAGTCTGCTAACTTCTTGCTCCCACTGGAACCCAGCTTCCTGTTGTGAGGAAGCCCTAGGGATGAGAATACAAGCTGCCAGTTAACAGTCTCGCCTGGCAAGACCCACCTTGCCAGCTACGGAGACCAGCCACAGTGAGTGCTTTGGCCCCTGTGGACCTGTCCCTGCTCTGGGGAGCAGAGACAAGCTGTGCACATTAACTCCTACTGCACCGTGTAGCCACGACGCTTTTTGGAAACCTGTGAGGTCTGGCATCATTGGTCAGGCGGCAGTGACAGCGCTGCACTGCCTTAAGGTGGGAACGCGACGGTGGAATTACGAGGTTCAGCCAACATTCCCTTGTGAGAGCTGAATACATGGCACCAGTGCTTGCAGTGTAACATTTCTCTGCAGAGCAAGCTCAGAGAGCAGAGGTGAGGCCCAAAGACAGAAAGACAAGTCAATATGAAATATATCCCTGTGCATCTACAGATGTTAATCATCTACAGACATTACCTAGAATCAACTGGGAAGAGACTCTCAACATGGGGTTGTCTAGATGAGGTGACGTGAGGAGACTCCGTTCACACTGAGCAGCACCATTCTCTAGGCAAGGGATCCTGAACAGAGAGGAGAAGCGGCCTGAGTAGCCTGTGTTTGTTCTCTTTCTGCTCTTGGATGTGATGTGACTAGCTGCCTCGATTTCCCCACAATGATGGGCTGTAGCCTAGAATTAGAAATCAAATATACTTTTTCTCTCCAAATATTTGGTGTGTGTGGGGGAGAGGGAGAAGAGGGGCAGGGTCAGTAACAGAAACAAAACCAAGACAGCTCTCAAACTGGCCACCACTGAGGGTGACTGGTGCTTGATTCTCTGGGGCCTCCTGAGGATCCGTAAGTATATCTCAAATTGTCCACCTTAGGGACAAAAGGGAGGTATTTTTTTTTTTTTTCTGTCCATGGTTGGCTATGGCATTCCTTTTCCTGTGAGTTGAAATGTCCCATGGGATGCTGAGCTCCTGTACCCCTAGCCTGCAAGTGTAGATGCCATGCTGGCTTCTCCTGGTACCCATGCTGTAACATCAGAGAAGGCCCAGGATAGGAAGCAGCGGACGCCTGGTAGAGCTTGAGTTGGGGTGTCTCCTGCCAACGCTAAGGAGGTTGGATACTCATAGTTCTCCGTAGCCTTGTCTGGAATCAGAGTAGAGAACTCAAGAGTCGTATGGGCTTGTCTGTCCCTTCACAGTGCCTGCTCCACAAAGCCACCCAACTCTAATAGGCTATGAGTCTACACTTGCAGCAAGCTCTCCACACGTAGCTATGACATTGGTGAGGACTGTCCTCAGGGACACATTGTAAGACTGCTGTCCTGTAAGTTTTCCATAGAGTCTCCGGTGGTGTCGCTCTATTGTCACCCACAGCCCCATGCTTATGCTAAAACACTCCAAAGCATTGCTAACCAGGCTGGTGGAGACCTGCCCTCCCCCCTCTTTCATGCACACACACACAATCATTCATGCATGAGGCGCTGGGCAATCTCAGTTGTGCCACGTCTGTATTTTGAGGGCTCGGCTTGAAATCAAGCCACAGGAAGGATGACCCCTGAGAGCCTGCTCTGAAATGGTGGGGCATGAGTACTACAGTCTCATCATATCCAAAGCCTGGGTCAGGTTTAGAAACCCTGTTTTTGTAGAGCCATGGCTGTGAACCATGTTCTTAAAATGTCAGAGCAGAAGGCTCCTCAGGAGAGACATGGGTCTCCAACTCCTTAATTCCAGGCTGGGCACTGTCACTGGGTGCCCTGTGCTTCACCCTTGGGATAAAAAAGAACTTTTCAGACAGTATCAGGTATTTCTTAGATGTTTTACAGGGGCTCTGTGAGGAACATCAGTGGTCCACACAAGCTTGGATTTTCATGCTTGATAATGACTGGGCTCTGTTATTGGGGTAGACAAGCTCTGTTCCATTTGTTCTGACCTTTCCTTTGACTTTGTGTGCACGAGTTCCAGAGGAGATGAGCTGCAGCTGAGCCTGGAGAGAGTTTTCTACTTCCTTGGAGGCTATCTATGGTCTCTGCAACGGGGCCTATGTTGAGAGAATGGTGGTCCTGGTTACGGGTCCATCTGAGAGGCTGTTAGGAGCTCAGGAGCTGTCATCCAGGCAAGTGGGAGGTTTGGCTGCTCCTCGCAGAGCTTCACCCTCTATTAGCCAAGTGAGTTTGAGCAATCATTCCACCTGTGAGCCTCAGTTTCCTTATCTGTCCGGGTTGCATCCTTCCCTGCCCTGCCCACTGACCTCAGTCAGATAATGGGTGTGTCTGCCTTGGCTCACACAGCCAAACCACTGAGCAACAGGGTGGAGCTCCCCCCAGCGTGGGGGATTAAAGATGTAATCTCTCAGTCGGAGCTCTCCCCCACTCCCCCCTTGCTCATCTTGGCTTCTTTTTTTCCCCCCTCTCTCCAGCATGAGTCAAAAGCCTGCCTTGGCCCCCTAAAATTCTCCTGGTCACACAACCAAGATGACATCAACCCTGCCAGTTTTAAACAGCAAAATCTCACTCATCATGTCTAGGGGTGTGGTAGAAGGGTGAGGATGAGGTATGTTAATTGGTTCAGTTTGGGTCATGTTCCCCTGGCTTTTCCAATCACTGTGGACTATTTTGACTGGTCCACTTGGGACCAGTCTGCAGGAGGGGGAACCTTGGTGAAGAGCCCCCGTGAGTTCTACAGTAAATGTGCCCCCCTAGGGCATTCATGCCATTTTTCTATGTATCAGACCCAACCTAGTGTCTGTTAAATGTGAACATCGTTGGCAATGAACACAATGACACCCAGGATTACAGTGATATGTGTATCTGTTTATGGCCTCTGAGAAGCAGGGCTTGGCTAGCTGACATTGGCTACTAGTAGTTGGACTTTGAAGATGACGCCTGGCCCCTTGGTCCTGCTTTCTCTCTTGATCTGCCACAGTTTGAACAGCCGCAGGCACCTCTAGGAATCTTATTTAATCATTGGTCAATTTCCTGCTTTAGAATTCAAGCTCTTCAAAAGTGGGAAACTTTGTCTGCTTGTTTACCGTTGAGTCCCCAATACCTACGTGCCTGGCATTAATAACTGGTCAGCTAACACTGGTGAAAAGAATGAGTGACCGCTGATAGCTATCTGGCACAGTGTCACTGGTAGAGTCCTGTTTGTTTCCAGTTTCCTGTTTCCGGTCCCTCTTCTATCTTAATTCTGCTTCCTGTTCCTGTGGATACAACTGATAAGTACACCTCCGAGCAGGTACTCTTATCATTAGTGAATGTTAAACTTCATGTGTGTCGGGGGGCGGGGGGGTCAGTTTGTGTATGTGGAAGAAGATGTATGTAGCCGTGGAGGCCAGAGTTCAACTTCAGCTATTGCTCCTCAGGTGCCTTCTGTTTTTCGTTTGTTTGGTTTGGGTTTTTGTGTTGTACTTTAGGGGATTTGGGGGTGGGTATTTTTGGTTTGCTTGTTTGGTTGTTTGGTTGGTTGGTTGGCTGGTTGGTTGGAGACAGGATGCCTACTGTCCTAAAGCTTGCCAAGTAGACTAGGCCTGCTGGCCAGGGAACCCCAGGGATGCCCCTGTGCGTGACTTCTCGGTGTTGAGATTACAAGCCATACCTACTTCACAGCATGCTTGTACAAGCAAGCACTTTGCTGAGACACCCTCCCTCCCCCCAGCCCCGGACATAGGACATTGGTTGAGTTTCTGATACTATTCACAGTATTGAAGGATTCCCCATGCGGTAAAATTAATTTCCCTGGGGCTCCACTCTGCCTCAGTTGTATGGAAGTGCAAAGTGATCTTGGAATTAGCTACTCTTTCTGCTGTTGAACCTGCTGTGGACACAGAAAACTGTCTTTTGTGCCAGTGCTACCCGTCTAGCAGTTTGTATAAGAAATCTTAGGAGTCCACATAGAGCAAGTCACCTCAGAACGGCCTCGTGGTCATTTGGTCCTTGTGTGTCAACTTCCAGGTTCCAGATGGCCTTACAATCCTGCTGACCTCGTGAAAAGCCTGAGTGTTTTTCAACAGTTTGGAGTCCCTCACCCCTGTTCTGTGCCCATGGATATTGCTGCGGCTTTCATGTACCCGATACCCAGTTTGTTCATATTGTGGAGTTGCTGTTAGCTTTCCAGAAAGAAGCAAAGCAAGAGATTGTCACGTTTGGGCTAGGTAGGGTGGAGAATGCCTCTAATTACAGAATTCAAGAGACTGAGGCAGGAGGATTGTTAGAAGTTTGAGACCAGCCTAGTCTCACGATAGGTAGGGCTACGTAGACATTCTGTCTCAAAGCCAATCAGATTTTATCAGCCAGGCTTTTTTTTTTTTTTTTTTTTTTTTTTTTTTTTTTTTAATCTAAGTTGTTGCTGCCAAAGGCCCTGCTGAAAAGTACAGCGCAATAGCGAGTAGTGAGGTAAGGAGGAGGCTGTGGGTTTATCATACCACCCCAAGCCTGGCCTAGGGCCAAGCCCTTCCTTCCATGTCTGCTCCTTCTACATAAGCACCTGGCTCATCTCTCCACCCTCCCCACAGGCTCTGGAGCCTGCTGGCTGGTGGCTTCCCACACCTACAGTGCACAGTGGCTTGGGGACTAAGCAGCTATCAGGAGCAGCCCCTGAGCCTTTGCTGGGCTCCACTCTAAGGGGAGGAGTTGCCTGTCTCTGGTTGCTTGTGTTGGCCTGCACTCGATAGCCCGTGGAGGCCTCAGGTGCTATCCAGAGAGTGTTCCACTGAGTGATGGAAGGCTTAGGAAGGAGAATCGTGTCACTCCAGCGTCTCCACGGGTACCCCTGAGTCCAGGTGAGAGCTCTCTCACCGCACACCGTCAGTGCGCTCACATCTGTTAGTGCCTTTTTGCAACTGCGGCCAAAACACACCTGCACAGCACTTAAGGGTTGAAAGGTTTATTAAGCGTTTGGGTCCCTCGTGGCAGGGAAAGCATGGCTGAACAGCTCAGCTCATGATTGCAGAAACATGCAAGAGGCTGTTGACACTGTGGCAGAGGAAGAGGAGCCAAATCAACAGCCAGGGACCATTTTAAAGCCTACCTCTAGGGACATACTTCTGTCACCAAGGCCCTGCGACCCAAAGGTTCCACGGCCTCTCTAAAAGAGTGGCACTGCCTGGGCAACAAGGGTCAAGTCAGGGGCCTGTGGGGACCATGTTAAACTCAGATCATAACAATGTCCCCACCGCAGGTGTGGTGGCTGCATCTGGGGCAAACGGAGGATTCCCAACCCAGCCTGTCTTCTTTTAAAGCAAGTCTATTGGCCTGCATTACCTTGGGAATACACAGCGAGCCAGGCCCAGCAGGTGTCACCCAGGACTGCCCAACAAAGCAGAAGCGGTTACACTCCATCCTCAGACCCTGACACCGCCCAGGTTCATACCCGCCTGAGTGTGGGGCTCAGGAAGGCAGCTCTCAGTCTATGGTCAGCTTTGAGTCCAGCCACCATGCTGGAAAATCCTGCTTGGTGCTGCGCCCACGGGCAGCTCAGAGCCCATTGCCGGAATCTAACACTTCAGCCCTCTGTTTGCTCTGATCACAGGTTCAGAAAGGCCTTGAGAGGCGGTAGTCTCTCCTCCCCTGAAACCCATCTCACAGGTGCCAACCCTGGTGCCTTGTCTGTGGAAGTCAGTCAGGGGTGGACATGTCAGTTTCCCCCCTGAACGTGAAACTCCTCAGGGCAGAAGCTTCCAGAGCAGACAATCCAGCTTTCCCCCATGTGATGAAGACATTGGCACAATGGAGGCCACAGTGAAGAGCGCGCGCCCTGGAGATAGTTGATGTGCTGCTCAGTCTCTAGGGACAGAGGAACAAGATTCTTACTCATTCCTTCTTCCATCCATCTATCCGTCCATCTATCTATCCATCCATTCATCCATCCATCCATCTATCCATCCATCCATCCATCCATCCATCCAATCATTTCTCTATTTTTTCCTTCCTTCCTTTCTTTCTTTCTTTCTTTCTTTCTTTCTTTCTTTCTTTCTTTCTTTCTTTCTTTTTCTTTCTTTCTTCTCTTTCTTTTCTTTTTTCTCTTTCTTCTTTTTCTTTCTTTCTCTGTACTTTTTTCTTTCTTCTTTCTTTCCTTTCTTTCTTTTTTGCTTTCTTTCTTTTTTGCTTTCTTTCTTCTTCCTTTCTTTCTCTCTTTCTTCCTTCCTTTCTTTCTCTTTCTTTCTTCCTTTCTTTCTCTCTCTTCTTTCTTCTTTCTTTCCTTCTTTCTTTCCTTCCTTCCTTCCTTCTTTCTTTCTTTCTTTCTTTCTTCTTTCTTTCTTTCTTTTCTTCTTTCTTTCTTTCTTTCTTTCTTTCTTTCCTTCTTTCTTTCTTTCTTTCTTTCTTTCTTTCTTTCTTTTTCTTCCTGAGACAGGATTTCATGTATTCAATGCTGACTTCAAACTTTCTATGTAGGGGGCTGGAGAGATGGCTCAGTGGTTAAGAGCACCATCTTAACCACTCTTCCAAAGGACCTGGGCTCTATTCCCAGCACCCACATGGCAGCTCACAACTGTCTGTAACTCCAGTTCCAAGTGATCTGACACCTTCACATTAATGCACATAAAGTAAAATTAAATAAATTATTTAAAAACCCCTTTCTATGTAGCCAAGGTTCACCTTGAACTTCTGATCCTTCTGCCTTTATCTTTCAAATGCTAGGATTGCAGGTGTGCATTACAATGTCCAGTTTATACAGTGCTGAGGATCAAACCAGGACCTCATACATGCCAAGGCAGGCATTCTGCCAACAGAATGATAGCCCCATCTCTCCACGCTATTTTCTAACATTTTACCTACAGTGTGGCTGAAACTCTAGTGGGACCCCACTCTTCCTGGGTGAGAGAAGGGAGCCCCAGAGGGTGGATGGATTCTGACACTGCTTTGTAAACACAAGAACTACCCTTTCCTCCCTCCTCTGCAGCATCTGCCCTTTCCAGACTGGCTTGGCTGGTGCTGAGTTGGATGAACCTGGCTGAGATGGTGGTCTGCTTATGCAGGCGGGTAACTGAACCATTATCCCCTGTCAAAGCAGTAGCTAGCTGCATGCTTGTGTAGCTGTATGCATGAAAGCACAGTGACCCAGGGAAAGAGTCCAGACACAGAGCCCCGAGCCTTGGTACCAGACCCCCTTCTTCAGCTATGTCTCTGGAGGTGGGGAAGCTATGAGCATGCCACTGACTTTGCCTAGACTATCTCCTAGTATGTTTTGTAAGACCTACCTTGCTGTACATCCACAGAAGGAGAACCTCAGGGTGTGTTCTGCTCAAGGGACTGCTGTGGTCCCACTGAAAGAAAGGCCTGGCCTAGCCAAGCAGCTACCCTCTCCAATCACACATTGGTTTCCAAGACAGAGACAGCCATGAGAGTAGCTTTGTTCTTTTAATTACTAGGAGCCTCTGGTCTATGCAAAGCATGCTTCATGTTGCTTCTCTTGTGTCCTCAGGCAGTAGTCACCAACCTCCTACTTCTTAGCTTTGGCTTTCTTTCCTTTACTGGCCTTACTAGCCTTAGGAAAGTCCTCTGAGGCTGCCTGGCCAGCAGTGATACAGGGAAGTGGGGGTGGAGGAGCACAGAGGCTGAGTGTCTTCTTCTGCAGTCTCAGGTCTAGGATGTCAAAGGCCGCCTGGATCTCATACTGTAGAAGCTCCTGCAGGCATGTGATCTGGATGTTGATGGCCTCCCTGACAAGACGTTCCAGAGCCTGCAGGACACAGAGCAGTGAGGCATGTGTGGAGGACAGCCAAGACCCATCCTCCTCCTGCCAGCTGTGGCTCTTCATGGTGGTGGCTATCTTCTATGGACATACCTCCTGTCCACCAGCTCTCTCCCTTACTACAGTTCATTGCTTCCTCCCTTCCCACTGTCAAGTTCAGGACAACAATCTCTTTGTGTGTGTCATATGTTCCTCACAGGGTTCTGGAACTATAAACTAGTGACGAGTCATGTTCCACTTGGCCATAGTGGGCTCCTCCTGCCTCCTGACTGTTCTGACATCTCACAGACCTAGTGACTACATTGGAAGAGACAGGTAGAGCTTTAGAGAGTGGGGTTATCTCCTGACCAGCCAGATACAAGAATATGAGCTCAGCTATTCTCACAGAACTGTTCTAACAGAACACACGCCGATCCCCTTCATACTCCTGACTTCACAGTGTCCTGCAGACATGACAGAGAAGAAGTTGTTCATGATATCTGAGGGTGATGAAAGATATATTTTGGGGAATACTGTTGTTTGTAATATATACTTAAAATCTGGTATACAGTTTGCCCCAAAGTATTCCTTGGATTTTATTTCAATATAAAAATAATGTTCTTCCCCAGAATTAAGAGAGGCTTGGACTCCACAAGATGATGGTGGTGATGGGTGTTGAATGCCTCCCTCTGGCTTACTGCCAGGGATGCCAAGCTCTGCTGAAGAAACTCATGGAAGATCAAAGGGAGCTGAAAGGCATGGCAGAGCAGCAGGGGGCATATTGGGAGCAGGCCTCCCTGGCCTGGCCTACAGACTCCAAGGTGTCATAGAACAAGGTCCCTTAAGGACCTGGAGATGGGCTGTCTCTGAGCTTCCTAGACCCTCACTAGATGTCTGTTGTTGTTTTATGACTGAGTCAGGGTTGGCCTTGAACTCCTGATTCTCCTGCCTTCACCTCCTGAGTGGTAGGATCATAGGTGTGCACCTCCATGCCCAGCTGCCTGCCTTCCACACCTTCATGTGCTTAGATAGCACTGTCTTGTCCCATTCCTGTGTATCAGGAGCCTTGACCCTGGATGGGTATCATCCAGCCTGCTTGGTTATTATTATTTTAGCAACTCCCCAAACATGCTTTTGAACTTTAAAGGAATACTTTCTTCTTTGGCTGGCAAATCAGAAGCCAAAACAAAACAAACAACAAACAACAGAACCCTTCAAAACTCTCCTGCTGTGCCTGTGCATGTACACACACACACACACACACACACACACACACACACACACATACACACACACACACACTTTCACTCCTCTCTGGGCCATCTGCTCACACACTGTCCCTGAGCTGTCTGAACCCTGGCTCTCCACGAGGATGTCTCTGAGAAGAGACAAAGGGCACTTAGGCATTCCCCTAGGAGCTCAGGGATCCGTGTCACTTTCATGACTCTCTCAGTGGAATCTGTTACCGTCAACGACAATAAGAAAAACTCAGACTTCGGTGTCATCAGGCCTCAACCGACTGTGAACTCTACTCCACAGTAGCTTGGTGGTGTTGGGCAAATGATGTTCTCTAATCCCATATGTCATCACAAAAATGGAGACACTGGTTTCTACTTCGCAAAGATGTTGTGCAATGATGTGCATGCAAAGTCTGTGGGAGATAGTAGATGCCCACGTGGCCCTCTGTCGCCATTACAGTGCAGACCTGTGAGTGAGCCCAGCCCACTCACAGAGATCTCTGTGTCTCAGGGATCCTGGGGCTGTCAGGCAGAGACTCACCTCTCTCCTCAGGGTCGGCTGGGACTGCAGCTGCTCTGGTGCCTCCTGGACCCCAAAGGCTTTCTGCAGCATGTGTGCCTGCTCCAGCAGCAGCGTCTCCTTCAGCAGGAGCACGTTTGTGCGCTTCTGCACCTCAGCTGTGCTCAGCTCAGCCATCTGCTGCTCGTGCCTCCACACATCCGAATTTGTGCCCTCCGTCAGCGGGAGGGGCTGGGGTGGTGCACACATTTGCACGTGAGCGACTGTCAGGTTGACCTCCTGGTCCTGGCTAAGCACAAACTGGTAGAGTCTGTAGTGTCGGATGAAGGTGTTGTGGAAATAGTCACAGAGGGCCAGCAGGTGGGTGGCATTGAACTGCTTCTGGTAAACTCGGAGCTTGGTCCCCAGGATTGTCACGGCCTCTGTAATGGAGCAGCCTGTGTGTACAGAGGAGTAGGGTACAGAGTGTAAATTGGGCTGTGGACCCAGGTCCAACCTCAGAGCCTGCATCCTGACTCTGATTCCCCAGCAACACTCATTAGCTCCCAAGAGCTCTGGAGCGCATCTCATTTCCCACTTTCTTCTGCAGTAAGTTGTACTTATTGTGTGTCCCCTATAGGGCTATCCCATTCTTTTGTCTTTAAACTCCTGTTCTGACTTGTTTCAACTGGTTGACTTCAAATTCCTCAGAAAGGAGAAGGAGGGTTTGATAAGGGAGTCTCTGTTGTTTGTGGATAAGGAAGTGAGTGGGAGATGGGTGCAGGTAACCTTGATAACAGGGACTTGGGACAGAGTTGGACACAGAATTATCTCTGAGAATAGCACCAAGGGTGAAGCTCCTTAGGGTTCTCTCCCGGCCCCTCCCATGCCTGAACCCTCTAGGAGCCTCAGTGCAAGGGTTGGAGGCAGACCTCCATCCAGGCTGTCAGCACTTGACACAGGAAGTGGTTCCTAAAGGGTCATGGCAGAATGCTGTGCAGGTCCTGGGCAGAGCAAGTCAAGATACATGACCCTCAGACCACCAGGAGAGCCAGTTCTCACAGACGCTGGCTAGAGCAGGGTGAGCTTGCTTGTGTCTCTCCTACCCTCCTGTGCGTGAGACCACTGCAGGACCACACATACTTAGAATGCAGGTCCGTTTAGGAGCCATGGAAATCAAGCACCGGATGCAGGAGCCTGGCTGTTTCCTGAGATTGGAGTGGCTCTTCAATAGCTCTTCCTCATTTCCTCCTATCACCCCTTCTTTCCCTAGCTTTAGGATTCTCCACGCCTGCCCTTCCCCATCTCCTACAGAGGGGAGGTGTTGAAAGTTCTCCATCTTAGTTCTCCACTTACTGGGCTCCTCAGAGGCTGGCATGGCTCTGTGTGGAAATACTGACCACCACCTCATCGCTCTGAGGACATGGGGAGGACGCAATGCTGCCTTCCAAACAGCAGGTAGGCAGGGTCCCGCTTTGCTGAGAGCCTCCTCAGAAGCTCTGGGGAGATTGCCTGGTATATTTCTGTATCTATGGGGCTGTGACCAAACCCCACAAATCAACATAAAGAAAGATGTTCTTGTATTTTGGCTCATTTTCATAAGTATTTCAGTCTGTCACAGTGGGGACAGCATGGAAGGCTGGGCAGTGAGGCTCTCTCTGTGGCAGTGTATGTGTGAGGTAGAGGCTAGGCACGTGATAGTGGGCCAGAAAGCAGACTGAGCACAGGGCTGGGACAGGCACTGTATGTCATCTTCAAAGGCCCACCACACTTAGTGATGCAGCCAATTAGGCCCAACTCCTAAAGAGTCCACATGACTCACCAGGAAGCAAACATTCCAAGTACAAGTCTTTAGGGGACATTTCAGATTTAAACTGTCAATGCCCTGGCTCTGCAGGTGGGTGGGAAAGGAAGGTGGCTACAGGCTGGAGCTAGCATTGGTAGACCCCTTCCTTCAGAGTAGAGCATTCTCAGTTCAGAGAGCTGTGCTTCTGTCCGGGGAAGGCCCTGGCTTGGAGGCCCAAGACACTCTGGCCCTTCCGAGCTGGAACGCCTGGGCCTTTGATGTGAATGTAAAGCTGAGGATTGCATATATCTATTTCAGAGGCTTGATGGAGTGTCCTGTGAGCCAACATACTCATTTACCTCTCCTAGATCTCCAGAGCAGGAAGCCTCAGATGGTACAGGGGTAGAGGGGCTGTGCTAGACATTTAAGAAAGTCTGCCTCCCTCTTCCCTTCATCCCCATCTCCCTCCTGCCTCCTTCCCTCCTTGCTTCCCCCTTCTCTCCATTCTACCCTGGCTCCCTCCTCCCATTTATTTCATTACTTCATGCATCCCTTCTTCCTTTCTTCCCCCTTCCCTGCCTCTGCCTGCTGTCTTCCTTTCTTTTCTGAGCTCTCCCCATTCCCTCATTCTGAGGTGAACCTGTGAACGGTTGCTCAGTCTATGGACAACCACTGCCTGTCCCTTAAGGAGGTACTGTGCCAGGTGCTGGTAGTGCTGTGATCATAAGATACACCTCTGCCCATAAAGTGTGGGTGGCAGAGGCCATAGCTATGGTGTTCAACAAGGAAAAACAGAATCGGGCCAGAGAGCACTCAGATGAGAACTCTCTGAGAAGAATGGGGTTGGGTAAGGGGTTTTATCTGACTAAAGGTGACACAGATAGGTAGGGAGGGTTGGTCCAGTATGGAGAAAGAGAAAGCTGTGAAAGCAACAGTATGGCCCAGGTTGGGGCAAGATGGGACCCAGAACAGTAGAGGCAGATAGATGGCAGCAGTTGTTGGTGACAAAATAGGTAACAAGTAGATAGAAGGGACCCATGAAAGGACCCATGCTCAATAGCTGTGGCTTTATTTGTGGGACCAGACACATCTGAGTAGCAGAGGTTGGAAGTGAGCAGGAATGGGTTCTTGGGTTAGGAGTGGGACGATTGTGAGCCGGAGCAACAGGCCATGATGGGGAGCATAACTGAAGCATCTGGATTGGTTAGGGGCAGGTGCTGGTCTGGTTTACCTTGGGAAGAGTGTAAACTGCATCAATGCCCAGTGTCTCTTGCTGCCCTGTTCTTGTCAGAGCTGGGTATCTGAGTATAGAAGACTCCTCTACTGCAAAGACAGCTGATGGACAGTAACTGTATCCCCTGGGAACACCGTGAGGAGGGTCCCTCACTTGGGTATCAGCCTGAGTTCAGAAGCCAGCCCACTCCCTCCTGCTGTACCGTCTTTTGCCGATACTTTCCTGAGCAACTCTGATGTGTCCCCTGTATCCACTGGATATCTTGTGGTTGTGAGCTAACCCCTGACAGAGGCAACTGGAAGGTTTATTTGGGCTCACGGTTTTAGCTCCTCCCAGTGGGGAAGGCACAGTGACAAGGGAGAGTCAGCACTGTGTGAGTATGTAGCAGAAGCTATCACACACGGTGCAATGGGAGAATGGAACCAGAGGCAGGCACCACCTTCAAAGGCCTTCTCCTAGTGAGTGATTGTTTCCACCCAATCCACTCCTCCTAAAGGCTCCACAGCCTACAGAACAGGGCCAGAGCTGGGGACTGAGTACTCAAAGCATAAGCCCATGGAAGACAGTGCATATCCAAACCCTAACATGACCTAAGTTCTCAGACCTCTTCCCATCTTGCTATTCTCTTGTGTTTCTCTGAGACACAGACACAGACACACACACACACACACACACACACACACACACACTTTCTTCTCTTTCCTCTTTTTTTTTTTTAAATCTTATTGTAGCAGGCTACATAGAACTATTTTCATGCACTTTGAATTAACACCCCCCCTCCAATTCTCTGTGACCTTTCCCTGTCTCATCCTTCCCTCTCCATTGTCCCCTTTGTTTTCCCTAGCCAGTATTGCTTCCACTGTCACGTCATCCCTACATATATGACTTTGACTCAGTAACAGATACATGGACCAGTGAACCAGGACACACAGAGAGCCCAGACAGAAATCCATGCAGCCAGAGCAAAAGATTCTAAAAGAATGCACCAGAGAGCACCTTTTTCAGCAAACAGTGCTAACGAATCTAGATAGCCACATGCAGAATGAAACTAGACTCCCCATCTCTTGTTCGTTAGTTCATTAAAGCTCCAAATCAGTCAGGAGGACACACTTTCCATGTGTGTCTTTCAAAATATATATATGCTCCAACCATGTTCTGCCCAGCGCTGCCAGCAACCCTGACCCCTAGCATTACTTTCTTTTTCCTGGGTGTCTTGAGCGTCACACACATCCTAGTGAGTGGAAAGGAAGAAGGCCCAGTGGGGGCCCCTGACTGCACCTCTCAGCACTACACCTTGGAATCCCTTGGAAGTTTCTAGAATGCAGATGGCTCCTTCCATACACAGCCCTGTCTCATCCACGTCAGAAGATGAGAGCTGGTTCCCAGGGCAGAAGCTGCTTTTAGAGTTTCTTCCTTGGATCTGGGATCAGAGCCATGAGGTCTCAGCTTCTGGCAGAGGAGCTACCCAGCAGCACAAAGAGTGGCCAGCAAGGAAAAAGAGCCTCTACTCTTTGTGATCACTTCTAGGTCATCACCCATATGCTGCTGGGGCCTTTCCTACATGAGCTTGAGTCTGGGCATGCTTAGATTTGTAGGCATATTGACAGATTTATTTCTGCTTTTGGAGGAGGTGGTAGTGGTTGAAAATGGGGCGGAGCAGGCAGTCTTGGCTTCTTTGAGGGCACAGGTATGCTACAAATTGGCAAGAGCTGAGGATGCATGTGTAAGTCCCTGCAGTGTATTTGAGGCCCAAGATGAGAAAGGCAGGGAATACAGAGGGGCTGGACGGAGGCTGGGTGGGTGCTGAAGGCCAGGTGTGTGTTGGGGGTGGGGGTGGGGGGGTGTTCCTCTACCTAAAGAAATGCAGAGCATCCTTAAGTTTCTCCCACCACAGTGGAGCCCTCAGAGGTAGTGAAGCAAGAAGCAAGAAGTTGAGTGGGCTTCAGACTGAGGATGGCGGCCAAATAGAGGGACAACCGGATAAGGGATCCTTGGAAAGTACCAGGAAGTCATTGCTATGTCTGGGTGAAGCACTGTATGTGAACCTTCATGGAGCGACCCCTCCGAACTTCTCCAGCTCTTCATAATGAACTTGCCTGAAGGTGCTCTGTCCTGCCTGTGGCCTGGCCTGGTCCAGCCCATCAGCAGTGCACAGCAGGGGAGCCCTGCCCCTCTATGTGGGAGGCCATGTCTGCTTTCCACACGGCCATACTTGTACCCTGAAGCTACAGTAGCCACACAGAGATTCCAGACTGACAGCACGACATCTGTTAGGCCCACTCAGGTCCAAATCTTCCCGAAACTGCTGTTCAGCTTTCTTGAAAGGCAAGGAAAAGCTAGTACAGCCTTTGTCTGGGTCAATGGGAAAAATCCCTGGTTGAATTTGATCTCCACCGAAGTAGGCTCAGTAGAAGTGGGCTCAGTAGACCTTGTCTCTTGCTGCTGTGAGATGCTGTCTGCTCCCTTTGTCCCAGTGACTCAGCATGGAGGGATTAACTCTCAGAAGTCTCTGGTAGAGGCAGGCAGAGCTGGGCCTGCACATTGCTCTTCAATAACAGGGAGTGGCCTTCATTTGCATTGGCTATCAAAAACTTCCTGAAGTCTGTCCCCAAGCCCCTGGAGGCCCACACCTGTGAGGAGGAGCAGAGTGGAGGAGGAGAGGAATGATGGAAGAGGGGTGTGGGGGAGGATGTGCCGATGGCAACACAAGATGCTTGCTTGCTCCAGCACTGGGCAAAAAGGACCTGCAAGGGGAGGTGCTGGCATCTCCGAAGCAGCGCAGGGCATGAGCCCTGCCTGAGGGTGGGGAGAACATGGCGGAGAGGGGCTGGCCTTTCTGGATGGGCACCGAATGACCTAGGTGTCTCCGACAAAATAGTCTGGTTGCCTTGTTTTGGATCCAAGGCAGCAGAGTCAAGCCAGGACACAACCTGACAACCTGGCTTTCCCAGCGCTTGAGCAGCAGAGGCTGGCCCACGAATCGAAAGGCAGAGGGAAGCCCAGGCCCGTCACCTTCATCGAGCTCCACTCTGTGTTCCCCAGCGTCCCGAAACCCAAGCAGTGACTACGGAGGCAGCATTATCCTCAGGACTGGAGGATCCCACTGCACTGTGCCACACGCACCTGTGCCACTTGGGCTCCCAAGCCCCTCTCAGCTCAGGGAAGCTCACTCTTTACCCACAGGGCTCACTGAGGCTCAGAGAGAGGCTGGGAGAGTCATCCAAGGACACACAGTTTGTGAGTGGCAGAGTCAGAATTCAACCCCAGCCGCTTGTCTCTGGCTTCAAGCTCCCTCAGAGGTGGAAACAAGAAGGATGGTTGTTCTTCGGTAGGTACTATATCAAAGACGCACGGTGTGAGCCAACGACCTTGAAAATGAACAGATCCAAGGAAATCGAGCAGTCTCAATATGCTGATCAGCTCAGTCTGGTCATCAACAAGGAGGAGCAAATGCAATGGTTTTCAAACCTCCTTGGGGTAGATCGTCTCTCTGGACCGAAGGACCTTGTTCTATAGATTGATAATCTGAAGTCCAAGGCCCAGGGATCAGGGCCTATCATTGGAGTCTGTTTCAACTCCTAATCTGGAGAAGGGACATGTTTCTACTTCTTCTTGCCACTGAACCCTGGGGCTTCTTGTAATTAGGAATGTCTCTGAATGGGCAGAGAGCCAACACAGCGCCATCTAATGTCCTTCTCAGACTACAGGAACTTGTTGGAGGGCAATAGGACTTCTGTAGAGAGGGTCTGTGTAGATTGGATCATTCATGCTGGCTCAGGTCTTGGGAGGATGGCGTTGAGTTGTAAGTCCAAAACAATGCATTTGTCTCTGTCAAAGAAACTTCATAGAGTCCATAGTTGCCCAGGAAAGAAAGAGCCAACCTCAAAGAATCAGTGGGCCCTGGGAGTAAGCACTGTCCAACCAAATAGGCAATGGCCTGTTCTTCTACTTCATCTGCCGCCCTTGCTGATATTGAAGCTGAGGGGGAGGAGGAATTGGAGACTGAGTGCAGAAAGCTTTTCCCCTGAAGTCCACTGATGTTTGACCCATTCCTCTATGGGGAAGGGGAGCAGAGACAGATCTTACCTTGAAGTGAAGATGGATGTGCTAATGACTTCATTCTGTTATAGTCGCTGAACTGAACTGAAATTGTGGAATTAAAGGGAACTTTATGGACTGTCAAAAAAAAATGTCTCTGAATATAGCTGGCCACAGTCCCTGGGGAAAGGAAGAAATAGGCCAGGACAGGAGACACCATTCTACTGTTGTCCTGGGAGTGTGCTCTGGATCTGCTCTACTGACCAATGGCCAAGGACACACAGCATTTTGAGATGACACCTGTGAGGTTTCTCCACCTTTGCCTGGCATGTTTCCACATCACCCATGAATCTCTGGGTCTCGGAGACCCTGGCTTTCTTTCTCTTTGGAGCTGGGGCTTCTGTTGGCTGAGGAGGGACAGGAGTCAGACAGAGGATCAGTGTCAAGAGCCGGAGGACTGGCCTGCAGGAGACCTGCACATCTATCCATCCTTGGCATGGGTAGCTTGCAGACACAGCTTATTCTTTCAGTCTGCCCCAAGACACTGACCCCACTGGACCCCTCCTGCTGGTGGCTGGCATCAGTCTCTGGGCTTATGCTGTAACCCACGGTGACCCAGTTAGGAGCAGCCTCCCTGGCATCTTACCTGGCCCTCCTAGGTGCTTTCCATCCCACTTGAGGAAGGGGTCTCTCTCGGGCTACCCATCTACCTCCCAGGCCTGCATACTCCCCATGTGCTCAGGTCCTTGACCAGAAATGCAAAGTCACCAGGTAGGGTGTGGATTCTGAGTCAGACCTGAATTCAGATCCTGAACCCGTTTACCCCAGGTGCATTCTTAGGAAATTAAATCTCTCCAGGCCTCAACATCTCACCTGCTTTTCATACTAGACCATAGGGAAGACTATTAATGCCACAAAGCAAAGCTAGACTCTTCATAGCCACCCCTGGCAGGATAGATGGTCTGGCCAGAGAGGGAGAATGTGTCTGTGGCAATCTTGCCAACATAGCTAGCTGTGCCCTTGCTCTGCACAGTGGCTGAGTTGTACCTCACCGACACCTACCCTGAACTGTTCCTGTTCTCTTTCAGTACAGACTCTTGTGGTATAGTCAAGGATGGCTTCCATCTCAAAACCTCTGGTCTCAACCTCCCAAGTCCTGGGATTATAGACATGTATCACCTTACCTGGCTTCCCTCTTCAAATACAGATACACTGGACGCCCAACGTCCACCCCCCAAAGACCTCAGACTGTTTTTCATTTATTTGTTTGTTTGTTTTTTAATTTAAGGACAAGGCTTTTAGGGTAGTTGAGGTTAAGTGAGGTCTTGTGGCCTGAGTGGGGCCCTATATGAAAAGTAGCAGCCACGTGCAGAAAGGGACCACGTGAGGACCCAGGGAGGTGAGGACAGCTGGAGGCCAAAGAGAGCAGTCTTTGGAGCAAGCAGCCCACCAACCTCCTTTGGGACTCGCAGCCTCCAGAACAGTAAGAAATCCGGTGTATATTGCTGACTCTGGCACTCTCAAGGGTGGGCTGGGACATCACATTCACACAGGGGAATGTCTGACGTGAGAGATGCCAGTTTGTCCCAAGAAACATCTTACATCTCCACCAATGGCCTTGGTGGAAACCTCGGCAAATAAACTCTGTCTAATGTCTCAGTCCTGGCCAGGTCTGAGGGTACCCCTGCTCAATCTGTGCCAGGCGGCAGGAAATGACACCCGCTCTTTGTTTTGCTGGCCTGGGGTACTGCAGGGGATGGTGATGAGGGTGCTGTACTTGTGCATGGCCTGGGTGGAAGAGCCATGCCGAGTAACCTGGTGAGTCATTGCTTACTCCAGGTCTGGGCTGCTGGGGACGGGCAGGTGGCTGCCTCCCCACCCTGTAGTGGCCTGGTGACATTTCCTGGAGAATCAGGAGTGGCATGGGTGGAACTACAGATGCCAGGACCATGACACACACTCTGATCTGCCTCTACCAACTGGTCCTCTAAGTCTGCCTCCCCCCGAGTCCCAGGATTCTATGGCCCGGCAACAGGACAGGGGTGTCTTTCTACTTGGTGTGTCCATAGTGTCACACCACGGTGAGGACGTGGAAGCAGGTAGTTAGCTGGGGAGAGTCCTCCAGGCAAGCAGATGACGGCAGAGGCTGCAGAGTGAAACTGAGGTAGACCAGGCTGTCCCAGTCTACTTCATTCCCTCCTTCCTGCCCATGGCTTCCTGAGAAGCCCTGTTTTTGTGTCTCCCTCTTTTCTCCCATGTCTCTCTATGGCCTAGGTATAGAACAGAAAGTCTCCCTTTCCTGCCATTCTCTCCCCACCAGGATGTGCCAGACTGGAAGAACTCTGCCCCTTGACCCTATAGTTGGTGACCTCACCCTAGGCCCCAGGGGGCAGCAGGACGTGAGTTGTCCGGCCTTCCCGGAGTTTGGCCCAAGAAGGTGCCAAGTACAGACCTCTTTCTTCTAGCCTGGAACTGAGGCCAGAAGATCCTGGGAGCCCTTTGCCAGGTCGGAATCAGCTTATGCTTTTGAATAAAGGGCCGCCCTTTCCCTCCCAGTGCTGGGCTCGATTGGGCAAGGAGATAAGCTGAGCTGGCAGCCATCCTGGCAGGGCTGTGAATCACTGTTGTGCAAACACAACCCCTCCTTAAACTCTGCCTGCCAATGTCCTCATCTGTCGTGCAAACAAAAAATGCAACCATCCTTAGCCTAGGTTAGCCACAACAAAGCACCCCAGGGAAGCCACCTGCCAAGAAGAGTGGCAGCCAGTGTGGATGTCAGCCGGAACAGAAACTGATGGTGCTGGCCTGTGGCCCCCACTGCCTGCATCCTATGCCAACACCTGTCATAGGAGTGACAGACTTAGGAGGGGCTGGAGCAAGGATGCAGGGTAAGAGACTCGGGTGCCCTCGTCAGGTCAGTGCACAGTTCCTTCACTCAGACAGGGAGGTGGTGGTGCGTTGTGTGCCTGTTTGACAGGGTAGGTCATGGCCCGTGGATTAGAAGCCACACAGAGATTTCCCAGGCTTCCTTTGTGCTGGCCCACAGCCTGAACCTACCTGCAGATGAAAGGAAGACGAGCAAGGCCTTGTCTGCCTCCTCATCCTGAAACCATTAGCTTTTCACTTAGCCAAGTGCGCTTGACAGAACACCCAGCAGAGTGGCTGGCCAGGGCCGTGCAGAGACAAAGCTGGGGTTTGCAAACACACCCTCTATCTGCATTGGTGTTTCCTCTGCTGGGTGAGACCCCAGGAGCTAAAAATGAAATGAAAGCTGGGCTCGCTTGAGTAAGCCAGTGTGGTAACCGACCACTTCAAAAATAATTAGAGACACATTTATGCAAGGGCACTGCTGTTTGATTGCCAGCTCCATCTGACCCAAACTTGAAGGTGGATAGGATGAGATTTCCATGCCCAGGAATCAATGGCATGGCGCTGGCAGGGGAGTAATAAAACAGAGACTGTTTGTTTCATTTATCTCAAACCATAGAAAAAATGAAAAAGATCAGCATCTGTGTGTGTTTGGGGGAGTGGGAAGCAGCTACTCACTATGACAAAAAGTGTGGTCAGTGATTGTCCGAGTCAGCCAGCTTCAGAGCTTTCAATACAGCAAATGCTGTTCCTGGCGTGCACATTTGTCTGTCAATTCTTTTACGTCTTCTCCCACTACTTTAGGTTGTTGACATGATTGTCTTTGTGGTCTGCGTGATGCTGTCTGCCTTTGGATGCTCTAGGTGTAGGTGGCCTAGAGAGTTCTGGTCTGCTTTGTGAAGTTTGTGAATTTAGCCCCTGAGCGTGATCATCACAACAGACGCCGTGCACAGAGCGGAAATGCTGTCACCTCTCACCAGACAGCGTGATGCCTTTATGGCAGTCTGCATTTGTGAAAGGGAAAATGTCTCAGAATTTCAGCTCTTTTAAGAGCCAAGCGGACAGCGGTGCGCCGACGTGTGTTTGTCTGTGTGCACATGCATGTGTTAGTCTTCTGTCTTCAGCCAAGGCTCCAAGTACTGTAAGCACAGTTTCTTGAGTGCTTTCTACTTGTGACCCTTTTGAGCCCCCCCCAAATTTATTCTAAGCCTGAGTCTCACTATGTAGACCTGGCTGGCCTGGGACTCACTATGTGGCCTACATAATGGCCACACACTCACAGCGGCCCATCTACCTCGGCCTCCCAAGAGCTGAGATTAAGGTGTTTGCCACCATGCCCAGCTTCATGACCTCAACATTTAACACAACTCCAGCTACGTAGGTCAAGAAAATAGGCATGCAAATCAAACATTTATTGTGAATATTATTATATAAAATAGTAATAGTAAAATCACATCTATTGTGGTAAGTGCAAGTTTACCATTGATTAAAGGTTAAACTAAGCTTGTGCATTAATGAGATGGTCTACTTGCTTACTTAAATATAAAAAACGAAATTTTAGATGAATATCTGATACTGCGGAATACAGAGTATCTTCAGCACTTTTCAGAGTTGATTAATATTTTGACTTTACAATGCTGAAAACACTTACTTCCAAGAAAGACATAGTACAAAATGACAGAAGTGTGTCCAGGGCCATTTAAGAAGTTTGGCTGACAACTTGTCCTCCTCTCTCAGGCCAAAATCACTGAATATTCTTATGAAACTCAAGTCAGCAACTATAATGGCAATTCAAAAATCAAAACCATCTAGTACAACACAGTCCAAAGTTACACTGGCGTGACAGGCACTGAGCCAAGGTATGGCGGTGGGACGCGGCAGTCTTTGTTTCTGGTAACTATGCCATCGTGTTTCCGTGATGGTTCTGCAGTGAGCGGCTCACTCCTGAAGAGACACCCTCGAGGTGCACAACCCATTGTGGAGACAACCTGCTGTCCACGGACCCAAGGGGGAAATCCATGAAGGGCTCCAAGAAGAGGCCAACACACTTGGTTTATAGAAGCCAAGCCAATGCCCTGAGCATGTGGGTAGAGTGTGGTCTAGGGCTTGCAGCCATGAGAATGGGGGCTAGGGAGTAGAGCCCGGGGCTGGGCTGTACCTCTGAAGAGGTCTCTGGCTCCTGAACACTCCCGTGCGCCCTCCATGTTGCGCCTTACCTTTGGTTTCCTCGAGCAGCTCTTCCGTGAACTTGACCACCTGGACCACTTCGACCCACGGGAAGCCTTTTCCCACAGCAAAGATGATGCTGTCATAGAGGGTGTCCAGAAGGATGCTCTGGCGGGCATCCCTCAGCTCGTCAAACTCCTTCCAGTTCAGGAGCCTCCGCAGGTGCTCTCGCCCCTTGGGTTTCTGCGGGGCATATTGTGGGGAAAGGAGACAGCATCAGCCACTGGGCATGGGGCAGTCGTGCAGCCGTGCGCAAATCCTGAAAATGGCCAGGAACATGGAGACACCAAGAAGTCATGGGTTCTAGAAAGCTGTGGCCCCGTCTCTTTCTGGGCACTTGTTTTTTTGGGCTCTGCTCCTGTACTGGTACACGTATGTGGATGTGCTCCCATGCTCTTGTGTGTGTTAGTACAGGGTGTGGGTGTACTTCTGCATGCGTTGGTACACACTTGTGCGTGTGTAGGTAGAAGCCAGAGACCAGCCTCGTGTCAGTCATCACTCGTAGCCTGCCTTGCTTTTGTTTTGTTTTTGAGACAAGGTCTCTCACCGGCCTGGAGCTGACCGGATAGGCTCAGCTCGCTGCCTGTCTCTGCCTAGCATTGGGATTACAGGTCTCTGGCACCACACATGGTTGTCTGTTAGGTGTGTCCCGGGAATCAGACTCGATCAGCTTGTGTGGCGAGGACTTGACCGACTGAGGATCTCCCTGACCCTACTCTTTTTGCTAGCACCCTTTTTGAATTATGGTCCCACCTTTCTGTCCCCCCAAACAAGTTAATTTCTCTTTGAGACTACTTACAATTAGCTAAGTGGACACATTCACGCCAGCGTGTAAATAGCTGGTGGAGAAGAGGTCTAATGAGGTATTTAACCAGATGGGAGTTCAGGCTCTCTTGTGGGCTGAGAAAAGACTGATAGGTGAAACTTTTCCTATAGCCTTGCTAGAAGGGGTTACATAGTAGGAGAAGAATGAGCCGCTTCAATAACAGTAAGAAAGGGAAGACATTGAGACTGGTCATACACAGGAGTCTCTATCCCCAGGGTGACAAGGCTCTAGCTGGCAGAACCAAAATGAGCAATGGTAGACCTAACGACAATGAGCCTAGAGCCCTTTTTGGCCCCAGCAGTTACTGTTCAGCACCATGCAGCCTTTCTCTGCTGCCCCCATCAGCAAGGACCCTTTCGCCCTCCCTCGAATTTGAGGCACAGCTCCAGAGGGCTGTGGGGGCCCAGGGCACCAGATGGCAGGCCCTGTCTCCTCCTCCCTCCTTTATCCCAGCGGGGCTAGTCCACAGCCTAGACTTTTCCCGGGGCCCCAAACAGCCTGTGACTCTGGAATTCCAGCCTAAGCATCCATTGCACAAGGCTCAGGATGGGGGACTCTAGAATTCTAGCCTCAAGCATCCATTGTACCCTCAGAAGCAGTGTTCTGGGATGTTCGAGGTGCCTCTCAAGAACACAGCTCCACCAGCCTTGTGGGCACACTTCCCCATCCCCCCTTCCCTATCCATTGGAGCCAAGGTCTCTAAAAGCCCAGATCTTCACCTGAAACTGGAAGACTTCCTTCACTCCCTGGGGTGTTAGGAGTGCCATGGCCCTGGCTCTCTCCCAGTTACTAGGAGACCCCACTGGGACTGACTCAGTTCCCGGAACCCCAGCAAGGAAGGCTGGCTTTGTTATGTCATGGGGTCCCTGGACCCCTTCTAAGTCCTTTCATCCTGGTCCTTCGGCAGTCCCTTGCTCTGGGTCATCCCCCTGCATCTGTGCAGGGACCTTAGCCTCCTTCCTGTCAGCTACCCAACCTGTTTTCCATCATGTGCACACAGCACATGCAGACACACACACTCCACTTCCCTCATTCTACACATCCTGCTAATTGCAGCCCGTGTCTTCCTGTCCTGCTGATCAGGCTTGATCTCCACACTGACCTTCCTATCCTTACCTCATCCCTTCAGGATGTGTTTTTAATATCATAACTTTGCTTTGAAGATCCAGAAGACAGCTAGGCCGGGGTGCCCCAAGCACTGTGCCCAAGCACCACATGCTGGAAAATGAGGAGTGACTGTTTCCTTCTAGCCTGCCTTGTCCTGGCAGCACCTGGGTCATATAAGGAAGAACTATGGCTCTCCCCTCTCTCCTGAGTTCAATTCCCAGCAATCACGTGATGGCTCATAACCATCTATAATGAGATCTGGTACCTTCTTCTTGCCTGCAGGCACAGATGCGGGCAAAATACTGTATAAATAATAAATAAATAAATCTTAAAAAAAAAAAAAAAGGAAAGAAAACTGAGAAAGTCATGAGGAGCAGGCCAGTGAACAATTTGTCTCCATGGTCTCTGGTTTAGTTGCTGCCTCCAGGTTCCTACCTTTAGCTCCTGTCTTGGCTTCTCTCAATGGCAAACTATAACCTATGAGCAAAATAAACCCTTTCCTCCCCAGGTTATTTTGTCAGTGTTTTATCATAGCAATAGAAAGCAAGCTAAGACCCCTGATTGCAGGGAACATCTTTTCCTACTGCCCCTAAAATGTAACCTGGCCCTTTTCCCTGCTCACTCCTAGCTGGGGCAGGGCAGCTGAGCATCTCACTGAAGATCTCTAAACGTTCTTTCATGTTCATCATACCCACCTCCCAGCTCCCACACAAATGCATGCATGTAACAGTTACGTGGATCTGGCTAGGCCATGGTATGTAGGCATTTAATCAAACCCCAAGCAAGGTGCTGCTAGGTAGCATTTAGTATGTCTTCAGCATCTGCAGCCAGCTCAGTGTGAAGAGGGGAAGGGTCAAGAAAGGGTTTTAGGAACAAGATGCCGGGCCAGAACACACTCTTGGCCTTCTCTCTCTCTCTCTCTCTTCCTAATCGAAGCACAGATACACAAGGAGGCTTCAGACAGCCTGAAGAGCATGGGAACAAGGCTGGCTTGGTTGAAGAGGCTTGCTGGATTTTGCAAAAAAAAACATTTTGCCTACGTCCTTTGCTGCCTTCCAATCAGAAGTTTAGAGTTGACTGCATAGCACCAGAAATCATGCTTTAAGCACAAGACTGAGAGTCCCGTCCTGGGTTCCCTAAGGACATCCATACCATTGTGCGTCCATTGGCTGCCTGACAGGACTTCCCTAGGTGAGAGACAAGGAGGGAAAACTCTGTACGTCTGGTCTCAAGAGCTGGCATTAGGGTTTGGAGTTCCCAGCAGCTGCGCTCAACTCTGCACACTGAAGGCTTGCATTTCTGAGCCTCCAGTTGGGTCAAACGAGGTCATCGGGAGGTGAGCCTTGTTCACAGAAAGCAAAGTGATTTGCCAGAACCAGGAAGTGGAGGTGGGGAAGCTTCAGGATGTCTCCCCTGTCACCCAGGTGAGCTGCATGGCCCAGTTCCTACAAGGGCCCTGAGAAAGTGACAATCTGTCAGTCATTTGGGGAGAGTTTTTCAGGGCTAGGGGACGCCTGAAAGTCTTCTCCTTGACACAAAAGTGGCCCCATCAAGGACAATGGGTGCTGATGTGGGTCTAGCTCACCTTACACATCCTCTTGACATCAGTTCAGCCTGCTAGAGCCTGAAGCCTGGTGGGAGCTTTGCTGGTCCTAGTCAAGGACAAAGAGCATCGTCCCAGGTGACTGTTCAATCTGAGCCTTTCAGCTGGGAAGGGAAGAGGACACATCTCTGGGACAGTCACTTTCACTGTGCCCTTTCTTCATCCATCTGCTCACTGCAAATTTGCCACAGAGCATATAAGAGCTGTTTGGCCATATTAGAAATGATCTGGGATTCTGACAGTATAGCCACATCCATTTAGGCAAGCATAACACCTGGCAAGTGCTGCAAGTTGGATGGAAAAGATGTGGGTGCTGTAGCGCAGCCTGAGTGTCCACAGTAGCGCATGCTGTGCATTGGGCTGTGCCCCTTGCCCCCTCTTTCCTGGGTTGAAGTCCTCAGTACTTCAGAATGTAAGGGTGCTTGCACTCAAGGTCTTTAAAGATGCAACAAAGGAAAATGAGATCTTTAGAATGGACCCTCATCTAATGTGGACACCTTGATCTTGAACCCCTAACCTTGGGAACTGGAAGTATCAGAAGAGGGCAACAGACATAGAAAGACCATGTGAGGTCATAGGCATCTAAATGCCAAGGAGCAATGCCCAACAAAGAACCAGTCTGTGGACACTTTGGACACCCTACCTCCAGGACTGAGAATGTGTCTGCTTTTGAGTTCTTTGGTGTGTCACAGCAAAGAACTGTCACAGGGACACACAGTGTGTGGACATGGGCTTTTCTTGGAATGGTTGGGATGAGGTGTGTGGGGTCCAGGGGCTGGAGCCAAGATTTTAAGGCAAGAAGTTGCTGTGCCTTCCACAGAGAGAATAGCATCCACTCACATCTTGTTACAGAGGGAGAAGAAGAGAGTATGGGAAGGGACCTGGAAGGGAGATCCAGTAAACAGGAGGCTCCAGCATTGCGAAAACCAAGTATGGTATGTGGTGTCTGCTGAGTCTGTATCATTGAGTTCTCATTAAGTCTAATTAGACCATCCAAGAGGACCAATTTCATCTACAGTAAATCCAATTTCCTGATTCTGTGTCCTCTCCTTGTCCCAAGTATCTGATTTATTTAGGCTCATGGTTTCACAGGTGTCAACCAGTGGTCACTTGGCTCTGCTGATTCTGGGCCAGTGCTAAATCAGAGCATCATAGTGGCAAACATAGGGTTTAGCAAAGCTTCTCACCTACTGTAGCCAGGGAAGGGCATTGGGGTGAGGGGGCCACTAGGACCTAATATCATGGGTACGTTCCTCATTGGCCTACTTCCTCCTTGCCCTACCTCCTGAACTGACAATCTCTATACTTATATATACCATTTGCAGTGTGCTTCAGAGCCCCAGTTTGCAGGCTTTCTTAGCCTCAGTGGTTTTGTTTCTCTCTGTATACTGTAGCTTTGTGACTATCCCTGTGGCTTTCTAAGTTCTTGTCAGAAACAATTCTCACAATCAGAATTCACATGAGCTCTGTTTTGCGGTGATGTTGGGGTTATCCTTGGCCCTATCACCAACCACACAACTAACTGGTCCCCCCCTTCCCACTCTACTCATGAGGCCAATGGTGTCACATAAACCAGCTTCTAACCTCAGCAGTGTTGTTATGGGGGAGCCATCCTGTTGACTGTTAGCTGCTGAGCAGCATCCCAGGCCTCTGCTGGTTAGATATTAGTGGCAGGCTCCTCACCAACTGTGGTGACTATAGCATCTCCAATCCTTTTCTTATGTTTCCTGGGGTCAGTTTCTTTCTGTCTATTGACACCTGATGTTCCAAAGCCATGGTGCCCGTGATGGTTCATTTTCACCATCAACTGGACCAGAGTTAGAATTGCTGAGGATACACACTTGCAGCCATGTCTCTGGATGCATTTCCAGAGAGGATGAACAGAGGAGGGATGGCCTACCCTGACCATAAGGTGGGTGGCAGCACCTTATGGGATGAGGCCCCAGACTGAGTAAAAAGGCCAATAAGAGAAACGCCAAGCATCCATCTCTCCCGTCTCCCTGACTGTGGATGCAACGTGACTTCTGCCACCACCCCTCTGCACTGTCATGAGTTGTACCCTTAGATCGTGAGCCAAGATGAACCTGCCTTCTGCAAGCTGCTTTTCTCAGAGCTGAGAGAAAGGAACAAATGCTGTATTGCACAGCTTTTGTTTCTGAGAAGGGTGGATGAGTCCATGTTAGCCGTGCTACAAAATTTGTGCTTGCCTCCTCCTTTGAGGTGGTAGACATGCCAGGCTTCCTATAAAGGGATGTGGGCCAGCCTACTTGTATTTTTTTTGTTTTCCTTTCTTCTTCGTGTTGATGAACTTGGAGCAAAAGGATCATATTTATTCTAATGAAATGGGACTGTCCTTTACCTTCTGTCCCTCAGGAGTGGCATTGTTCCCAACACAATGCCCCTCTAGCTGTAGGATTTCAGTAGCCCCCTCTGTCAATTTTGTTCCATTGACAAGTTCTCCTCTGCGTCTCTTGAATTATTATGGAACCCAGACCAGCATTTCATATTAACTGTTTTTTTTTTTCTTGACTATAAAACTTGATGCCAGAATCTTTGCTAATTCTTGTTATCTTCCACTATAGTTCCTGGGGCAGTTGGAATATAGTGACTGTGACAGAGAATGGAGTCATGAGTCTCCTATGGATGGACATAGCGCTACAGGTCAGAGATGAAATAACTTGAAGCTGTTCTCTATGTGCTAAAGGCTAGTTGGCTAGCCAACTCATTGACTTATAGCCAGCTGTAGTAGGACAACCAGATGCCCTGATTGCCTGAGGATGGTCCAGGTTTTCTATTTGCTATTAGAGCCCATTTCCTGTTAGAACTCACCTCTTTTGTTGTCCCCAACAACTATCACCCAATGATAGTGGCCCCATTTTCTCTTCAAAGAGTGTTGGTTTTGATGGAAAAAAAAAAACACACATGTGGTCACCCAAGTAAAGGCTACCATGTCCACTCTCCTTATTTCATTAACTGCAGACATTGAATGAACAGCATCTTCCCTTTGCTGACTAAAAATGTTAACCAACGCAAACCCCAATGAGCGTTCCTCTGGCCTTTGTGTGCTTATGTACATCCTTAGTGGAACAGCATTTCTTAGATACCAATGACCTCACACACTTTTCAGACATTCAGTAGATAGACATGGAGCAAACTGATATGAACTGAGCTCCCTGTGTTGCTCATGTTCTGGAAGAATCAGAGCTCTAGCCTATAGGATCTGACAGTGTTTGCTGTAACTTAGCAAAATGCATCAGGCAAGACAAGCTGGCACATTATGAGTGATCCCATCCCTGTGGCCCACATCCATGCCCGTTTGATCACTAGGATGATGTGATGTGCCTGTCACCCAGAAGGAAACCCTCTTTGATCTTATTGCAGGAAGGACCTGGCTGGAGTGAATGCATGGCAGCTCAGAATCTGTCTCCTGAAAGCAACATCACCAGGAATTCTCACAGGTGGCTCTTTCTCCCATCAGGTTTCCACTGACAGAGTGACAGGGTGTAGGTTCACCTCCTTTTCCCCAGAAACCCTGGACCTAAACTGGGGCATTTTTGTAAAACAGAGGTTTTTGTTGTTGTTGTTTTGTTTTGTTGGGGTTTTTGTTTGTTTGTTTGTTTTGTTTTTGTCTTCAGAGAAAGTGGATTTAACTATTCCAGGCTTCTACTATTCCCCACAAGTGTGGTCAACAGAAAACCAATATGGCTGACTCAGTCTGAAGTGAGTAATGGGAACTCTCAGAGGGGAAGGTGGTGGAGGGAGGAGCAGGTGAGAGCTCTCCCAATACCTGAGAAAAGAAACCAGGGAAGGAAGAAGGGTTTATTTTGGTTCATAGTTTGGAGATACTGTCTTTCACAGCAGGGAAGGCTTAAGGGAAAGGAATTTAGAGCAGTCTGGAATCCACAGAATAGTGCCATGCACATTTAGGGTGGGATTTCCCACCTTAATAAACTCTCTCACAAATACACCCAGAGGTTGTTTCCATGGTGATCCAACACCCCATCAAGTAAATAATCAAGATCACCCATCACGCCATCTCATACACTGTCCTGTTTCTTTGCCAGCTTTCTTTGGGCTGCTAGCCCACATCTCCCCCTTTCTCTTTTTGCCTCGTGCCCTGCTTGTCGTCACCAGGGCTGTGGCCACCACAGGGGATGAAGTCAAATTGGAACCCTAGGTGCTTGAAGGCTCTCCATGAGTACACAGCTACTTTGCTGACCTCACAAACATCTTCTCAGGACAAGGTTCAGAAGCCATTTGTGTAACCAAACAAAGCTAATCATTCTCTCTGCAGATGGCGAGCCCCTCTAATCTTCTTGGGCTCATCGTAATCCAGCTCTTCTGGAAGCTGCTGAGGTGATGAGTCTCCGTGTGAGAAAGCCAGTGGCTGGGCAGAGGGCTCTGAAAACCACAGAAGGCAACCCTGAACCGTGTCCGGTGGGGTCCATCAAAAGGACCACAGAGGTACTGGGAGAGGGTCGGCATCTACCTTAGCCTGACCTTGGTTGGCTGTTCCCTGAGCCCAGGAAGCAGAGCTATGCCCAAGTACTCCCTGGAGGACGGTGAGTGGGTGGTTACCTATCACCAGTGAGGTGAGGCACTGTGGGGTGGGAAGTGGGGAGTCTGACTCCAGGAAGTCCTAGAAAATGGGACGGCTTTTCTGCTGCAGAGGCAGATGGTGACACAGGTCTCTGGCTGCCTCCCTGCAGCCTGCAGAGCTGGGAGCAGAGCATGTTGAAACATGGTGCTGTCAGGGCAGCCGAGTTTCAGGTTCCTGCTGGTTGATTTATGGGTGTCAGTGCTGCAGCCTGTCCGTCCTCCCACCTGGACCTGCAGGGGGAATGATGCAGTTGCTGGAGCCAGGAGGAGGAAAGTTCCTTCCTAGGATACTTGGGGTACTGCAGTGGAAGAAGGGGTGTCAACTGGCCCTGCAGGAGTGAGGATGTCCGGGTGAGGCTGCCACCCAGGAAAGGGTCCAGTTCGCTTCCCAGAAGACCCAGGCCTCAAGCAGACCCTTGATGAATAGAGAGTGGCAAAACAGGGGCTGGGGGAGCTGGAGTCAGGGCTCGAGCAGAGAGCTTGCTTAGCATACTCAGTGCCCTAGGCTCCATCTCTAGCATGGCAAAGAAAGAAAGGAAAAAAGGGGGTGTAAAGGACCCTGGGTATGACTGTATAGAGTCTTCTAGGCTAGCCTCAGGGGTCTCATCCTTGTTTGTTTCGACAAGAAGTAGCCAAGAGGCAGAAAGATTGAGTACTGGAAGGACCCTAGAGTCAAACTGAGGATATTTTTTTATAATCAGAGACCCCTCAGTAGGGTGAAGACAGTGCCACTCTCCTGGCCCAGGATCAGCAATGGGAAGCCAAGGAATGGGGCTGTCAGTGCCTTGAAGGTCACAAGGCCAGTGAGCAAGGGTTCATGCTGAGTCTAGGTTCTTCAGACCAGTTTCATCATGGTCATCACTGTTCCTGTGCCCGAGCTTTGACTTTCTCACGGGGCCACACCCTGCATCCCTCTCACTGAGCACTCAAAGCTCCCTCGGTGGAGGGGAAGTCCCCACCCTCCCCAACTGCTACACAGTAAGCGGGGAGAGGCGAGAGGCGAGAGACACTGCCTCATCATGACACAAGTGTGGACGAACCCCTGGAGAAGATTGCAGCTCAACCCACAGGAAGGTGTATGCTCAGAAACGCATGTGGCCAGACAGTGGGGGCTCCTCCCCCACTTCCTGAAGCAGTGCGATTGGATCCTTACTTACCCTCCTTAGTGATGGAGACTTCTGAAAATCCTCTTGTAAATCTAAATGACCTCAGATGGGCCTGCTCACTTTCTTAACCCAGGAGACAAGGGAAGAGCTGTCTACCATTCTTAGCACCTGAGAGAGAGAGAGAGAGAGAGAGAGAGAGAGAGAGAGTGTGTGTGTGTGTGTGTGTAAGAGAGAGAGAGGGAGGGAGGGAGGAGAGAAGGGAGGGAGGAATACACACACGGGCGTGCATCTGGGCAATCATATAGGCATGGATTTGCATGTTCGTGCATGTGCTGCTGTGCTCATGCGTGTGTCTATTTAAGAGGAAAAGCTGGTATGGCAGGGGACCCCTGGCCAGTCAGTCCCATGTGGGACCCTGCTTTGGCTGGTCAGGTAGAGCTCTCTTCTCTGGGATTTGAGCTACATGTTGGAGAATTTGAGGTGGCCTAAAGATGGGCACCGTACCGTCCAGCTCCACAGCCTGGTCCTTAGAACTTTTCCCTGAAAAAAAAAAAAAAAAAAAAAAACAAAAACCAAAAACCCGCTTTCCAGTCCTTTAATCCTCGTGCTTGTCTTCCTCTGAACTCCTTCCAAGAGACCTGTGTCACTCCATAAGTATGTCACATAAATGAGTCAGTAAATCAGTCTGTCAGCAGGCCTTCTTAAGCAAGCACCCTGCGGCTTGCAGGAGATTCTGGGCTGATATAACTTAGGCACTCTGCGACCAAAAGGGCTTTCACTTGCCTCAGCTCCGGGGTTCACTTGGCCAGCCATGGCCCTGGGGCCTTGGGGACTCTTGGGGAGGACATCAGTTCTTTCTGTGGCACTATTCCCCAAAGAACAGGGCCTTCACCCAACATCTCTGAAAACATCGCATGTAGACATCCGTTGGGCGCCAGCTCTGTTCGGAGCTTGGCTAGGCACTGTGAGGGCAGGGACAATGAGTGGGACGTCCCTGGCCACCAGAGTGAGAGGCAGGTGAGGCAAGAAGTAGAAGGCTGCAGAAGCAATAAGGGCAAAGAGCCCTGGTCAGGGGCCATGAAGGCCAAGGTCACAGACCGGACATCAGCATTGCCCTGTGGGCTTCTCTGCAGAGCTTGATTTCCTGATACGGTCTGATGAAGACAAGGTGAGGTTGCTCAGAACCTGGGGGAGAGCGAATTAGTATTTTACCCGACAGCTGCAGGGGCCTTGAGCAAGCCTTTTCAACTTTCAGAGGTCTATATTCCCTAAGGCACTAAGGAAGGAGGGTTCCACTGGGAAGCTGAAAAAGGTCATTTATCTGGGTGTCTGGCACAGAGTAGGGGATCATAGACATCTCCCCTCAACACACTACCCCCACTCCTGTCTTTACATCCTGACACTGTGACCTAGTTTCTGGGTGTTCTGTAGCTCCTATGGGTGTGACAGATACTGACTACCACACTGGGAGCCGGGGTTGGGGGTGTGCTATGCTCTATGAATTAGAGTCATGGTCTAAGTTGGCAATGCTCCCCACAGGCTCATGACTGCACCCTCGTTCTCTAGATTGTGGCTGTGTTTTGGAGGTCATGGCACCTTTAGGAGGCAAGAGCTAGTGGGTAGAAGTAGGTCCCCAGGGATGAGCCTTTGAAGGCTATAGTATGGCCCACCTCTGGTGCCCTCTCTGCTTTCTGGGCCACTGCTGTGAGAACTGTCTTCCAGCATCCACCCCTACCACTATGGAAAGGCCCACACCTGGGGTCGTGCCTTTTCCACTGTGGCCATGATGAACAAAAGTCTCTCAGAAATAGGAGACAAAGACATCCTTCCTCCTTTACGTCCCTCCATTAGGTGTTTGTGTTGAAATAATGCATAATGCACCTCACGGCTCTCACCCTAGAGCAGGGTGAACTAGAGAGCCCCAGAGGCTCCAGTTCTCAGCCCGTGGATCGAGACCCTTCTGGGTATTGAATGGCCCCATCACAGCGGTGACCTAAGAGCATCGGAAAACACAGATCTTTATATCATGGTTCATAATGGTAGCAAAATTACAGTAATGAAGTAACAACAAAAATAACGTTATGGCTCGGGGAGGGGAGTCACCACAACAAGAGGAACTGTATTAAAGGATCGCAAGGTTAGAAAGGTGGAGAACCACTGCGCTAGGACTTCTAATCCAGGAAGTCGGGTCTGTATGTTAATTTGTGCCTCTAAGAAACCCCTCACCAAGGGAAGGTACAGAGGCTGCAGGTTGAAGAAGGTCTGTGAAACCTGAAAACTGCTCATTGGTGCTTACTTAGCCAAGCAAGCTGAGCCTTCCTCACAGGCAACCCTCCATCCCTTAGACTAGACAGTTCTCTCCAGGGAATAACGACAGACCGTCTCACAGCACTCTGTGAACTATGAAATGTCAAATAACCGTTCACAGCGCGACGTCTTCTTCAGCCTCACCTTGCTTATAAACTGAGGATACTGAGTTTTTTTTGTAAAGATTAAGGGAAGTGTTCCACATAAAATCACGTTGTGAAACAAAGACCCACCAAGTCCTGTTCTTTTAACTTCCCTAACCCTCCGTTTCTTCACCTGTATTGCGACAGGACGCCCAGTGGGCCATCCCATGTGCCAGACTCAGTCACAGGACAGCTGGTTATTATGGATGCTGGCAATGCAAGAGTACTGAATCTTCTGTGGATGCTCTGGGGCATGTTGACTCTTTAGGTCAAAGCCGTATTTGGGGCTGCAGTTATACCACTATTAGCTAATAGAGATAAAAGGATCCAAACTAAAAGTGCATTTAAGGGCATGGATATTCTTGGCTCAACTAACAACAATAACAAAAATCCAGAGATATGGTTGATTAACTCAGTTGATGATGAAGACTCTGAAATCTTGACTTTCTCTTCATGGCTACATTGTGGCTGCAGCCGCGCAAAGCATCGTGCACACACAGGACAACATCCAAAAGCAAGATAAGATGAGTGCCCTACTAGTGTCCTTTTAATGGATGAAAATGCTTTCTTAGAATCTTCTCATTGCCTAGGGTTCTGTCACACGGCCTGAAATATGGGGAATGGAGTAAGACAGTTGGCTTTGGGCTATTCTATATTCAGTCCCTGGGTGGAAAGAGACCCATGAACCACAGACATTCCAAAAGACTTCTGTGGAAACACCAAGCTGTGCAGGAATGATTGTGGGGAGGGAACCACCTGTCCACCCACCCTCCAGTCCTCCTCCGCATTTATATGCAGGCGGATCTCCCTGGCTCAGGGGGCACAGCCAGAGACAGACTTGGCAAACTCTCACCAGCTGCATTTCATGAGGCTCCTGAGGCTCCCTGGCAGCCAGGGTCAGCAAATCACAGTAAAGTAGTTTTCTTGATGGAAGGGCAGGCCAGGTCTCCATAGGTCAGGGAAAGACCATGGCCTACTGAATTTACTGGCTATGGTGTTTCTCTGGTGAAGTCCTGGACCTGGGGAAGCCTATGAGCATGGCTGTGTCACTAGAGTGCGTCCTGCTTTACGATAGGTCCAGCATTTTCTGGGTAGCTATAGTTGACTCCCCAGATAGTCTAGGATGGTGGCTGAACCCCAGCGGTCTCCTGTCTTTACTCTCCAGGGCTCGGGTTATAAGAACACATTACCATACTTGGTGTTTTACATTCTTATTTATTTTTGTATTTTTAACAAGGGTTTGGGGGATTGAATTCAGGTTGTCACCCTTACCAGGCAAGTACTCTACACACTGAGCCATCCTCCCAGCTCAAGATGGATGGGTTCTTCTTCTTCTTCTTCTTCTTCTTCTTATTATTATTATTATTATTATTATTATTATTCCTAAGGAAGAGAACCCACCAAGCCTTTCATTCCTGTCTGAGCACGGGAACAGCCAGACAGCCCTGCAAGAAGGCAGGGATGGGAGTAGAGATGGCACACACTCAAATACACAGCCATGCAGAGTACAGCAAGTCACAGGCTCTCAGCTGTCATAGGCAGCTTGTGGGCAGCCAACCTAGGAGAAGGTTAGAGGGCCATGGCTCTTTAGGTATCCTTGTCATATATCCCTGTAGAGGGAGGGCAATGAGCAGGGAAGAGGAGGGAGGAGCCACCTGTCATGATGAATCCATGCACACTGAGACAATTTCACAGGGCTTTCTGAAGGGAGAACAGCTCCATTCTGCTGTTCTTTGCAACTCCTGGGGACTGCTTATGAGATGGGGACAATCCATGGGTGCTTATTGCCTTACAAGTGGAGACCCAGGGTCAGACTCACCATGTGGAAGTAACCTCCCAGGCTAAGGCTGTACCTTGAGAAGACTGTGCAGGTTTAAATAGCCTCCGTGAACGACAATGGGCTCACATATTTGAATGCTTAGTCGTTAAGGAGCAACACTCTCTGAGAAGGATTAGGAGGCGCGACTTTGTTGGGAGGAAGTGTGTCACTGGGGGAGGTGAGCTTTGAGATTTCAAAAGTGCATACAAACCCTGTCTTGCTTCTTTCTCTGCTTGTGAATCATGACGTAGAACCCTCAGTACTTCTGCAGCTGCTGCCATGCCACCTGCTACCATGCTCTCTGCCATGCTGATAATGGACTAACCCTCTGAAGCTGTACACCAACTGCCAGTTGAATGTTTTCTTTTAGTAAGAGTTGTCTTGCTCATGGTGTCTCTTCACAGCAATAGACCAGTGACCAAGACGAAGATGGAAGACCAACACCCGATGGCTCTCAGCAGGCTTCTGTGTACCACTACCTTACTCTTCATTGCACTTTTTGAGCAAGCAGGACTATTCCTGTACCATACAGAAGCCGCTTGTTTAAGTCTTCAGGGCCAGAATTGGACAGGCCAGCTTAGAGCCACCCTGTTGGGCTATGAATCCAGTTGCTACCCTCACTTTAGACCACTTTAGATGTGACAAGGGGCCAGTCTTAGGGGCTGGGAGTCCAAAGGCCAATGGGACGTGCCTTCCTGCCCCATAAAGAGTTCCCATAAGGACATGGAATTCTCTGAGTTTTCTGTGTCAACTCTCTTCTGGGTTTACACTCCCAAGGAGCCTGGTAAGGCGTGCGGAGATCCATTCATGGGTGCTGCGATATCTCCTGGGTCATTCTCAGCCATCACAGTTTTTGTAGTTACATGTGAGAAGTAAGGTTCCATGGCTAGGTCTGTGCCTTCAAAGGGGCAGGGCTGTTTTAGCATGGAGAACAGCTCAGAAAATGAGCTACCAGCTACGTGCTCTGGAGACTGTAGCAACAGGAAGGTGGTATCATCCAATGACATTGCAAGCCTCCAAGATGGTTTCCTTAGGATTACCTGATCCAGCTCCTCACTGGAGTTTCTTTGGAGAAGAACCAGATGATTAGAGTGTGACTCGAGGGCCCAGAGGCCTCACCATCCTGGGAGATTGAAATGAATATTGTCTCTGTCTGGACACTGGGCCTCCAGGTTCTTGGCATCTTCACGGAGCCAAAGAAGCACATACAAATACAAGAGTAGCAAGGAGTTTTTTTTCAAAGCCAAAGTGGAAGTACAGGTTAGATACAACTACAAGAGAGCAGTGGGCCTGGAGCCAGCATGTAGCTCAAGAGCCATGGTCACTGCCCAGGGCTTTCTTTCATGAGCCCAGGCGGAGGAGTTGAGTTGCTACGGGCAGAGTGTCTGTTCTAATTGACAGGCTTGGGTTATGTAAGCCTTTATTTACTGTGCGTATCCTTTTCCACAGTGCATTTAGTTTTATTCCTATGCACTCCCAATCATGCATAGTTATAAGATGGTAAATAGGGGCGTCTCCCTATTTCACATGCATCCAAATCCAGTCGATATGGGGGTGGCCTCACTATTTTTGGGATGTGTTTCAGGATGTGTCTGACCACAAAAGAGGAGTCACTAAAATTTGCTGGAAGGCTAGAAGGCAGGCCCTCGACTGCTGTGTAGAGAGGGGTGCATGCGAAATTTGATGTAGTTGGGGTCCTAGGCTGCTAGGTGTGTTGTTTGAAAAGGGGTGCTCATTGAATATCTCAAGCCAAGTGGGATCTCTGGTTGCCAAGCTCTCTGTAGGCTTGCCTGTCCCAAGACTCCTGAGTAAACTATAGTGATGATTGCATGCTCCTTGGGTGGAATTTGGGCCCATCAAGATAAAAGGGACAAGAAGCAGAGTAGACTTTTCCCCAAGTGGAATTGGGCTGCATACTATCAGGATCTGAAAAGGCATCCTCACATCCTAAGCCACTCCCTGGAGACATTCCCCCTGTTGACAGATGTTGGAAGGTTCTGTTCCCTTCTATCTCCCAATCTCACTCCACCCACTCCTCGAGACTCTGCCAGCACGACCCAGGCTGCAGCCAGTTTTACTGCTCTGGACGTATGGATAAGTTTCTCACATGTTCAGGTTGCTTCTATTCCCCTGAATTTCCATGGATCTATCAACGCCTTTTCTGTAGCTTGGATGGCTTAGAACACACCACCACCTGCCCACGTGAGGTGAGCCGGTAAAACCACAGGCAAGAAAGGGACATTTTCCTAGCTCCCACATCAGGTTGTTGGCTGTACCAGGGACCTTCTCTTGGAGGCTGCTTTCATCATGCAGGCAGGCATGGTGTCATTCCAATCCTTCTAAAAATCTCCGGTACCTGGTGAAAGAGAGAAAAAGGCTGTCATCTTTGTCCTTCCTCTTTCTCTCTTCCCCTGTCTCCTCTCTTGTTTCCCTTTCACCTTCTCATCTTCTCTTCCTCCTCCTTTTTCTTTTCCTCTCCTTTGTTCCCTTTCTCTTCTTCATCTTCCTCTCACCTATATCCCCCTCTTCTCCCTCATTTTTGTCTTCCTCCTGATCGTGAATGCTCTCCTTCCTTCTGCGACACTGGCCTCAAATCTTCAAGTCACCCACAGAGGCCTGGATGATGTCCTGAAGTGCAGGAGCATTTAAGATGATCAGCAGGAGTGAAGCCTACACTCCAGCACCACTGTGCACAGGCCTCTCAAAGAGGTGGAACCCAAAATTTATTGTGTGCTTCAAAGCCTTTGGGTATCTAGGAAGAAGCAAAACCCTCCCCTGGACTTTGGAGAGTTGCTTTTCACTTTGAAAATGGTTAGTTTTGCCGTGGTCGATTCTGTCTCCTGAAAGCTCCTGCACCCTTCTTCTCTTTTGGTGACAACAGCTACTTCAGGGTTCCTAGACATACAGAGCATCCTGTGCAACCCGAATACAGGTCAACAGCTTAACAGCACATCCAAAGAGGCACCATTTCATATTTTAAGCTGAATTTTTAAACTCAATTATCTAAGCTGGGAGACAACTTAGTACAGTGCTTGCCTGGCTAACAAGGACCTAAGTTTGATCCCCCAAAACCCACATCAAAAAGCCAGGTGTGGTGGCATGCACTTGTGATCCCAGGACTGGGGAGGCAGGGATGGGGGTGGGAACCCCTGGGGCTCACTGGCCATCCAGTAGACTGGTCCCAGGTCCCAGGGAGAGACCGTGTCTCAAAATTAGGGTGACAGCGTTCCTGAGGAGCAACACTTGATGTCGTTCTCCAGCCTTGGCATGCACACGCATACCATGTGCGCATATCTCCCCCTCAAGTGTACCTGCCCGAATATACAGATATAAATAAGCTGTTGTTTACCACTGAAAGGCCCCTGTGAGGCAGTTCTGCACGAAATCACCTAACATCTCCTTTGCTTATCTCCCCCCACCCCACCCCCAATTTTTTCTAAGAAGCTTCTGGAATCTCTTCTTCTCCTAATCTTATCTGGTGTAGATGCTATTCTCTTACTTTCCTCCACCTCTGACTTCCCAGCCAGTTTCCATCTGCCTGAGCCGTGAGCATCTAAGTTGTGAGTAAACACAGGCTTTCTTTGCTCTTTCAGGTCCTTCAAATCCACTCCTTAACTTCTAGGCACAACTAAAACCCAATCAACCAATTACCAATCCCTCTGTTGGGGCTGGGGAAGCCCGGGACCTGGTAAGGGGACTTGGGCAGACAGAAATGATGCAGCGATTCAGACTGGCTTTAAGGCGTGTAGTATAAAATCCTCTCTCAGTGTTTCAGGGGCAGTCCGAGGTTGCTACGTTATCTCCAAGGCCATTGACATTGGAATTCCTTCTGTCCTTTATCGTTAAGGCTGGATTCCCTTGTGGTTACAAAATGATTTCTGGAGCTCCGGGCTGTTACGTGTGATTTTCCAGGTATCTGGAAGGAGCAAGGCACATGGAGTAGAGGGAATACCAATCTTTTAAGAGGTTTCCTAGAAACCCTCCGAAAGGACTTCACTTAAAACTCCTTGGCCCACACCGTCTGAAAAGGAATGTTGAAATGTTTTATTAACTGAAAATACTGAATCAAGTGTCATATACAGGATTTTGGTGAATTTATGAACGAGGACTGAATGAATAATTTTTATCTCTGTCATCTTTTGAGTTTCTGCTAAAACTCTGCTTTTAAGGAATTATGCCTTTTATTTCAAGTAAGTGCTGATTTTTATCAGGCATAACAAATAACGCAGATGAACTGCTCATGTTTTCACCCAGTTTCCCACCCTTGACCCATCTCAGCACGCTGCTTGAGATGTCACAACCAGGACACTACCTTGATCCAGCGATGATAGGGACATTGATGTCACCACATCACCCCAGGAAGCCTCTAGGTGCCCCTCAGCAGCCATGCCATACCCACTTCCCTCCCTCTGAGGCCTCCTTAGTCCTGGCAACCACGGGAGTCTCCTTGTCCGTGATTTTGTCATTTCCGGATTCTGTGTGGGTGGGGTCAGAGAATGGTGAGTTCTTTTTCTTTGCTGGCTTGTAGTCCACGGCTCGGGACTACATCCTGCCATTGCTGTCAGTGTCATTCTCTGAAGGACACCTGGCTGTTTCCTTGTACGGGGGATACAAGCCTATAATCCTAACGGTCAGGAGGATCACGTGAGTCGGAGCTGTGTAGAAAATTCCAGATCATCCCGGCCACAGAATGAGATCCCATCTCAAAAACAAACAAGAAAGTGTACGTATTTGTTTGCATATATGTTTGTGTGTATGATGTGGGTACGTGGGTACACGGCATATGGTGTACGTGCACAGATAGAGGACAGGTTTTTTTTTTTTTTTGGCGTTGGTTCCCTGCATCCACCTTCACATGCATTCTGTAGACCTAACTCCAGCTGCTAGATTTTCATGGCAAGCACCTTTACCTGTTGAACCCGGTCCTGGCTCTCCTCCCAGTTTTCTAAGGCTGCTAAGTGAGCATCTGTGCAGAGGCTGTCGGGGGAGTCCAAGTTCTACTTCTCTGGAATAAGCATTCAAGAAGCAGTTAGCCCAGGCATTAGGCAGTGGCAAATTAAAAAATATAAGACAATTAAATGACCTGTAAGTAATTACCATAGTAAAAACCACAGTAAATATTGTGGTGTTTCTCCTTACACCTTTCAGTGTGAATCTTTTTTTTTTTTTTTCTTTTTTCATTTTCTGTGTTTGAACATTTCTCTTGCATGTGCACCATTTGCTTGCCTGGTTCCCACGGAGGCCAAAACAGGGCATCTGATCCCCAGGAACTGGGGTTGCACATGGTTATAAGTTACCATGTGAGTGCTGGAGGTCAAACTCGGGTCCTCTGGAAGAGTAGTAGCCAGTGCCTTTAACAGCTGTGCCATCTCTCCAGCCCCTCGTTTGTGCCTCTTTGTTGTCTCCTGTGTGAATGTTTATTCCTGTGGACAGCCTGCCTTGTCAGACAACCTTGATACCTCAGCGGCTCAGGCCACACAGGTTAATATCTCAATGACGGAGAGCTGCTGTCTTCTCAAATAGAATTATAGACTAATTCCTAATATGAGGGGAAATTTTTTATATTTTTGGACACTTTTGAGTCCTCCCTGTTCCGGCTATGATGAGAGAGACCACGTAGATCTCTTTGAACCACATGCTCTATTTCCTGGGCTGGCATGAGGGCCCTCCAACCTTGTAGCCAGCTTCCAAACTTTCTTCCCTGTTATGGTGTCCTTGTGCAATAGACTCCTTCTGTGTGTGTGTGTGTGTGTGTGTGTGTGTGTGTGTGTGTGTGTGTGTG